>NC_135572.1:2148595-2449428 GCF_965152235.1 Eretmochelys imbricata
TCAGGACATGGATGTCTGTCTTATATAAAAATACAAATTAGGATTCAGAGAGCTCCAGTTCTATAGGTACATTGCTATGACACTCTGTATCCCCAAAGCAAAACCCTGGCACCCCACTTTCACCACTGTTATATAGTTGTCAAAATCTTGTACAAAATATGTCATGTGAGGAATCTATGGAAATGCTGTGGTTTGCTGCATGTGATTATCCTATTTGTGTCTGTATCATTTTTGCTGCTGAAGTAACAAATGCTGATGAGCTACCTGTATTTCAAATGTGTTTGCTCCTGTGGTAACTCCCACAAAGTAGTTTAAATCCAGTTTAGCCAGAACATTGCAAATGGATATTTGACTGGGTGGCTCATCGATGAACACAATGGGCCATGGTAGAAGCCTGTCCCCATCTGTAGCCGAAATATGGGTAATGGCCTCTGCTGTGACTCATCAAAGCATGGAAGGACATGTGGCCAGCTCATGTGACACGGGACTCCATCTTGTGCCTGTACTTTTCCACTAACTGTGCTGGTATCTCTGTTTGGGACAATAAAGTTCCCTCCACATGGCAGAAGCTAGAAAAGGGGGAAGTGTTATCACCACCTGTTCTCACTCCCCCCACAACTCAACACTTTAGAACACAGCTAGAAGAAAAAAAACTTTGACTGGAGAGGTGGTCAGTGGTTGGAAAGGAGAAAAGCAGGAACCCCTTCAAAAGTCCACCAGTCAGAACCATTGTGTCCTGCATACAACGAGGCAGGTGATATTGCTGAATACTTCACTAGCTTTGAGACACTATGTGATTCCTATGATTCCTGATACCCACTTTAGTTGCAAAGTTAATTGGTGAAGATCTGGATATAGTCAATAAAATGCTAATTGAGAATCTTTTAGATTTTTCTAATTTCAAAGAAATGGATTTGAAACAATTTCAGATTACAATGTTTTTTATAAAAAAAATTGTCATGTAATGTATCATTGGAAAAGTTATCATTTGCAGAACATGATTATCCTACTTGTATGCATGTATTCTTTTTGTACCTAAAGTTATGAATATTGACGATGTACCAGTATTTCAAATGTGTTTGCTCTTTGGTAACAGCCACAATGTAGTTCACATCCCATCTAGACAGCATTTGATGAATGAACCATTCAAGGTAATGATGCATTAAGAAACATGATAGGCCCTAGAAGAAGATTATCCCCACCTCATGGATTTCCCTGCAAATGTTCGAGCCAGGATATGGATAATGGCTCCGCTATGAATTATCGAAGCATGCAAGGGCATGTGACCAGCTCATGTGACACTGGACTCCATCTTGTGCCTGAAGATTCCCATTAACTCACTGGGGGCTTTTGCTTGGAAAAATGAAGTTCCCTCCACATGGCAGAAGCTGTAATGGGGGAAAGGGACATTGTCACTTGGACTCACTCCCCCCACAACTCAACACCCGGAACCACCTTAGGAATAAGGGCCGAACTGGGGATGTTACCCCAAACTGAAGGGATTTCTAGCCTGTGTATGAAAGATGGGTGGGCTGTTTGTCCCATCAGGGTGAGGCACTACATGATTCAACTCCTGTCTAGCGTATAGAACTTAGATTGATTTTGTTTATTTCTTAAGTAACCAACTTTGATGTGTTTTCTGTAACTTATGTAACTTTGGCACCCTCGTGGCCAAGACGGAGCCTGGTCTGCAGGCAGCTCTGGCCAAGAGATGGCGCGAGCAGGAATGCAGCAGGGAAAATCCTTCTACACCAAGGGCACCTGTTCCAAACTCCCCAAAGTGAACACACCCACCCACCGGAAAAGTACAGGAGATATAACAAAGGGAGATATTTATTTACAGAGGGATGAGAGGAGAAAAACAACCAGCGGACGTATAGGGGGAGCAGTAGAAAAAGGGTTGCATCCAAAGCAAGGCCCTATAGGCCCAGTGGGAGCACAGGCTGCCAGGGCAGACGCCCAGCAATGCGTCTGCACACAGAGTTCAGAAGTCCCGAGCAATGTTCCAGTCCAGTGGGGAGTCTTGGGTGCTCCTGGTCATCTTCGGCGCCAGTGAACTTTCCCCAACAAACCCCTCCGGTGCCCTCTTCTGCCGCTCTCTGCAAAGCTACCCAGAGCGACCACCTCCCCACTTAACTAGCTACAGCCTCCCTCCTTAGTCCCAATGCAGAGTCACCAGCCCCAGGTCTCACAGCTCCATGCAGCTCTGGGCAGCAGTGATACTGGGTGAGCTCCGGCCTGTCCTTCTCGGGCGATTCCTCCCTGGCACAGTGCTCCTCAGGCTCCTGTCCTGGGGTGTCCCTGATCGGCCGCCCTGTCCTTCCCAGGCTTCAGGCAGGTTCTCTCTCCTCCCCTTTGTCTGGGGCCTCCCGGCTGCACCCCTTCTCTCCCCAGACTCCAGAGCCACCCCCCGCAAGTTTCCCTCCTTTCTCTCACTGCTTCCCCTCCCCAATCGGAAAAAGATTTAAAGGGGCCATGCTCTCTAAACCCCAAGGGTTACACTTATAACAATTTAAAATCCATCTTTCTGAATTTAGTACATCTGCTTTCTATTTATTTACCTAAAACAGTGTGTTATTTGAAGTATAAAGGGAAATCTGCTCAGCAACAGGGGCTGGTGAATTGTCCTCTCCACATTGAGGGAAGGGGGCAGGGCAATAAACTTACACTGGTCAGTCTTCTGACAAGGGCAAGACAGTACAGCTCTGAGGACCTAGGCTGGGGAGCTGGGGGAACTGGCTGGAGCCTCTCTCTTGTTGGTTCACGAGTGGCTAGTGAAAGTTTTCATGTAAGTTCAGGTGTGTCTGTCTGTGTATGACTGTGTAAGTGCAAGACCTGGAGGGGCTTGCTGCTTTTCACAACCTCACAGGCTGTTTCAGGTTGCACCCTACAGAAGTCCGTCGAGCCTCTTAGGATATAGATATTCAGGCCTGCCTGGAAAGGCCTGTACTTTAAGAATTTAGGTGTATTCTTATCACTTGGCTAGTTAGAGGTATAAAAGAAAGAATCAAAATCACTGTCTGCCAATGTAAGGTCCTTCTCTTACTGTGACATTCTGGGGCCCTGTTCTTAGGCTAAGGCCTTTGGCTAAGCAGCAGAGGCAGCCATAAGCTGGGAAGCGACCGGTCACCTCCTCGCATTCCAACCTAGTCGCATTGAAAAAAGGTGCTATTGGGCTGTTAGGCACTATCAGGACAGGATTGTATTCCTATCCCCTCCAGAGAAAGGGAAGTGCCTAGAAAATGTAAAAGGAAACTTAGTTTGATAGCATCCTGTCTGGCAAGAACTCACTTATCAATAGCTGGGATGTGAAATCCTCACTTCTGTACTGTCTTGCCATTATAGTTCCCACTTTGCTATTGTTTGTCTGTATAATCTCTGTCTGGTTCTGTGATTGTTCCTGTCTGCTGTATAATTAATTTTGCTGGGTGTAAACTAATTAAGATGGTGGGATATAATTGGTTACATAATCATGTTACAATATGTTAGGATTGGTTAGTTAAATTTTAGTAGAATGATTGGTTAAGGTATAGCTAAGAATATTACTATATAAATTAGGGGCAAACAGGAAGTAAGTTGGGATTCAGAAATAAGGAAAAGGAACTTGTATTTAAGCTTGCTGGAAGTTCACCCCAATAAACATCGAATTGTTTGCACCTTCGGACTTTGGGTATTGTTGCTCTCTGTTCATGTGAGAAGGACCAGGGAAGTGGGAGAGTGAAGGAATAAGCTCTCTAACAGAGCCTACCCAATGAACAGGCCCTACGACAGTATGAGTCCATTTCCCACTTATCATGGCCTCAGTTACTGATGGAGAAACCATTTTTATGGCAGAGATCTCAGAACTCCTGGGTCTGTCATTCTCTGTTTGATTTTGGCCAAGTCATGTCTCCCTGTACCTCAGTTTACCTATGGATATAATGCGGATGTGTACATAGTGATTTTTGTTTGCTAGCTCTTTTGAAGATCCTTCAATGACAGGTTTCAGAGTAGCAGCCGTGTTAGTCTGTATCCACAAAAAGGAAAGGAGGAGCTGTAGCGCATTAAAGCTTATGCTCAAATAAATGTGTTACTCTCTAAGATGCCACAAGTCCTCCTGTTCAAAGAAAGGTTCTACGTGGTGTGATAATAGTAACTGATGAGAATTACTGATCTCTGATCCTGTAGCGAAAATCCCTTGTGCCTCCAGAAAGTGTTCGTGTCTCCCCTCAGTCATCTTTCTCCAGGTCCGTCTGTTGACTATCTACCCATCCCTCCTGGACATTTCGACAACATCAGACCCTACGAGACCGAGTCACTTTCCCTAGGTTTCTTAGTAATCAACTATAATTTTTAATTATACACAAATACACAGAGCAGCCAATTCCCCTCTGACTCAGTGGAGAGCCCAAGAGTTCTCATCTCCCTTTGGGAAGTTCCCACAATTATTGGTTGTTGTTGAAGCTGAATAACAAACACAGAAGTATAGACATGGAAACAGAGACATGAGCTAGAGAGTGTCTGGTCTCCAGCCTGTTTACATCCAGATGCTGCTTCTCCCCTAGAGGCCGAGCAAACCCCCCTGGGACTGCACAGAGCTATAGAATAAACAATGCACAGTGCTGTCAGCTCTCCGTGTGGGATGTTGCTGCAGATGCTGGGATGAGAGAAGTGTGGGACATGGATACATGAGGAGGATCCCCAGCAAAGACAATTCCATCTCAGAAATCACAGGTACCATCTCTTTCAGTTCGACAGACCAAGTGCAATGTATGCATGATGGGATAGAGAATAGGTCTGAATTCATTTCTGCTCTGCACAGCCGCTATACATCCCAGGCCCCTTGCCACAGGTGCTGAATTTCCACTAGTACCATGAGCCAAAATGCCCCTCTTTGCTGTGACCCTCGGTGATGGCTCCAGCCCTAAGGTGGCTTCATTTCCGTCACACAGTGGATCCTTCAGGATGAAAGTTGTTAGTCGAGGTCCAGTACAAGGCCAGATTCAGAGGCCGCAGGCAGTAGTTTGCTCAGGTCCCAGTGAAGCGTTGTGGCATCCCCGCTGTTGTGTTTTAAGTGTAGATGAGCCCTCAAGCAGATCATCCAGGAAAACATCCAGTCTGGAGTAAGAACTGAGAAAAAACCTCAGGGGCCAGCTGTGTGTTAATGCACAGATGCCGCCACCTCCTCCCCTTGCAATTTAGGGCTTTGGCTGTTAACTGGGTGGTGTGGGGGGTGGGTGTTACCAGACTTTATCTGCTGAAAAGCATGGAGGTGCTACGGCTCCTCACGCGCTTAAATATGACAATTGTTCAACATGGGCAAGACATCTTCTCCCTTAGCTTCATGCTAGAAGTGGGCTGAACTCTTATGCCTGATACTTTCAAAATTAAATTCAGCCGGAAGTAGACACCCTGCTTTGTAAATTTCAGGTACATGGCTGGTAAAGGTATATGCAATTGAAAATGAAATCTTGTAAGTCAAGATGTCTGACAGACTTAACTATGCCATTAAAACTATGGAGGAACATTGCCATGTAGATCAAGAGGCAATGGGTTTGAACTACAGCATGGCAGATTTAGATTTAATCTCAGATAAACTTCCCAACTGTAAGAACAGGAGGACAATGGAATATAAAATCCTAGTGTCAACCAGGTCTTACTCAAGCAAAAGTTATGGGGCTCAGTACTGGGGTAACTGGGTGAAATTTAAATCCCTGTTGTCAAGGTTCCTCCCCCACTCTGAACTCTAGGGTACAGATGTGGGGACTTGCATGAAAACCTCCTAAGCTTACTTTTACCAGCTTAGGTTAAAACTTCCCCAAGGTACAAATTAATTTTATCCTTTGTCCTTGGAATATCCACTGCCACCACCAAACTCTAACTGGGTTTACTGGGAAACGTAGTTTGGACAGGTCTTTCCCCCCAAAATCCTCCCAACCCTTGCACCCCACTTCCTGGGAAAGATTTGGTAAAAATCCTCACCAATTTGCATAGGTGACCACAGACCCAAACCCTTGGATCTGAGAACAATGAAAAAGCATGACGTTTTCTTACAAGAAGAATTTTAATAGAAATAGAAGTAAATAGAAGTAAAGGAATCACCCTTGTAAAATCAGGATGGTAGATACCTTACAGGGTAGATACAGGGGAATTAGATTCAAAACATAAAGAATCCCTCTAGGCAAAACCTTAAGTTACAAAAAAGACACACAGACAGAAATAGTCGTTCTATTCAGCACAATTCTTTTCTCAGCCATTTAAAGAAATCATAATCTAACACATACCTAGCTAGATTACTTCCTAAAAGTTCTTAGACTCCATTCCTGTTCTATCCCCGGCAAAAGCAGCATACCGATAGACACAGACCCTTTGTTTCTCTCCCTCCTCCCAGCTTTTGAAAGTATCTTGTCTCCTCATTGGTCATTCTGGTCAGGTGCCAGCGAGGTTACCTTTAGCTTCTTAACCCTTTACAGGTGAGAGGATTTTTCCTCTGGCCATGAGGGATTTTAAAGGGGTTTACCCTTCCCTTTATATTTATGACACCTGTGTAATCCAGGAGGTCAGACTGGATGATCTGATGGTCCCTTCTGATTTTGAAGCCTATGAATTTATTGATATATAAAATAGTTCAGACAATGGCCAATGGCCAATCCATTTGTGAATCCCATTCAGCTAAGCTTTTTGCTCCAATAATATCTGTGGCAAGTAGTTCCACAGGCCAAATATGGGTTGTATATACAGTTTTCCTTTATGAATTGTCTATGTTCAGACTTTCAATGTAATTGAATGTTCCCTTGTTCGTGTGTTGTCCGACAGAATACATATAAATGCATGAACTACTTTCTATATCAATAGTTTCATAGGCGTCAAAATCAGAAGGGACCGTCAGATCATGTGGTCTTTTATATCATGGAATCAAAGAGTGATAGGATTACAAGGGGGCTACAATGATCAGCTAGTCTAACCCCCTGCCAAGATGCATGATTTGTTGTGACTAAACCATCCAAGACAGATAACTATCCAGCCTCCTGTTGAAAACCTCTAGTGAAGGACTTTCCACTACCTGCCTGGGCGTCAGTTCCATTGGCCTCTTGTTCTCACAGTTGGGAAGTTTATCAGAGATTAAATCTAAATCTGCCATGCTGTAGTTTGAACCCATTGCCTCTTGATCTATGTGGCTACGTTCCTCCGCATCTTTAATGGCAGCCTTTCAAGTATCTCAAGACTGTTGTCATATCCCCCCTTAATTCTCCCTTTTCCATACTAAACATACCCTTTTCCTTTGGCCTTTGCTCATATGGCTTGCATTCCATCCTGTGGATCATCTTTCTCACTCTCCTTTGGATCCTTCTCAGTTTCTCTACATCCCTCCTATATATTGGAAACCCAAACTGGACACAATACTCCAGCTGAGGCCTCACCATGACCAAGAAAAGGGCTACTCTCCCCTCCCGTGACTGGCAAGCTATGCCTCTACTAATGCAAATGAAAATTGCATTTGTTCTTTTTTGCAATCGAAAAAAAAAACAAAACCCACACCCCTGAGAGATGTAGCTAGAGCAACCTAACCCTGGTATATACAGCATGAGGTCTACCAAAGAATTCTTCATCGACCTAGCTACCACCTCTCGGAGAGGTGGATTAACTTCGCTGACAGGAGTACCCCCACTGAAGTACCCACAGGGCTCTTGGTGGTGGAAATGGGTCACTGTTGAGGATAACATCCACCTTCCTAGAAAAACAGCAGGTCTGTGGCACATCACCACAGATACTGTTTGCCTCCCTTGCCTTCTGGTATGCGTGCCTCAGCTCCTTCCCCTTTGCTGTGTCCTGATCATAGCTCTTTTCCCACAAGCTGCACAAAATCTGCCCCATAGGTATTGACGTTCCTACAGCTGGAGTGCATCTGGGAACGCACAGCCTCCTCTCCCCAAATACTGAGCAGATCCAGCAGATCCACAGTAGCCCAAGCTCTGAGCCGCCATGGCCACCTAGGAAAGTGTGATGTGAGCACTCCACACCCAGCAAACAGGAAGGGGAATTTCAAATTTTCCGAGACTTTAAACAGGGACGGGCGGAAGCTGTTCACCTGGATTGGTGAGGCCTCATCTGGAGTACTGTGTCCAGTTTTGGGCCCCACACTACCAGAAGGATGTGGATAAATTGGAGAGAGTCCAGCAAAGGGCAACAAAAATGATTAGGGGTCTGGAACACATGACTTATGAGGAGAGGCTGAGGGAACTGGGATTGTTTAGTCTGCAGAAGAGAAGAATGAGGGGGGATTTGATCGCTGCTTTCAACTACCTGAAAGGGGGTTCCAAAGAGGATGGCTCTAGACTGTTCTCAATGGTAGCAGATGACAGAACGAGGAGTAATGGTCTCAAGTTGCAGTGGGGGAGGTTTAGATTGGATATTAGGAAAAACTTTTTCACTATGAGGGTGGTGAAACACTGGAATGCGTTACCTAGGGAGGTGGTGGAATCTCCTTCCTTAGAACTTGGTCCTGCTTCGAGCAGGGGGTTGGACTAGATGACCTTCTGGGGTCCCTTCCAACCCTGATATTCTATGATTCTATGATTCTGTGGAGGGGAGAGGAGTTGAAACTGTTCACCAGAGCACTCAGGATGGGCAATGTGGGATGCCTTGTGGAGTCCAGTTACAGGGATAAAAACAAGCAAAAGTGTCTACACTGGCAATTTGCCAACAAAACTTTTGCATAAAACTCTTCCCAAGGTGGTTATTTTCTGACACTGAAACTGAGGACTTCTACCACTGAAAGTGGCTTTGCAGTGTGTACACCCCCACTGTTTCCTTGGCTAAATCTACTTATTTCCGAAAAAAAACATGGTAGTGTAGACAAGGCCTAAGGAACACTGATGGATAACCAGTATCCACACTTCTATTTCCTTCTGGTGCTTAGTAAGATTTCCCACACCATGGAGTGTAGGAATTATTGAGCAGGGAGCACCATAAAATATGGAATTGGCATTAGTAGGGTAAGTTCTTCATAATTCATTTCTCTGAATAATGAAAATGTCATTTTTCAGTGTGTCAAGAACGACCAATCTGCTTCCCCCATGAGAACAGCCTCCATGCAGTGTCTCATATTCACATTGTCTCTTCATCCAGGTATATGTGCTGTGACCGTCACCCTAGACCCTGGGCACATACAGGAAGTCAGGGGAACATATGCTACATGCAAGAGACACCGTTCTGCCTCAGAGTTGGACACCTTCTCCCCTACTCCATGTCAGATTCCAACACAACCGACTTCACCAACCCCTCCACCTTCATCCTGCTGGGCATTCCTGGGCTGGAGGCGGCCCATATCTGGATCTCCATCCCCTTCTGCACCATGTATGTCATAGCCATCTTTGGGAACTTCACCATCCTGTTCATTGTGAAGGTGGAACCAAGCCTCCATGGGCCCATGTACTATTTCCTCTGCATGCTGGCCGTCACTGACCTGGTCCTGTCCACATCCACCCTGCCTAAAATGCTAAGCATCTTCTGGTTCAATTCCAGGGAGATCGATTTCAGTGCCTGCCTCACCCAGATGTACTTCATTCTCATCTCATCTGTGTTGGAGTCTGGGATCCTCATAGCCATGGCTCTGGATCGCTATGTGGCCATCTGCCATCCCCTGAGACATTCCACCACCCTGACAAACGCCATGGTGGCCAAAATCGGCCTGGCCGTGCTGCTCCGTGGCATCATAGTCATACTGCCCTTTCCCATCCTAGCGAGGCTGTGGCCATATTGCAGAACCAACGTCATCCCCCAGCCCTACTGTGCCCACATAGCCGTGGTGAACCTGGCCTGCGCCGACACCCATGTTAGTAGTTACTACGGCCTCTTTGTGTTATTGTTTGTGATGGGTCTGGATGGGATTTTTATTGCCGTATCCTATACCCAGATCCTCAGGGTCATCTTCATCCTCCCCACAAAAGATGCATGGGACAAGACTTTGGGGACCTGCGGCTCTCACCTTTTTGTCATTTTAGCCTTTTACATCCCAAGTCTCATCATGTCCCTCATGCACAGATTTGCCCAAAATGTGCCCCTGCATTTCCACGTTCTCATTGGCAATGTGTACCTCTTCATGCCCCCCATGTTAAACCCCATAATCTATGGGGTGAGGACGAAACAGATCCGGGACAGGCTGCTCCGGCTCTTTACTCATACAGGGGCCTGAAGTTTTCTCCTGGTGCTCTGGCTCTCAGACCAAGATCTGGACAGACCTGGCTGGTGAAATGGTGCTAGGACCCCTTCTCTGAATCACTGACTGGACAGTCAAAGTGACATTAAACCCTTTCCTGGCCTTTCCATGCTGTGTCAGTGTGACAAACTGAGTAATCTTTTTTTGTGTACAACTCATTCTCCCTTAGGATCACCACCTTTCTAATTGCTTTTAACTGGACCTCTGAGGCCCCACACCCAGCCCTGCCTATTCCTCAAGGCCCTGCTCCCTGCCCCACCTCTTTCCACAAGGCCGCTTCCCCTCTCCCACCTATTCCCCAAGGCCCCGCTCCGATCTCAACATCTTCTCCCAGAGCCCCACCCCTGTTACTCACTCCCCTCCTCTCCAACCCCATCCACTTACTGGATCATCTGCATCTTCCTCCTCCCCAGCCTGGGCTCCCTCTGCCCCGGGGCTGGGACGGGACCTGCTGCAGGCTGGCAAGGACCCTGCAGGGAGGATGCAGCAGGCAGGCCAGTCCGAAGCAGAGGGGGAAGCTAGGAAACCATATAAAATCAGCTGTGGGTTAGGAGCAGGGCTGAGAGGCAGGCAGCCGAGATTGTGCATCATTCAGCATGTGGGCCCGAAAGCTCAGCTGCAAAGTCCTGAGGGCAGAGACCATCCTGTGGCTCATTTCTTTAGCTTTCAGCGAAAGTCTCAAGTTGCAGTGGGGGAGGTCTAAGTTGGATATTAGGAAACACTATTTCACTGGGAGGGTGGTGAAGCACTGGAATGGATTCCTTAGGGAGGTGGTTAAATCTCCTTATTTAGAAGTATTTAAGGCCTGGCTTGATAACGCCCTGGCTGTGATGATTTAGTTGGGGATCGGTCCTGCTTTGAGCAGGGGGTTGGACTAGATGACCTCCTGAGGTCCCTTCCAACCCTGATATTCTATGATTCTATGATTTGTTCCTTCTGGCCGGGGGCCTGTGTTGGGGGCTTATTCCTTCACCCACTTACTTCCCTGGTCCTTCTCGCATGAACAGAGAGCAACAATACCCGAAGTCCAAAGGTGCAAACAATTCGATGTTTATTGGGCTGAACTTCCAGCAAGCATGATTCCAGTTTCCTTCCTTAGTGTCCCCCTTCCCAGCTCTGACACCACAGAGCCTTACACCTGTGTCCCTGTTCCCATTCCTACCCTTAGCCAAACATGATTCCAACTTTCTTACTCCCATTCCCTGTTCCCATTTCCCCCTTTAGCAAAACATGATTCCAATTTTCTTACCCCCATTCCCTGCTCCCATTTCCCACACCCACATGCCCACACCCACCTCCACCCACACCCACATGCCCAGTCACTGCCTCATTGACTACAGATTATATAGTAAAACTTGAGTTCTGCTAAGCTATACCTTAACCAATCATTTTCCTGAAATTTAACTAACCAATCCTAACATATTGTAACATGATTATGTAACCAATTATATCCCACCACCTTATTTAGTTTTCACCCAGCAAAATTAATTATACAGCAGACAGAAACAATCACAGAACCAGACAGAGATTATACAGACAAACAATAGCAAAGTGGGAACTACAATGACAAGACAACACAGAAGTGAGGATTTCACATCCCAGCTAGGGATAAGTGAGTTCTTGCCAGACAGGATGCTATCAAACTAAGTTTCCTTTTACATTTTCTAGGCACTTCCCTTTCTCTGGAGGTGATAGGAACTATCAGGACAGGATTGTATCCTAACAGCCGAATAGCACCTTACTTCAGTGTGACTAGTTTGGAATGTGAGGAGGTGACCGGTCGCTTCCCAGCTAATGGCTGCCTCTGCTGCTTAGCCAAAGGCCTTAGCCTAAGAACAGGGCCTCAGACTGTCACAGTGAGAGAAGGCCCTTACACCAGCAGACAGTGATTTTGATTCTTTCTTTTATACCTCTATCACTAGCCAAGTGATAAGAATACACCTAAATTCTTAGAGTATAGGCCTTTACAGACAGGCCTGAATATCTATATCCTAACACTCCACCCCTTTTTTTTTCTTTTTCTTTTGGGATCCTCCTGCCCAGGTATCCCTGGAAAAGCATAGGACATATGGCGACATTTCCTGATAGGGCCAGTCATCAAGGTGGAAGGTGTCGATATTCTATTTGTTCCACTGCCCCTTGTGTAGTCTACTGCCCTGCACCTCTCTCGTACGGGCATACCACACCTATTCCAATTAGTGTCACAGACTTCCCATTAGAGTGGGCCCGAGAAGGTTGGGTCCGGGTTGTCTAGTACACTGCAGGGTGCAGAGGGCTTATTCCATTACTTATAGGTTATCTCCCTGTGCAACGTAACACAAGTACAGTTAACAATACAAAATTCACAGCAACACCGAGTCCTGGCCACTGCAGTATGGTCCAACATCCGAGACACCCCCAAAACACTGCCTCTCCTCCTTCGACGGGGTCACGATCTTATGTGTCCAGTTGCTGGCAGTTGCAACAAGCTGCCCCTGCAGGTTTTGCTTGCTTTTGTCCATATCATAAGTCCATTGAATGTTCACAGAGAAATGGGATATTGTCCAAACCAGCTTGACCACTTGGTATGGAATCAGGCAGTAAGCCCTGGTTTGATTATTCACAGCAATAAGATTCACAGATCCATCTGTGCACCAAAGTTCAGATAGCAGCATGTAAATGTGTGTAGTTTGGTTATGGGCTGGTGTAATTGCGCCCCCAGTAATATGTACATTCCCAGCAAAACATCTTATACACAGTACACCCAATTGTCCACCCCTTGCATAGGCCATTGATCCTGCTCCTCTATAGTCATAGGAGAGGGGCACATCCAAACATCTTCTATTGATTTACACTATTTTACACACCTCTCCATTAATTCCCAGTGAGCTCCTCCCCTTCTCATTATTTCCATAGGGCTTGTGGGGACCACCTTAGTTGCCATTCCATTTCCAGGTACCACAGTAGCTATTACACAGGTGCTGGCCTCCTAGCTGAGAATTTGCATTCCCATACACATCTTCCCCCAGGGTCAGCCTTTTGAAGCCATCCGCCACCCACATCATGAGGTTTTCTGTTCATTAAAACACAACAATGCTAGCAACAAGACAAACACCACAGACAAACAACACAAAACATAGATCCATGGTATTCTGGGTTATTCTTCCGCTGGCGCCAGCTTGCTTGTAGAGTGTCTGAAAAACAAAAGAAACAATTTCCACCCCCTTGGTGGGGACAGATTATTGCTTAATAATAATACCACTTTCTTTTACAAATTTCCTTGCTACTTGCAGGAAAAACAGAAGAATTACCTCCAGGCTCTCCTTATTTTGTTCTATAGTCAGGCTAGTGAATTACCTCACTCACTGGTCATTTATGAAATTCATGATGTGGTGTACCTCAGTTTCCCCTCTTGTACAACAGACCAAGTTTGCAATAGTTTCTCTGCTGTACCAAGCTTTAAGTTTATTCTCAGGTAATAGCTGAGACACAGCTTCAGATTTTAGCACTGTACACACACACACACACACATACACACACACACACACCCCTTAAGGTTAACCTGTCCCCCTTATTTTCAGGCTTGACTTGTTTTTTTCACCTCCCTTTCCTGAAGGGCCATAATCTGAGTCTTCTAGTAGCTTGTTTGCTGACTGGATGTATTCATTATTTGCAGCTCCTTTGTGCCCATCAGCTTGGTAATTTGCATTTACACACAGAGGCTTACTAGCTTGCTTCTGGATCCAAAGCTGTTAACAGCTCAGACACTGTCTTAAAAGGGAAACATTTTACTTCCACCAGAGTTCTGATTACTTCCACTTTCATCTCCTGCTCCAAAACACACACAGATCTGAAAAAGAAAGCACAACCTATTGTGGTCCCTTTTGGAGCCCTATTAGGATTTTAATGAAGTACCGTTTTTATTTGCATTTCTTTTACCCCTTCTCCAATATACACCGCACACGTCCTGGGAAAATGCACATTCCTTCCATATAGTTTAACCTCCATAACATCATATTAGCCAAATTAATTTTACACAAGGTATAACTGCCTCCCCCATGCCCACAGAGTTTTCATGCAGAACTCACCAAAGCAACAATCTAATCCCCCAGAGCCATCCCAAGGCTCAGTGTTCCCATCATTCCTCCCCTTTTCCTTTTCTTTTACCTGTGCACACACACACAAAATTCTGTTTTGCCTAACATCCCTTGCACTGTGATTACTCTTTTACACAACTGTACCCCAAATACACTTCCATCTTGTACAACTAGACACAACCAAAAGCAGCCAAGTTAAGTTCCAATAGAAACCCCTTCCATCCTTTAGTGATTTTGATTACATTACCCAATAGGCAAATAATTTTGATCAGATTATTTCTCTGCCTGCTGCCTGCAGCAGCCCCTTATAGACCATTTCTGTGGGAAAAGGGCCCATTTACCCTCAGAATAGCTGTAAAGGCTTCTGGGGACAGAAGCGTAGTGGTGGTAGAAGCCACTCTACCTGACCCCCTTGGATAATTTAATTACCAAGCTTCCATCCAATGTGACTGCACAGAGTTGCACATACAGTTACATGTATATAACTGGGTTTTATCATTAAACAAAAACTTCCTTCTTGACATCTCACATAAGTATCCAAAGTACCCTCCATTAAAACTTCAGAAAAAACAAAAGAGTGTGGAAAGGCAGGTTGCATTTTGAAACTTTTTTTTTCTCCACTCCCCCAGGACCAAGTCCCAGATCCAGTCTCTAAAGGTGGTCTGTTAACTCTGCTTTTGACTTTAAACCCTTTTGTGCCAAATCATCTTTCACTACCCCTAACTAATTTACAACCCTTCAGCAGCCCTTGCTGAAGCAGCACCAAACTTGAAAGATTACTGGCAGCTTCCCATAATGCTGCCCTTACTTCAAACCTCTCACAAGCAGACTGAAGTGTCTCCTTTCCCTAGAAGGCATTCAGTCCCCATGGGCAGGGACCTTCTTCCACTACCCATATAACAAGGAGGGTGGGCTCCTCAGCCACCCCCCATACCTCTGGGTCCCCTAACACTTCCTCCATTTCCTTTTTAATCTCATCCCAGGTTGACCCCTGTAACTGGTATGGGCCCTGGTTCTCCCTTATCCATTTATCCAAAAATCCTTTACCCTGGCTTGCCAGAACCCGCAACTACCATCACGAGAGTTCGTGATACCCCCTCCAAGCAGCTGCGCGGACTGTTGGGGAGGGGGACTTACAGGCTGCCACTCACCTATCCAATGCGATGCATCCGAGTCACGGCACCAAGATGTTAGGGGGCTTATTCCTTCACCCACTTACTTCCATGATCCTTCTCGCATGAACAGAGAGCAACAATACCCGAAATCCAAAGGTGCAAACAATTCGATGTTTATTGGGGTGAACTTCCAGCAAGCATGACTCCAGTTTCCTTCCTTAGTATCCTCCTTCCCAGCTCTGACACCACAGAGCCTTACACCTGTGTCCCTGTTCCCATTCCTGCCCTTAGCCAAACATGATTCCAACTTCCTTACTCCCATTCCCTGTTCCCATTTCCCCCTTTAGCAAAACATGATTCCAATTTTCTTACCCCCATTCCCTGCTCCCATTTCCCACCCCCACATGCCCACCCCCACCCCCACCCACATGCCCAGTCACTTCCTCATTGACTACAGATTATATAGTAAAACTTGAGTTCTGCTTAGCTATACCTTAACCAATCATTTTCCTGAAATTTAACTAACCAATCCTAACATATTGTAACATGATTATGTAACCAATTATATCCCACCACCTTCATTAGTTCACACCCAGCAAAATTAATTATACAGCAGACAGGAACAATCACAGAACCAGACAGAGATTATACAGACAAACAATAGCAAAGTGGGAACTATAATGACAAAACAATACAGAAATGAGGAGTTCACATCCCAGCTATTGATAAGTGAGTTCTTGCCAGACAGGATGCTATCAAACTAAGTTTCCTTTTACATTTTCTAGGCACTTCCCTTTCTCTGGAGGTGATAGGAACTATCAGGACAGGATTGTATCCTAACAGCCGAATAGCACCTTATTTCAGTGTGACTAGTTTGGGATGTGAGGAGGTGACTGTTCGCTTCCCAGCTTATGGCTGACTCTGCTGCTCAGCCAAAGGCCTTAGCCTAAGCACAGGGCCTCAGACTGTCACAGTGAGAGGAGGCCCTTACACCGGCAGACAGTGATTTTGATTCTTTCTTTTATACCTCTATCACCAGCCAAGTGATAAGAATACACCTAAATTCTTAGAGTCTAGGCCTTTACAGACAGACCTGAATATCTATATCCTAACAGCCTATAGCTGGCAGAGTCCCAACAGTAGGCATGGCTGGGAGCCCTTTGCCCTGAGCCAGGCCTCGGGGTCAGGGCAAGGGATCAGCTTTGAAGCTAGGAAGACAACAGCTGAGAGAGGTGGAGGGATCAGCCCCTGAGTTAGCTGGGAAGGCAGGATGCTGGGCAGAGGCCGGGGTGGCCGCGGTAGCTCACACGGAGGGAGATGAATGGCACAGGTACCACTATCCATCCTTTTCCACGGCACCTTATCTGGAACGACAGAGCACCCACTGAAGCTGAACGGTGAAGCTGAGTCTAAGTTATGCTCTGCATGATGCTTTTGATCACTACATCTGGAAGTTCTTTAATTAGGCTGCTCGGCAGCATTATCCCCAGGGATAAGTCAGTGGCAGAGCTGGGAATAGAAACCAGGAGTGCTGACTCCCCCCACCACCCAGCACCACTGCTCTGGCCATGAACCGGCATTGCTCCTCCGTGTTCTGTTAGAAACAGTGAGGCTATTTGTGTGTTGTGATCAGTGGAGTTTTCATCCTTCTTAAAGGGGATAATTTATTAAAGGAAGAGCTAAAAACTACAGACACAAAACCAGGTTTCTCCACAGTTCAGGGTTCTGCCTCGTCTTGCTCGTTTACCAGGGACCACACGCTGCTGGAACTCTACAGAGCGCATACAGGCCAACGACGTGCTGAAAGGAGCCACATCAGGGCAGTGTGTGACTCTGCAGCCCTGAGTAGGGCCTTTCGTTAGCAGCACACTAGACATAACAAATGATCATCTCCATTCAATGCAGAGAGAATGTGCCCAAGGTCACCAGCGCATCTGGGGAAGAGCTGGGACGCTTCACTCCCAGCTCCCTGGTCTCTGCAGATGCTTTATCTCTAGTTAAATGTCTTGGGCCAAATCCTCAGCTGGTGTCAGTGGGAGCAGCCCCACTGAAATCAGGGGAGGTCCCCGCACTAGAGAACCCAACGGAGGGACAGCACAATGAATCTGTGCTGATGCATGGACCACACGAGCCAGGTCTGAGACGCTAAACAAAGGATTGGCAGCTGGGGACTCTGGGCTCGTTTCCTGGCTCCAGACATTTTCCTTCCTGCTGCCTCAGTTTCCCCATCTGAGCAACACTGTGTGTAGAACCCATCAACAATAAATTCTGTCCATGTGTGACCGTGCTTCAGTGGGACATGGCTGAGGATGCCAAACTCAGGACAAACTGCTGAGAAAGAGGCTGGTGGTTATTCTATGATTACATTAAACCAATATAGTAAGAGACATAAACTTCTGTCTCACCGCACTGGTTAACTACACACATCCCAGCCCTTGGCTCACCACCCAGACACTGGACTCCATGAGGAGCAGTCAGTGAAAACCAATTTCCATCATATAGCGAGTCCTTCTCATCCAAAGAGACCAGCCACTTTTGCAGGTCAATCTATAACGCAGATCTTACCCAATAAGATCACTTCTGCCATCCCTGTAGCAATTGAAAACTAAAGGTTTGATAATAAAAGAAAATAAGAAGAGTTATAAATGGTTATTAGATCAGATCCATCCCACGGGTTTTTCAGGGTTCAGAGATCAGCATCATAGCAGTGATGGAATAAACTGCTAGCTTACAAAAGTCTCTCTAGAAGGAACCATAGCAGTCTGGGGGTTATTAGTCCTTGTTCAGAGCTTCCTTGTTAGAAATCCAGTGCAGAGAAATGAAGACAATACAGATATGTTTCGGGGGTCCTTTTATATTCTCTGCCCTGTGCTTGGAATATTACTGTCCCAAACAAAGCCCAATATGAACAACATCGGACACAAGGATGATACATTCAGATACACAGGAGAATCATACTTAGCAAATCATAACTTTCCCATTGACACCTGACAGGACATAATTTGTAAAACCTTTGTTGCAATTATATAACCCTGGTAGCAACAGTGAAAAAAATGGTCATATTCAATCATACAGCATGACACCATGTGCACACCCCCTCACGGTGCAACAGCTGCTAGCCACCTAAGCAAGGCACATTGCCTGGGTTCGAGCAGAGCAAGCAGCTTGAACACTAGAGCCACTTGAGAATGGGAAGAGCAGATCAAAATCTGTTTTGCCACCGGGAGTCTGCTCCCTGTATAAAGAAAGGAGGAAAGAGTTCTTTAAAAGTGAGATGTGAACGTTTGAGAACTTGGTTGTTTTCTACAAGCCATCACCAGCCAGTCCACTTGGCTTCGAACAACCTGCCCATACAGAGGTTCTTTTGAATGTCCCTGTGTTTTCTGGGACTAGCCCAAGGACAGAACTCCTGGGATGGGATCCCTGGGGTGCAAGAAGGACTGTGGGACAGCTGAGCCCTCCGTCCCAGCAACCTGGGGTATCCCTCTCTCACTGGGAGGGAATGGGCAAGGACGTTTCTCCCTATGTCCATTCTTGTGAGGTTGCCAAAGAGTGGGAAAATAATCAAGATGAGGTCAAAGCCCCTCTCCAGCCACTCCCCATCATTGAGGTTCCATTTCAGCGAGTAGCTCTAAGCAACACCAGGGATAAAAGTGTGTGCCAGGCATTAACAGACATTTTGGCCAGGGTAGGTTCGCCCTCTGACATCCTTACAGATGCAGGAATTAATTTCATGGCAGGAACTATGGAAAGCCTTTGGGAAGCTCATGGGGTAAATCACTTGGTTGCCACCCCTTACCACCATCAAACCAATGGCCTGGTGGAGAAGTTTAATGGAACTTTGGGGGCCATGATATGTAAATTCATAAACGAGCACTCCAATGATTGGGACCTAGTGTTGCAGAAGTTGCACTTTGCCTACAGAGCTGTACCATATCCCAGTTTAGGGTTTTCACCTTTTGAACTTGTGTATGGGTGCAAGGTTAAGGGGCCATTACAGATGGTGAAGCAGCAATGGGAGGGGTTTACGCCTTCTCCAGGAACTAATATTCTGGAGTTTGTAACCAACCTTCAAAACACCCTCCAAACCTTTTTAGCCCTTGCTAAAGAAAACCTAAAAGAGGCTCAGGAAGAGCAAAAAGGCTGGTATGATAAACATGCCAGAGAGCCTTCCTTCAAGGTAGCAGACCAGGTCATGGTCTTAAAGGCACTCCAGACCCATAAAATGGACGCACCGTGGAAAGGGCCATTCACGGTCCAAAAGCGCCTGGGAGCTGTTAATTATCTCCTAGCATCCCCCACCTCAAACCGAAAGCATAAGGTGTACCATATTAATTCTCTAAAGCCCTTTTATTCCAGAGAATTAAAGGTTTGTCAGCCCAGAGAAGAGATGACACTGAGTGGCCTGAAGGTGTCTACTACGAAGGGAACAGTGCTGGTGGCTTGGAAGAGGTGAACCTCTCCATGACCCTTGGGCGTATGCAGCGACAGCAGATCCAGGAGCTGTGCACTACCTACGCGCCAACGTTCTCAGCCACCCCAGGACTGACTGAACGGGCATACCACTCCATTGACACAGGTAATGCTCACCCAATTAGAGTCCAACCTTACCGGGTGTCTCCTCAAGCTAAAACTGCTATAGACCGGGAGATCCAGGATATGCTCCAGATGGGGGTAATCCTCCCCTCCGGCAGTGCATGGGCGTCTCCAGTGGTTCTAGTTCCCAAACCAGATGGGGAGATATGTTTTTGTGTGGACTACCATAATCTAAATGCTGTAACTAGCCCAGACAACTAATCCAATGCCATGCACAGACGAGGTATTGGAGAAACTGGGACGGGCCCAGTTCATCTCTACCTTAGAGTTAACCAAAGGGGTACTGGAAAGTACAGCTAGATGAATCCGCCAAGGAAAGGTCAGCCTTCATCAGACATGTCGGGAAGTATGAATTTAATGTGTTCCCTTTCGGGCTGCGGAATACATCCGCCACCTTCCAAAAACTTGTAGGTGGTCTCCTAGCA
Organism: Eretmochelys imbricata; assembly: GCF_965152235.1. Lineage (NCBI taxonomy): Eukaryota > Metazoa > Chordata > Testudines > Cheloniidae > Eretmochelys > Eretmochelys imbricata. Next base: position 2,169,006 of record NC_135572.1, read on the forward strand.
GGATTGGGAGAATCTGCAGTCGCCTACCTTGAAGATGTGGCCATCTTTTTGGATTCCTGGGCAGAACACCTGGAACATTTACAAAAAGTCTTTGAGTGCAGAAGGGAGGCAGGACTAACTGTTAAGGCTAAGAAGTACCATCTTGATTGAAACGTGGCCAGTGAAGGAGACATACCACAATTCTTGCTAAACTCTTCCAATGGTCAGTTACCCCCCAGTGTTAAAAATTTCCACTTTGTCTCTAATCTCAATTTCTCTGCCTTTAACGCCCAGCCACTGACACTTGTTAGATCTTTGCCTGCTAGCTTTAAGAGCCCACTGTTATCAAGTTTCTGTTCCCAATTATAAGTGCTGATAGAATGCAATCACATCACTCCATAACCTTCTCCTTGTTAAGAGACTGAGCTCATTGAGTTCCTGGGGCAGCCTTGCACTGCTGGATTTCCCTGTCTGGAGGCTTGGTGACCCCCTCAAAGAATTCTAGTGAGGCATGATTTTCCTTTTACAAAAACCATGATGACTCCTCCCCCTACAAAATATGTTCGTCTATGTGTCTGACAATTTTGTTCTTTATTAAAGTTTCAGCCAGTTTACTCGGTACAGACGTCAGGCTTACTGGCTTGTAATTGAGGGGATTACCTCTGGAGCCCTTTTTAAAAATGTGCATCACATTAGCTATCCTCCAGTCATTTGGTACAGAAGCTGATTTAAATGATAGTTTATAAACCACAGTTAGTAGTTCTGCAATGTCACATTTGTGTTCCTTCAGAACCCTTGGGTGAGTTACTGTTTTCTAAGTAAGACTATGCTATTTACATACATATATCACCTTTGTGTCTGATGCTCTGATTATTGGCACTGTACTGATATCTTACACATGGGTTGTGCTCATGGGTAACACCTACCAGGTAGAATTTAAATTAAGGCCACACAACTACATGTTGATGGCCCATGAAGGACAGTTATCTCTCACAATGGGCCATAGAAGAAATACACTCAGCAAAAATACAGGCAACGGCTGCCCCTGTGAGTCATCAAAGCAAGTGAGGACATGTGACATGCTCATGTGACCATGGACTCCATCTTGGGCCAATAACTTTCCACAAACAGAGGCAGTGGGCTTTTTTCGGGACAGTAAAATTCCACACACAGGGCAGAGGAGGATTGGGAGCAGCGTGACCATTAGGTAAGATCTGAGTTATACATGGCCTGGCTATGTGGCTGAGCTCTTGGGATTGGAAGGACCCGATATGTGGTGAAATTGGTTTTCACTAAATGCTCATCATGGAGTCCGGTGTCCAGGTGGTGAGCCAAAGGCTGGGATGCCTCAGGAGGCTGCATTTTTGGCTTGTAGTTAACCAGTGCAGTTCCCTGTGAGCTGCACAATGGCTATGCAGCAGCCTTCTTAGCACCACTCAGGTGCTCAGCGAACCCTCCTGGGGGACCTGCCAGGGTGGCCTGGCCTGGACCCTTCTGCGGCCAAGGTGCCCTTCCCCTGTCCTGAACTCAGCCCCGGCCTGGACCTGCTGGGGGAGGGGTGCCTATCCTCTGGCCCCAGGCCCAGAGCTGCTGTAGTGGGGAAAGACCATCTTCTTTCCCCCAGCCCAGGTGCTGCTGTGGGGAGGGAGAACTGGGGGGGAGTCCTCTGTCCCTGACATAGCCCCAGAGCACCTTCCTGAACCCCAAATGCCTCATCCCCACTCTGACCCCAGAGCCTGCACCCACAGCCCGAGCCATCACCCCATACACCCAACCATCTGCCCCAGCCGTGTGCTCCTCATCTCTGGCCCTACCTCAGGACTCACCCCCCCAGCCAAAGCCCTCACACCTCTGCACCCCAACCCTCTGCCCTAGCCATGAGCCCCTCATCCATGGCCCAACCCCAGAGCCTGCACCCCCCGTCAGTGCCCACCCCCCTCCACATCCCAACCCTCGGCCCCACCCCCACCATATGAATTTTGTTAAGTGCACACATCACCTTCATATTGCTGCACATAACAAAACTCATTCTGCACTTGGGTGGGAAAAAAATTAGAGGGAACACTGGACTGGTGAGACAGAAATTTACATTTGTTGCTGGCTTGGTATAATCTAATGATAGAATAACCACCAGTCTGGGGTGCATGTGCCCTGTTTCTCAGCAGTTTGTCCTGAAATTGGCATCCTCAGCTGTGTCCCATTGAGACATGGTGACATATGGAAACCACTGACACTCACTACTTGCAGGGGGTATCCACCTTTTACAGATGGAGAAACTGAGGCAGCAGGAAGGGGAGTGTCCTGAGCCGGGAACATAATCCACAAGTCCCTAGCTGCCAAACCCTTGCTTAGTCGCTCTCAGATCTGGCTCGTATGGTCCATGCAGCAGCACAGAGGCCTGGTGCTCTCTGTCCACTGGATTCTCGAGTGAGGGGATCTCCCCTGATTTCAGTGGGGCTGCACCACTTCCACCAGCTCCTCAGTTGGTGGAAGTCACATGGTGCACTGATTTAGTCCCTTGCAGCACATTGGAAGGGATGGAGTCGTTAGCCTCTGTTTGCCAGAGGCTGGGAATGGGTGACAAGGGATGGATCACTTGCTGATGACCTGCTCTGTTCATTCTCTCTGGGGCACCTGGCATTGGCCACTGTCGGTAGACAGGATACTGGGTTGGATGGACCTTTGGTCTGACCCAGTACAGTCGTTCTTATGTTCTTATCATTGGCCTCTATGCACTGCCTAGCAGCCTAGCTAATGAGCTTCTAAATTCAGTGATAAAAAGCATCATGCAGAGAATATGTTAGGCTCACCTTCACCGTTCAGCTTCAAGCCCTAGGAAATGGGTGCCCCGTAGTTCTTGATAGGGTGCCATGTACGTGTACAAGTAGCCAGCTTATTTCCCTCCATGACAGCTACCAAAGCCACCCTGGCCTCTGCCGAGCATCCCACTCCCCAGCTAACACAGGGGCTTGTCCTTCTGCCTCTCTCATCTGTTGTCTTCCAAGCTTCAAAGCTCATTCCTTGCCCTGCCCCCGAGTCCTGGCTCAGGGCAAAGGGCTCCCAGCCCATCCCCATTGCAGGGACCCTGCCTGCTACAGGTCCCCAACTAGGAGGAGAAAAAGGGAACTAAAAGCTAAAGAAATAAGCCACACAATGGTCTCTGCCCTCAAGACTATGTAGCCCACAAGCTGTATGATGCACAATCTTGCCCACCTGCCACACAGCCCTGCTCCGAACCCTCAGTTGCTTTTATACAGCTTCCTGGCTTCCCTCTTTGCTCCAGACTGGCCTATCAGGCCCAAACCTGTGTCCACACTGCCCTTACTGCAGGCTCCTTGTCAGGCTGTAGCAGCCCCCCTTCCAACCCCAGAGCACAGGGAGCCCAGCTGGGGAGGACTAGGGAGGAGGAAGTTAGAGCTGATCCACCAAGTGATGAGGGAGGGGTGGAGAGGAGAGAGTGACAGGCAGAGCTTTGGAGAAAAAGAGGCAAAACTGGGTGGGGCTTTGAGGGAATATTTGGGGCCTCCAGGATCCAGTTACGAGCAACTAGAAAGGTGGCAACACAGTGAGTTCTACGTACACTGATTCCCCAGTTTGTCACACTGACTCAGCATAGTAAGGCCAGAAAAGGCTTTAATGTCACTTTGACTGTCCAGTCAGTACTTCAGGGAAGGGGGCCCAGCACCATGTCACCAGCGAGCTCTGCACAGACCTCGGTCTGAGCAACAGGAGAAAATTTTAGGTCCCTTTATGAGCAAAGAGCCGGAGCACCCTGCTTCTGATCTGTTTGGTCCTTACCCCGTAAATGATGGGGTTTAGCATGGGGGGCACCAGGAGGTACCCGCTGGAAATCAGCACGTGGAAATGCAGGGAAACATTGTGGCCAAACCGGTGCATGAGAGAGGAGAAGAGAGCTGAGACATAAAAGATTAAGATGACACAGAGGTGGGAGCCGCAGGTCCCAAAAGCCTTGAGCCGGGCATCCTTTGTGGGGAGGCTGAAGATGGCCCTGAGGATCTGGGTATAGGACATAGCAATAAGAAACACATCCACACAGATCACAGAGAATACCACAGAGAGGCCGTAGTATGTATTGACGTGGATGTCGGCGCAGGCCAGCTTCACCACGGCCATGTGCTCGCAGTGCGTGTGGGGGATGATGTTGGTTCTGCAATATGGCCACCGCCTCGCCAGGAGGAGATAGGGCAGTACGATTATGCCACCACGTAGCATCACAGCCAGGCCAATCTTGGCCACCATGAGGTTTGTCAGGATGGTGGAATGTCTCAGTGGATGGCAGATGGCCACGAAACGATCCAAAGCCATGGCCACTAGGATCCCAGACTCTATGACTAAGAAAGAGTGAATGAAGTACAGCTGGGTGAGGCAGGCACTGAAATCGATCTCCCTGGAATTGAACCAGAAGATGCTCAGTGTTTTGGGCAGGATCGATGTGGACAGAACCAAGTCAGTGACAGCCAGCATGCAGAGGAAATAGTACATGGGCCCATGGAGGCTCGGCTCCCTCTTTACAATGAACAGAATAACGAAGTTCCCCAAGATGGCTATGGCGTATACGGTGGAGAAGGGGATGGAGATCCAGACGTGGACCATCTCCAGGCCAGGAATGCCCAGCAGGATGAAGGTGGAGGGGTTGGTGAAGTCGGTTGTGTTGGAATCTGACATGGAGTAGGGGAGAAGATGTTCAACTCTGAGGCAGAACAGTGTCTCCTGCATGTACTATATGTTCCTCTCACTTCCTTTATGTGCCCAAGCTCTAGGATGATGGTCGCAGTACAAATTCCTGGATGGGGAGATAATGTTAATATGAGACACTACATGCACTACTGGGGGCTGTTCTCATGGGGGAAGCAGATTGGTCGCTCTTCACACACTGAAAAATGACATTTTCATTATTCAGAGAAATAAATTATGAAGAACTGACCCTACTAATGCCAATTCCATATGCTCTGGTGCACCACGTGTCAATAATTCCTACACATCTTGATATGGGAAACCTTAATAGGCACCAGCAGGAAACACGAGTGTGAATACTGGTTATCCATAATTGTTCCTTAATGCAATGAAACCCAGGCTAGAGAGTCCATGCTGTAGGGAGTTCCCCATTCACTCAGTTGCTCCACATCTGAGAGTGGGAAAAAATACCCCAAATCTTTGCCAAGACATGTGGTGGGGAAAACATCCCAACTAAAGCACAGCTCAGGGAAAAGACCCGGGTGTCATTCCCAAAGATTCCCAAACCTGAGCCATCTTTTCTAGGTGACAAATCTGAGGAATTGTCACAGATTGAAGCGTCACTACAGGAGGTTTTGGAATTAATTGAGAAGTGTAATAATAACAAGTCATCGGGACCAGATGGCATCACCCAAGAGTTCTGAAAGAACTCAAATGTGAAATTAGTGTACTTAGATTTCCAGAAAGCCTTTGACAAGGTCCCTCACCAAAGGCTCTTATGGATGGGTAAGGAATTTTGTACCTACCCTCTGTTTGTCAGAGGATGCAGCTGGATGGCAGGAGAGAGATCAGTTGATCATTACCTGTTAGGTTCACTCCCTCTGGGGCACCTGGCATTGGCTACTGTTGGTAGACAGGATACTGGGCTGGATAGATCTTTGGTCTGACCCAGTATGGCCATTCTTATATTTTTGTTGATAGAAGCTCCAAGGAAACACCTGCTCATTCACAATAGTGCCTAAAACAAAGACAATGTCTGGATGCCTGGAGGTATGGGATGGAGAATAACCTGCTCTGGACATGTGCTCAGTTTTGGTCATTTATTCCCTATAAATTGTTTGACTGAAAAATCTGCGAATGTTTAGTTTAAAGAAGAGACTTAGAACAGGGCATATGATAGAGGAGAGCAAAATAAAGAATGCAACTGATTACATTCAAATGGACAAAAAGAGAACAATTCCCAGCCACTAACATCTATATATACTTAATGTTTTTAAAAGGCTAATTCCTCGGAGCACAGGGAAATTATCAGCAAAACTGATTTGGAGCAAAAATTTAGACAGAAAAATTGAATGAAAAATTGAGAGTCCTTTAAGAAGAGTTTATTAGATAGTTAAAAAGTCACATGTCCACAGTCAAGAAAGTGCTAAAAGCCCGTTTCAGGGGCAAAGTGAAGGCAGCAATTTTTGGGGTGGGTGCGTGGGAAGCAATATATAACAAATGGAAAAAAGGGAAAATAGCAAGCAATACAAATTGGAAGTTATGAAATTGATAATGGATGTTAAAGACATCAAGGAAAATCCATACCTGGTAGGGCTAAGAATCACAAAAAGGAGGTTATTACGTATATAAAGAACAAAAGAAATCCTAGAAAAGGTTTAGGCCAATTATTAGAGGATGAAAGGAAACTTGTTAACGTAGATACTTATAGGCAGTGATGAAATACTTTTCAGTATGGTAGCAGTCAAGGAGAAGGTTAAACAGCATCTACAGTAGAAACTCAGAGTTATGAACACCAGAATTAGGAACTGACAGATCCACCACACATCTCATTTGGAACCAGAAGTACACAGTCAGGCAGCAGCAAAGCACCCTACCCTCCACCCCCAGGCACAGAACAGTACTGTGTTCAACATAAAGTATTTAAAAAAGGATTTTTTTTTTTTAAGATTTGACGAGGTTAGGAAACTATGAAAAAACTGGTTAAAAAAAAAGTCTAGGAATATAATTAATGACATTCAACAACAAAAACAATAACAGAAAATGTGGAAATGGCAGAGGTGCATAATGACTTCTTTGTTTCGGTTTTCACCAAGAAGCTTGGTGGCGTTTGGGCGCCGAACATAGAGAATGTCAGTGAAAATGGGGTAGGTTCAGTTGCCAATAGTTATTATATTTGCAAAGTCATGGAAGACGGGAGAGATTCCAGAAGACTTGAAAGGAGCACATATATTGCCTATCTATAAAAAGGGAAATAAAGGCAACACAGGGAATTACAGACCAGTCAGCTTAACTTCTGTACCAGGTAAGATAATGGAGCAAATAATTAAGCAATCAATTTGCAAACATCTAGAAGATAATAAGGTGATAAGTGATAGTTGGCATGGATTTGTCAAGAAAAAATCATGTCAACCCAACCTGATAGCTTTTTCTGAGAGGGTAACAAGCCTTGTGGATAGGAGGAAAGTGGTAGATGTGGTATATCTAGACTTTAGTAAGGCTTTTGATACTGTCTCACATATACTATATGGGCTACTATAAGCTGGGTGCATAACTGGTTGGAAAACCACTCCCAGAGAGTAGTTATCAATGTTTCACAGTCAGGCTTCAAGGGCATGAGTGGGGTTCCGCAGGGATCAATTCTGGGTCCAGTTCTTTTCAATGTCTTAATAAACTATTTAGATCTTGGCATGGGGAGTATGCTTATTAACTTAATCAGACGTCAAGAATTATAACATTCAAAAACCAGTCGGAGAACACTTCAGTCTCTTTGGTCACTCGATTACAGACCTAAAAGTGGCAATTCTTCAACAAAAAAACTTCAAAAACAGACTCCAACGAAAGACTGCTGAATTGGAACTAATTTGTAAACTGGATACAATTAACTAAGGCTTGAACAGAGACTGGGAGTGGATGGGTCATTACACAAAGTAAAACTATTTCCCCATGTTTATTCCACCCCCCCATCCCCAATGTTCCTCAGACATTCTTGTCAACTGCTGGAGATGGCCCACCTTGATTATCACTACAAAAGTCCCCCCCCCACTCTCCTGCTGGTAAATCTCACCTTAAGTGATCACTATTGTTACAGTGTGTATGGTAACACCTATTGTTTCATGTTCTCTAGGTATATAAATATCCCCTCTGTATTTTACACAGAATGCATCCGATGAAGTGAGCTGTAGCTCACAAAAGCTTATGCTCAAATAAAAGTGTTAGTCTCTAAGGTGCCACAATTACTCCTTTTCTTCTTATTAACTTTGCAGATGGAACACAGGGATCCCGAAAAGGATTTACAGGACATTGTGGGAAACCAGCGCATCATGAGCTCCCAGTGTGATGCTGTGGCCAAAAGGGCTGATAGAAAAGGAGTACTTGTGGCACCTTAGAGACTAACCAATTTATTTGAGCATGAGCTTTCGTGAGCTACAGCTCACTTCATCGGATGTATACTGTGGAAACTGCAGAAGACATTATATACACAGAGACCATGAAACAATACCTCCTCGCATAAACCAGGGAATGGTGTGTTGGAGCAGGGGAAGGATTTTACCTCTGCACATGGGGTCCACATTTCAAAAAGGATGTTGAAAATTGGAGAAGATGCAGAAAAGGCCCACAAAAATGATTACAGGCTGGAGAATATGCCTGACATAGAGAGACTTTAACTCATCAACAAGACACTCAAGAAAAGACTTTCATGGGGAGAAAGCCTTGGGTAAGAATGGGCTGTATAATCTAGCAGAGAAAGGCGGAGCAAGAACCAATGGTTGGAAGCTCAAGACAGACAAATTCCAGCTGGAAATAAAGGCCAAACGTTTAGCACTGAGGGTGATTAACCATTGGAATAAACTATGATGGGAAGGGGTGGATTCTCCACCTCCACATGTCTGCAGATCCAGACTGGATGCTTTTCTGGAAGATCTGCTTAACGGTTTATCTGCACTTAAAATCTCACAGTGGCGCTGCCATAGCATTTTAGTGTAGACACTACTTTCCCTGATGGCACAGTTCTCCCATCAGTGTAGGTAATCCATCTTCCAAAAGGATGGTACCTAGATTGATGGAAGAATTTTTCCATTGACCTCCTGGAAAAAAAACTAAATCCAATACTAGGTTGCATTAGCAGAGGTATACCATACAAGTCCCGGGACATGATTGCACTGCTTTACTTGGCTCTGGTTAGGCCTCAGCTGGAGTATTGTGTGCAGTGTTGGTCACCAATGTATAGGAAGGATGTAGAGTAGCTGGAAAGGATCCAGAGATGAGAGACAAAGATGACCAAAGGGATGTAAAACAAGCCATATGGGCAAAGACTGAAGGAACTGGGTATATTTAGTTTGGAAACAAGGAAATTAAGGGGAGACATCATGACAGCAGTCTTCAAATACTTGAAAGATTGCCATAAAAAGAAGTTGGAAAGTTGTTCTCTCTTACTACAGAGGGCAGGAGAAGAGACAATGAGTTCATACTACAGCAGAACAGATTTAGATTAAATCTCAGGATAAACTTCCTAACTGTAAGAACAGTAGGACATTGGAACAGATGTGCAGGGAAGTCACGGAAGCTCCTTCACTGGAGATTTTCCAAAGGAGTGTGGATAGCCATTAGTCTTGGATGACACAACAAATCCTGCATCTTTGCATGGGGTTTGAGTAACTGACCTTGCAGTCCCTTCTCTTTGGGCTCAATACTGGGCTAAGTGGGTGAAGTTTAATGGATTGTATTATACAGGAGGTCTGACTGGATGTTCTAATGGTCCCTTCTAACATTAAACCCTATGAATCTATTGATATAGAAAGTAGATCCGGCATTTATATTTACTGTGTCTCACAACACATGAACAAGGGAACATTCAATTACATTGCAAGTCCGAACATATAACATTCATTAAATGAAATTGTTTATATAATCCATATTTGGCCTGTGGAACTCCTTGTCACAGACTTTGTTGGAGCAAAGAGTTTAGAATGAAGTTTCCCTCACTGGGTGTCTGCTTTCAGCTAAACTGTATTTTGAATGTTTCAGGCATAACAATTCAGCTGACTTTCCAAATGAAACTAGGACAATAGTTGCGTTGCTCATGTTAAAAAAATATTATCATTGTTCCAGTTAGGAGCCCTTGAACCTCCATGCTGTCCAGCAGATAAAAGCCAGGTAACAGCCCCCACCCCCCATTAACAGCCAGAACCCTGAGATGCAAGAGGAGGAGGTGACAGTCTCTGTACATTAACATACAGCTGCCTCCTCAGGTCTTTACTCAGTTCTTACTCCAAGGGGAGTTTTGCCATAGTGGGGCCTGAGCAAACTACTGTCCAGGGCCTCATAATTTTGCCTTGCATTAGAATAATAGAATATCAGGGTTGGAAGGGACCTCAGGAGGTCATCTAGTCCAACCCCCTGCTCAAAGCAGAACCAATCCCCAATCAAATCATCCCAGCCAGGGCTTTCTCAAGCCTGACCTTAAAAACTTCTAAGGAACGAGATTCCACCATCTTCCTAGGTAACGCATTCCAGTGTTTCACCACCCTCCTAGTGAAAAAGTTTTTCCCAATATCCAACCTAAACCTCCCACACTGCAACTTGAGACCATTACTCTGCTACCGCTGGGAACAGTCTAGGCCCATCCTCCTTGGAACTCCCTTTCAGGTAGTTGAAAGCAGCTATCAAATCCCACCTCATTCTTCTCTTCTGCAGACTAAACAATCCCAGTTCCCTCAGCCTCTCCTCATAAGTCATGTGTTCCAGTCCCCTAATCATTTTTGTTGCCCTCCGCTGGACCCTTTCCAATTTTTCCACATCCTTCTTGTAGTGTGGGGCCCAAAAGTGGACACAGGACTCCAGATGAGGCCTCACCAATGTCGAATAGAGGGGAATGATCATGTCCCTCGATCTGCTGGCAATGCCCCTACTTATACATCCCAAAATGCCATTGGCCTTCTTGGCAACAAGGGCACACTGTTGACTCATATCCAGATTCTCGTCCACTGTAATCCCTAGGTACTTTTCTACATGTACTAACATCTTTAATTTTAGTGATCAACCATACCACTGAAATGCAGCGGCCTTGGGTTCAAGGCCATCAGTTGTGGGCAGGGGCACAGGAAAGAGGGACATTTTGGCCCATGATACTGGCCCTGGGATGTTTAATAGGAAAGGACCACAAACTATTCCCTATTACATCACACGCATGTTGCCCTGGGTTTGTTGAGCAGGTGAGCTCCTCAGCAAGAGATGGGTACCTGTGAATTCTGAGACAGAAGCATCTTTCCTGATAATCCCCCTCAGGTGGCCATGTCCGACACCTCTCTCACCCCAGCATCCCCAGCAGCATCCCACTCTGAGAGCTGACACAGGGATGTGCACTGTTTATAATATAGCTCTGTGGAATCCCAGGTGGGTTCACTCAGACTCTAGGGGAGAAGTGGCACATGGATGTAAACAGGCTGGAGACAAGCCTGTCTACGCTTCTGTGTTATTTATCCAGCTTCAGGAGTAATTAAGGGACATTCCCAAAGGGAGATGAGAACTCTTGGGCTCTGGGCTGAGTCAGAGAGGAATTAGCTGCTCTGTGTATTTGCATATATTTAAAAATTATAGTTGATTACTAAGAAAACTAGCGAGAATGCCTAGGTCTCCATCGGGTCCGATACACTGTAAATGCCCAGGATGGATGGATAGATAGTAAACAAACAGATCTGGAAGAATATGACTGAGGGAAGACACGAACACTGTCAGGAAGCACATGGGGCTGTCGCTAAAGCATCAGAGATCAGTAATTCTCATCAGTAACTATCATCATACTGCATAGCACATTTCATTGAGGGATCTTTAAAACACCTAACAAAGGAAATTCACAGCGAACTTATCCCCATTATACAGATAGATGAACTGAGGCACAGGGAGACATGAATTGTCCAAGGTCACAAAGAGATTGAGTAGCAGGATGACAGATAGAACCCAGGAGTCCTGACTTCCCTGCTGTAACCGTGGTCTCTTCATCACACCAAGAGGGAGCTTTAATGATCCTGACAGGAGAACTCTCTCCTATCGGCATAGAACAGCTCCATGGAGGTCCTTACCATGGCTCAGCTGCATCAGTACAGCTGTATCAGAGAATCAGAGACTCATAGAAGATCAGGGTTGGAAGGGACCTCAGGAGGTCATCTAGTCCAACCCCCTGCTCAGAGCAGGACCAACCCCAACTAAATCATCCCAGCCAGGGCTTTGTCAAGCTGGGCCTTAAAAACCCATAAGGTCTGACTTGTAGATATATCCTCAGTTAAACAGAGAGAGCCTGTACCGGGGCAGTCCCTCCACTCCAGCCAGAAAGAGGTTAAAAGCAGATGAGGGAGGCTGGTGGGGTAGTCAGCCACAGGTGTGGTTGCACCCAGTTAGGACACAGCTGGCCCTGATAAAAGGGCAGGCTGGGCGAGTAGGAGGAGAGTCTCTTGCTCCAGCTTGAGGGTGGAGAGGACCAGGCTGCCTGAGAGAACAAGCAGGGTACCTGAGACAGAGCAGGGCTGGGGAAGGGCAGGCAGAGCTGAGGAGCTCTGGCCTGGTGAGTCCCCAGGCTGAGGCCTTGCTAAAGGCCAGGGGAGGTACTAGGGCTGCAGGGCGGCAGCTGGGGCTAGAAAGGCAGCAGGTCCAACCCCTTTACGAGTGATAAGCAGCCATTACAGACTGCAGTTTTCCCCTGAGAGAAGGGGATAGATGACACCTGGCAGTAGCCACTAAGGCAAGGTGGCTATAGTGGTAAGGGGCACCAGGGCCCGGGAGGGACATGGGGCCAGAGGTGGTGGAGACAACATGGTGGGTAACAGAGGATGGGACACCAGCCCATAGAGCTTATCCAGAGCTGTGAGAGCTAATTCTATGTACCTTTTAACACATTGTAGATCAGCCTATTGATATTACAAGTCAGTAAATGTGCCTTCTCTGGATCGCTAGGAAACCTCTCTTTGTATCTGTCATAAATATAAAGGGACGGGTAGCCACCTTTCTGTACACAGTGCTATAAAATCCCTCCCAGCCAGAGGCAAAACCCTTTCACCTGTAAAGGGTTCAGAAGCTAAGGGAACCCTGCTGGCTCCTAACCCAAAATGACCAATGAGGGGACAAGATACTTTCAAATCTGGAGGGGGGGAGGGACAAAGGGTTTGTCTGTCTGTGTGACACTTTTGCAGGAAACAGATCAGGAATGCAGCCTTCCAAGTCCTGTAAAGTTAGTAAGTAATCTAGCTAGAAATGCGTTAGATTTCCTTTTGTTTAATGGCTGGTAAAATAAGCTGTGCTGGATGGAATGTATATTCCTGTTTTTGTGTCTTTTTGTAACTTAAGGTTTTGCCTAGATGGATTCTGTGTTTTGAATCTGATTACCCTGTAAAGTATTTATCATCCTGATTTTACAGAGGTGATTCTTTTACTTTTTCTTTAATTAAAATTGTTCTTTTAAGATCCTGATTGCTTTTTCCTTGTTCTTAAGATCCAAGGGTTTGGGTCTGTGTTCACCTGTACAAATTGGTGAAGATTCTTATCAAGCCTTCCCCAGGAAAGGGGGGTTAGGGCTTGGGGGGGTATTTTGGTGGGAAGACATCTCCAAGTGGGCTCTCTCTCCCTGTTCTTTGTTTAACACGCTTGGTGGTGGCAGCACTGGGTTCAAGGACAAGGCAAAGTTCGTATCTTGGGGAAGTTCTTAACCTAATCTGGTAAGAATAAGCTTAGCGGGTCTTTCATGCAGGTCCCCACATCTGTACCCTAGAGTTCAGAGTGGGGAAGGAGACTTGACACTTAGGTTCAGCTTCAGCCAGCTGTTCCATCCAAGAATTGGGCCATCTTGGTGATAGTGGTGTGGACGGACCACAGCTGCATACTGCTGGCATTTGAGTCTATATTGTATGGCCAGTTCCCATAGAGGCTGCATGGAGATGTTGAAAAGCCCGGAAACAGGGAACTGATCCTTCTGGGACTCCACCAGGGACAGGTCTAGTGCTGGAGATGCAATTCCCCATCACCACTAATTGTGTGTGTCCCTCGAAGACCATTTTAGTGCATTCCTCTGGACTCCTGCTGCCTCTCAGGTGATACAGCAGTATTTCATTGTCAATAGTGTCAAATAATACAAAGAGGTCCAGGAGGACAAGCATGGATGTCTGACCCCTGTCCATTGATAGAAGATCATCCATCCGTGCCTCTAAAGCAGAGGAAGTGGATAGCCATTGATAGAAATGAGAAGTTATGAAGTATAGAAAATGGCAAAGGGAAGCAAAAGACACAAAAGACAAATCCATGGCTAGCAGGGCTAAGGAAAATAATAAGCCTATTTTAGTATATTAGAAACAATGGAAATATAAAGAGTGGTATAGTTCTTTACTAGCTGGAGATGGTAACACTGTTAATAACTATGCAGAAAGGGCAAAAATGTTCAATAAACCTTTCTGTGCTGTATTTGGAAAGAAGCAGGATGATGCACTAAGAACTTCTTTCATATGAACTTCATATGAACTTCATATGAACTTCTTTTCATATGAACTTCTTTTCATATGAACTTCTTTCCAGTCCACTGGTAACTATGGGGAATGGTAAACACAACCTAATAAGGATCAGTATTTTTAAATCAGCAGCCCCAGATATTTCACAACCAAAAAGTCCTAAAGGAGTTGCCTGAGGAGATCTCTCTCCCACCAATGTTAAATTTTAATAAATATTGGAAGACCAGAGATCCTGCATTATGCCAGTATTCAAAAAAGTGTGTCAAGGGTATTAAATGCTGGGTAGCTTGACATCAGTTCTGGGCATAATAATGGAAAAGCTGAAAGGGAATTTAGTGAATAAAGAATTGAAGGGTGCCTCTTTTAGTTGACAACAAATTTGGGTGATAAAGGGAACTGGGGGGATCTAATAGATTTAGACCATTGCAAGCTTGACCTAGTACCACATGACACTCAGATTAACTAACTAGCGCTAGACAGAATCACTAGAGCATTCATTAAATGGAGTGAGAACTGGCTAATGGATAGATCTCAGAAAGGAGATGTCCATGGGGAATCATCATTCGATGGGATTCTTTCTAGTGGTTCACAAAGGTCCTTCAGCACCTAACACCAACTGATGTATGCCTCTAGGGTGCTGGTTCATTGCCAACAGAGAACTGCCTATTTCCATGTGGGACTGTTAGCTGTGAGCCGCTGCTGGAGTGAGATACAAAGGAAAGGTCAGCACTTCCTTATGAGACATAAGAACAGCCAGACTGGGTCAGATCAAAGGTCCATCTAGCCCAGTATCCTGTCTTCTGATAGTGCTCAATGCCAAGTGCTCCAGAGGGAGGGAACAGAACAGGTAATCAGCAAGTGATCCATCCCCTGAAGCTCATTCCCATCTTCTTGCAAACAGAGGTGCGGAACTCCATCCCTGCTCATTCTGGATAATAACCATTGATGGACCTATCCTCCATGAATTTATCTAGTTCTTTTTTGAATCCTGTTATACTCTTGGCCTTCACAGCATCCTCTGGCAAGGATTTCCACAAGTTGACTGTGCGCTGTGTGAAGAAATATTTCTTTTTGTTTGTTTTTTAAACCTGCTGCCTATTAATTTCATTGAGTGACCCCTAGTTGTTGTGCTATGGGAAGGAGTAAATAACACTTCCTTATTTACTTTCTCCACACCAGTCTTGGATTTATAGAGCTCTAACATATCTCTCTTTAGTCACCCTTTTTTCCAAACTGAAAAGTCCCAGTCTTTTAAATCTCTCCTCATTCAGAAACTGATCCATACCCCTATTCAATTTTGTTGCCATTTTCCAATTCCAATATATCATTTTTTGAGATGGGGTGACCACGTCTGCATGTATTGTTCAACATGTGGGTATACCATGGATATAGATAGAGCCAATATGATATTTTCTGTCTTATTAACTATCTCTTTCTTAATGATTCCCAACATTCTGTTTGCTTTTTTTTCACTGCCGGTCTGTTCCAACCCAAATCTTCTATGACTCTACAATTCTATGACTAGCAGTTCTGCAATTTCGTATTTGAATTCCTTCAGAACTCTTGGGTGAATACCATCTGGTCCAGGGACTTTTAATACATTAAAAAGTAATATTTTGTTCCAAAACCTCTTCTAATGACATCATCTCAATCTGGGACAGTTCCTCAGATTTGTCACCTGAAAAGAATGGCTCAAGTCTGGGAATCTCCCTCACATCCTCAGCCATGAAGACTGATGCAAATAATTCATTTAATTTCTCTGCAATGGCCTTATCGTCCTTGAGTGCTTCTTTAGCATCTCGTTCGTCCAGTGGCCCCATTGATTGTTTAGCAGGCTTCCTGCTTCTGATGGACTTAAAAAATTATGTTATTATTTTTTGAGCCTCTTAGAATAAGAAAGAGCAGGTTGGGGGGAGGGATAGCTCAGTGGTTTGAGCATTGGCCTGCTAAACCCAGGGTTGCGAGTTCAATCCTTGAGGGGGCCATTTAGGGATCTGGGGCAAAAATTGGGGATTGGTCCTGCTTTGAGCAGGGGGTTGGACTAGATGACCTCTTGAGGTCCCTTCCAACCCTGATATTCTATGACCCAGAGGTGGATTTGAATACTGGCTTCTTTGTTATGATACTTGTTCCCCTCAACACAATCGTCGAGTAAACACCGTATTAGTTACAAGTATAAGGGAGCAGCCATGTTAGTCTGTATTCACAAAAAGAACGAGGAGTCTGGTGGCACCTTAAAGATGAACAGATTCATTTGGGCATAAGCTTTTGTGGGTAAAAAAAAACTTCAGATGCATCTGAAGAAGTGGGTGTTTTACTCATGAAATCTTGTGCCCAAATAAATCTGTTGATCTCTAAGGTGCCACCGGACTCCTCATTGTTTTTGTATTACTTACAGAACACTCTTCTTATCTAAGTTAGTATGTAAACACCTACATTTGTTACAACACCCACAAACCCCTTATTAAGTAAAAGAAACACCCACTGTTTAGTATACCTTTATCATTAGTATACTCACTGTTAGGATATAGCTGTTCAGGCCTGATGGTAAAGGCCTGTACTTGAAGAATTTACGTGTATTCTTATCACTTGGCTAGTTAGAGGTATAAAAGAGAGAATCAAAATCACTGTCTGCCGGTGTAAGGGCCTTCTCTCCCTGTGACAGTCTGAGGCCCTGTGCTTAGGCTAAGGACTTTAGCTAAGCAGCAGAGGCAGCTGTAAGCTGGGAAGCGACTGGTCACCTCCTCACATTCCAAACTAGGTTATGTCTACACTACGAAATTAGGTCAAATTTATAGAAGTCGTTTTTTAAAAATTGTTTTTATATAGTCGATTGTGTGTGTCCCCACACAAAATACTCTAAGTGCATTAACTCGGCAGAGTGCTTCCACAGTACCAAGGCAAGCGTCGACTTCCGGAGTGTTGCACTGTGGGTAGCTATCCCACAGTTCCCGCAGTCTCCAGAAATGAGATTCCAAAGTTCGCGGTTCTTTTCCTGTCTACCTGGCCAGTGCATCTGAGTTGAGAGTGCTGTCCAGAGCGGTCACAATGGAGCATTCTGGGATAGCTCCCGTAGGCTATTACCGTCGAAATGTGTCCACAGTACCCGAAATTCGACCCGGCAAGGCCGATTTAAGCACTAATCCACTTGTCATGGGTGGAGTAAGGAAATCGATTTTAAGAGCCCTTTAAGTCAAAAAAAAGGGCTTCATCATGTGGACGGGTGCAGGTTTACATCGATTTAACGCTGGTAAATTCGACCTAATGTCCTGGTGTAGACCAGGGCCTAGTCACATTGAAATCAGGTGCTATTGGGCTGTTAGGATACAATTCTGTCCTGATAGTGCCTATCGCCTCCAGAGAAAGGGAAGTGCCTAGAAAATGTAAAAGGAAACTTAGTCTGATAGCATCCTGTCTGTCAAGAACTCACTTATCCATAGCTGGGATGTGAAATTCTCTTTTCTGTGTTGTTCTATCACTGTAGTCCCCATTTCCCTATTGTTTGTCTGTATAATCTCTGTCTGGTTCTGTGATTGTTTCTGTCTGCTGTATAATTAATTTTGCTGGGTGTAAACTAAGGTGGTGGGATATAATTGGTTACATAATCATGTTACAATATGTTAGGATTGGTTAGTTAAATTTCAGGAAAATGATTGGTTAAGGTATAGCTAAGCAGAACTCGGGTTTTACTTTATAGTCTGCAGTCAATCAGGAAGTGGGTGAGTGGGTGTGGGGAGGGGAAATGGGAACAGGGAATGGGGGTGGGGAAATTGGAATCATGTTTGGCTAGGGGCAAGAATGGGAACAGGGACACAGGTGTAAGGCTCCGTGGTGTCAGAGCTGGGAAGGGGGACACTAAGGAAGGAAACTGGAATCATGCTTGCTGGAAGTTCACCTCAATAAACATCGAATTGTTTGCACCTTTGGACTTCGGGTATTGTTGCTCTCTGTTCATGCGAGAAGGAACAGGGAAGTGAGTGGGTGAAGGAATAAACACCCTAACACCCACCCCTCTCTGTTGTTCACAGCTTTACGCATGTTATACAGGCATTTTTACCTTGAAAATATATTTCTTTGCAATAATCTGTTGCTCCACATTTCCCTAATCAGTGGTTCTCAGGGGAAGGAGGAAGGGGCCATGACCCATGGCTTGGTTGTGTAGCTGGGAAAGGAAGGGGCGGGGAGAGAACACTTCTTTTACACAAAGAGTATTCATGAGACCACTACATTTCTCATGCAGCTGTAGGGCTTATCAATCCTTACAAGCAACAGGGAAGGGGAAAATATGAGAACGTACCTATCAAACAAAGCCATACTGCCTGCTTCTGCCTTTATCCCCAAATGCCTGTGGATGTTTGTGTAAGTGCAGGACATGCCATAGCTTTGTGGCTTGACTCAGCATCACATAAGAGAGGGACACCCCAAGTTGCTGGGACGGAGGGCTCAGCTGTCCCACAGTCCTGCTTGCACCCCAGGGATCCCATCCCAGGAGTTCTGTCCTTGGGCTAGTCCCAGAAAACACAGGGACATTCAAAAGAACCTCTGTATGAGCAGGTTGTTCAAAGCCAAGTGGACTGGCTGGTGATGCTTGGAGGAAACAGCCAAGTTCACGAACGTCCACATGTCACTTTTAAAGAACTCTTTCCTCCTTTCTTTGTACAGGGAGCAGGCTCCCTGTCGCAAAACAGATTTTGATCTGCTCTTCCCATCCTCAAGTGGCTCTAGTGTTCAAACTTCTTGCCCTGCTCGAACCCAGGCAAGGTGCCTTGCTTAGGTGGCTAGCAGCTGTTGCACCGTCAGGGGGTGGGCACATGGTGTCATGCTGCATGATTGAATACGACCATTTTTATCACTGTTGCTACCACGGTTATATAATTGCAACAAAGGTTGTGTAAATTATGTCCTGTCAGGTGTCAATGGGAAAGTTATGATTTGCTAAGTACGATTCTCCTGAGTATCTGAATGTATCATCCTTATGTCCAATGTTGTTCATATTGGTGATGTACGGGAATGGGCTTTGTCTGGGACAGTAATACTCCAAGCACAGGGCAGAGAATATAAAAGGACCCCCGAAACATATCTGTATTGTCTTCATTTCTCTGCACTGGATTTCTAACAAGGAAGCTCTGAACAAGGACTAATAACCCCCAGTCTGCTTTGGTTATTTCTAGAGAGACTTTTGCAAGCTAGCAGTTTATTCCATCACTGAAAAACCCCTGGGATGGATCTGATCTAATAACCATTTATAACTCTTCTTGATTTCTTTTATTATCAAACTTTTCTTTTTTCAATTGCTACAGGGATGGCAGAAGTGGTCTTATTGGGTAAGATCTGAGTGATAGTTTGACCTGCATAAGTGGCTGGTCTCTTTGGATGAGAAGGACTCACTATGTGGTGGAAATTGGTTTTCACTGACTGCTCCTCCTGGAGTCCAGTGTTCGGGTGGTAAGCCAAGGGCTGGGATGTGTGTAGTTAACCAGTGCGGTGAGACAGAAGTTTGTCTCTTTCTGTCTTGGTTTAATGTAATCATAGAATAACCACCAACCTCTTTCTCAGCAGTTTGTCCTGAGTTTGGCATCCTCAGCCATGTCCCACTGAAGCACGGTCACACATGGACAGAATTTACTGTTGATGGGTTCTATACACAGTATTGCTCACTACTCCCAGAGGTATCCCCCTTTTATAGATGGGGAAACTGAGGCAGCAGAAAGGAAAATGTCTGGAGTCAGGAAACAAGCCCAGAGTCCCCAGCTGCCAATCCCTTGTTTAGCATCTCAGACCTGGCTCGTGTGGTCCATGCATCAGCACAGATTCATGGTGCTGTCCTTCCGTTGGGTTCTCTAGTGCGGGGACCTCCCCTGATTTCAGTGGGGCTGCTCCCACTGACACCAGCTGAGGATTTGGCCCAAGACGTTTAACTAGAGATAAAGCATCTGCAGAGACCAGGGAGCTGGGAGTGAAGCGTCCCAGCTCTTCCCCAGATGCGCTGGTGACCTTGGGCACATTCTCTCTGCATTGAATGGAGATGATCATTTGTTATGTCTAGTGTGCTGCTAACGAAAGGCCCTACTCAGGGCTGCAGAGTCACACACTGCCCTGATGTGGCTCCTTTCAGGAATCCGTTGGCCTGTATGCGCTCTGTAGAGTTCCAGCAGCGTGTAAAGGCCTATACTCAAAGAATTTAGGTGTATTCTTATCACTTGGCTAGTTCTAGAGGTATAAAAGAAAGAATCAAAATCACTGTCTGCCGGTGTAAGGGCCTTCTCTCACTGTGACAGTCTGAAGCCCTGTTCTTAGGCTAAGGCCTTTGGCAAAGCAGCAGAGGCAGCCATAAACTGGGAGGCGACCGGTCACCTCCTCACATTCCAAACTAGTCACATTGAAATAAGGTGCGGATTGGGCTGTTAGGATACAATCCTGTCCTGATAACGCCTATCGCCTCCAGAGAAAGGGAAGTGCCTATAAAATGTAAAAGGAAACTTAGTTTGATAGCATCCTGCCTGGTAAGAACTCACTTATCAATAGCTGGGATGTGAAATCCTCATTTCTGTGTTGTTCTATCACTGTAGTCCCCATTTCCCTATTTCAGAGTAACAGCCGTCTTAGTCTGTATCCATAAAAAGAAAAGGAGGACTTGTGCCACCTTACAGCCTAACAAATTTATTTGAGCAGAAGCTTTTGTGAGCTACAGCTCACTTCATCAGATGCATCCGATGAAGTGAGCTGTAGCTCACGAAAGCTTATGCTCAAATAAATTAATTTCCCTATTGTTTGTCTTTATAATCTCTGTCTGGTTCTGTGATTGTTTCTGGCTGCTGTATAATTAATTTTGCTGGGTGTATACTAATTAAGGTGGTGGAATATAACTGGTTACATAATCATGTTACAATATGTTAGGATTGGTTAGTTAAATTTCAGTAAAATGATTGGCTAAGGTATAGCTAAGCAGAACTCAAGTTTTATTATATTGTCTGCAGTCAATCAGGAAGTGTGGGTGGGTGTCGGGGGGAAATGGGAACAGGGAATGGAGGTGGGGAGATTGGAATCATGTTTTGCTAAGGGGGGGTGAATGGGAACAGGGACACAGGTGTAAGGCTCTGTGGTGTCAGAACTGGGAAGGGGGACATGAAGGAAGAAAACTGGAATCATGCTTGCTGGAAGTTCACCCCAACAAACATTGAATTGTTTGCACTTTTGGACTGCGGGTATTGTTGCTCTCTGTTCATGCAAGAAGGAAGAGGAAAGTAAGTGGGTGAAAGAATAAGCCCCCTAACAGCCATCACATCCACAGTTTTCACCCTTTTGTCTTACAGACACTGTTTTACATCATCTTAACATTCACTTAAGAAATGTTCCTGAGCAGAAACATCAACCATTCCTTCAAAACTTGTAATACCTTTACCCCTTGCCCACTTCCCCATCAAATTCTTTGTTTTATTTACATATTCCACAATACTCATACCAGCACCCCCCTTAGGATTAGTAATTTGGTACAATAATTGTACAATAGCTTCTTCCATGTGGAGGGAAACCAGAGATACCAGCATAGATAGTGGGAAAGTACAGGCTACACAGGCATTTTTACCTTGAAAATACATTTCTTTGCAACAATCTGTTGCTCCAAATTTCCCTAATCGGTGGTTGTCAGGGGAGGGAGGAAGGGGCCATGATCCAGGGCTCACTTGTGGAGCTGGGAAAGGAAGGGGGGAGAGAAGACTTCTTTTACACAAAGGGTATTCATTAGATGACTACATTTCTCATGCAACTGCAGTGCTTATCAATTCTTACAAGCAACAGGGAGGGGAAAATATGGCAACTTATCTATCAAACAAAGAAATACACCATGGGATGGTGTTCCATGAAGGAGGAGCGCTGGGCAGAGACGGGCTCCATCTTACGAAGAGAGGGAAGAGCATCTTTGCCAGCAGGCTGGCTAACCTAGTGAGGAGGGCTTTAAACTAGGTTCACCGGGGGAAGGAGACCAAAGCCCTGAGGTAAGTGGGAAAGCGGGATACCGGGAGGAAGCTCAGGCAGGAATGTCTGTGAGGGGAGGGCTCCTGCCTCATACTGGGAATGAGGGGCGATCAACAGGTTATCTCAAGTGCTTATATACAAATGCACAAAGCCTTGGTAACAAGCAGGGAGAACTGGAGGTCCTGGTGATGTCAAAGAACTATGACGTGATCGGAATAACAGAGACTTGGTGGGATAACTCACATGACTGGAGTACTGTCATGGATGGTTATAAACTGTTCAGGAGGGACAGGCAGGGCAGAAAAGGTGGGGGAGTAGCACCGTATGTAAGGGAGCAGTATGACTGCTCAGAGCTCCGGTACGAAACTGTAGAAAAACCTGAGTGTCTCTGGATTAAGTTTAGAAGTGTGTGCAACAAGAGTGATGTAGTGGTGGGAGTCTGCTATAGACCACCGGACCAGGGGGATGAGGTGGATGAGGCTTTCTTCCAGTAGCTCACGGAAGCTACTAGATCGCGTGCCCTGATTCTCATGGGTGACTTTAATTTTCCTGATATCTGCTGGGAGAGCAATACTGCGGTGCATAGACAATCCAGGAAGTTTTTGGAAAGCGTAGGGGACAATTTCCTGGCGCAAGTGCTAGAGGAGCCAACTAGGGGGGGCGCTTTTCTTGACCTGCTGCTCACAAACCGGGTAGAATTAGTGGGGGAAGCAAAAGTGGATGGGAATCTGGGAGGCAGTGACCATGAGTTGGTTGAGTTCAGGATCCTGACGCAGGGAAGAAAGGTAAGCAGCAGGATACGGACCCTGGAGTTCAGGAAAGCAGACTTCGACTCCCTCAGGGAACGGATGGCCAGGATCCCCTGGGGGACTAACTTGAAGGGGAAAGGAGTCCAGGAGAGCTGGCTGTATTTCAAGGAATCCCTGTTGAGGTTACAGGGACAAACCATCCCGATGAGTCGAAAGAATAGTAAATACGGCAGGCGACCAGCTTGGCTTAATGGTGAAATCCTAGCGGATCTTAAACATAAAAAAGAAGCTTAAGAGAAGTGGAAGGTTGGACATATGACCAGGGAAGAGTATAAAAATATTGCTCGGGCATGTAGGAATGATATCAGGAGGGCCAAATCGCACCTGGAGCTGCAGCTAGCAAGAGATGTCAAGAGTAACAAGAAGGGTTTCTTCAGGTATGCTGGCAACAAGAAGAAAGCCAAGGAAAGTGTGGGCCCCTTACTGAATGAGGAAGGCAACCTAGTGACAGAGGATGTGGAAAAAGCTAATCTACTCAATGCTTTTTTTGCCTCTGTTTTCACTAACAAGGTCAGCTCCCAGACAGCTGCGCTGGGCATCACAAAATGGGGAAGAGATGGCCAGCCCTCTGTGGAGATAGAGGTGGTTAGGGACTATTTAGAAAGGCTGGACGTGCACAAGTCCATGGGGCCGGACGAGTTGCATCCGAGAGTGCTGAAGGAATTGGCGGCTGTGATTGCAGAGCCATTGGCCATTATTTTTGAAAACTCGTGGCGAACCGGGGAAGTCCCGGATGACTGGAAAAAGGCTAATGTAGTGCCAATCTTTAAAAAAGGGAAGAAGGAGGATCCAGGGAACTACAGGCCAGTCAGCCTCACCTCAGTCCCTGGAAAAATCATGGAGCAGGTCCTCAAAGAATCAATCCTGAAGCACTTGCATGAGAGGAAAGTGATCAGGAACAGCCAGCATGGATTCACCAAGGGAAGGTCATGCCTGACTAATCTAATCGCCTTTTATCATGAGATTACTGGTTCTGTGGATGAAGGGAAAGCAGTGGATGTATTGTTTCTTGACTTTAGCAAAGCTTTTGACACGGTCTCCCACAGTATTCTTGTCAGCAAGTTAAGGAAGTATGGGCTGGATGAATGCACTATAAGGTGGGTAGAAAGCTGGCTAGATTGTCGGGCTCAACGGGTAGTGATCAATGGCTCCATGTCTAGTTGGCAGCCGGTATCAAGTGGAGTGCCCCAAGGGTCGGTCCTGGGGCCGGTTTTGTTCAATATCTTCATAAATGATCTGGAGGATGGTGTGGATTGCACTCTCAGCAAATTTGCAGATGATACTAAACTGGGAGGAGTGGTAGATACGCTGGAGGGGAGGGATAGGATACAGAAGGACCTAGACAAATTGGAGGATTGGGCCAAAAGAAATCTGATGAGGTTCAATAAGGATAAGTGCAGGGTCCTGCACTTAGGATGGAAGAATCCAATGCACCGCTACAGACTAGGGACCGAATGGCTCGGCAGCAGTTCTGCGGAAAAGGACCTAGGGGTGACAGTGGACGAGAAGCTGGATATGAGTCAGCAGCGTGCCCTTGTTGCCAAGAAGGCCAATGGCATTTTGGGATGTATAAGTAGGGGCATAGCGAGCAGATCGAGGGACGTGATCGTTCCCCTCTATTCGACATTGGTGAGGCCTCATCTGGAGTACTGTGTCCAGTTTTGGGCCCCACACTACAAGAAGGATGTGGATAAATTGGAGAGAGTCCAGCGGAGGGCAACAAAAATGATTAGGGGTCTGGAACACATGACTTATGAGGAGAGGCTGAGGGAGCTGGGATTGTTTAGCCTGCAGAAGAGAAGAATGAGGGGGGATTTGATAGCTGCTTTCAACTACCTGAAAGGGGGTTCCAAAGAGGATGGCTCTAGACTGTTCTCAATGGTAGCAGATGACAGAACGAGGAGTAATGGTCTCAAGTTGCAGTGGGGGAGGTTTAGATTGGATATTAGGAAAAACTTTTTCACTAAGAGGGTGGTGAAACACTGGAATGCGTTACCTAGGGAGGTGGTGGAATCTCCTTCCTTAGAAGTTTTTAAGGTCAGGCTTGAGAAAGCCCTGGCTGGGATGATTTAACTGGGAATTGGTCCTGCTTCGAGCAGGGGGTTGGACTAGATGACCTTCAGGAGTCCCTTCCAACCATGATATTCTATGATTCTATGATTCCTGCTTCTGCCTTATCTCCCCAGTGCTATGTCAGCACATATCAGGTTTTACTCCCCACTCTGAACTATAGGGTACAGATGTGGGGACCCAAATGAAAGCTTATTTTTACCAGCTTAAGTTAAAAACTCCCCAAGGCACAAATTTCCCCTTGTACTTTGGATTAGGTAAACACTGCCACCACCAAGCGATTCAAACAAACATTTTGGGAGGGCCACTTGGAACCCTATCTCCCCGCTAATATCCCCCCAAGCCCTACACCCCCTTTCCTGGGGTGGCTTGAAAATAAACAAGATGAGCACAGACCAAGCTTGGGTTTTTAGGGACACTAAAAACCCCAGTCAGATTCTTCAAAAACAGAACTTTATTAGAAGCACAAAGAAAAGATAAAAGAACAACTCTGTAAGATCAGAATGGAAGATAATCTCACAGGCAGTCAGATTTAAAACATAGAGAATCCCTCTCGGCAAAACCTTAAGTAAGAAAAAGACACAAAAAGAGGAATACACATTCCCTCCAGCACAGTGAATTTCACAAGCCAAACTAAAGAAAATTGAACGCATTTTCTACCTAGGTTCCTTACTAACGCTGCAGAAGTTGGGTGGCTTGCTTTCTTGATCTATTCCTGGCAGAAGCACCACACAGACAGACAAAGCCCTCCACCCTCCAAACCAGATTCACAAGTATCTTTTCCCCTGATTGTCATTTGGGTCAGGTGCGAGCCAGGTTACTTAAGCTTCTTAACCCTTTACAGGTAAGAGGATTTTATAGTAGTGTATCAGAGCTTCTTAACGCCTTCCTTTTATATTTATGATACGCCCCCCAGACCACAGATAGTGTGAAACACTGGCTGTGATTTCTTCCTGGAGCTCTGAGAGAAAACAAAATGAATAAGACACATGCATCTCTAGATATACTATTAACTGTATAAAGACTAATACTATTTTCCACATCTCAAGGACGATTTTAACCAGTTGATTCTAGGAAACTTTCACGGGAGAGTGCATCAGCCACTTTGTTAGAAGCTCCTGAGATGTGTTGGATGTCAAAATCAAAATCTTGGAGAGCTAAACTCCACCAAAGATTTTTTTTTGTTATTTCCCTTGGCGGTATGAAGCCACTGTAGCACGGCATGTTCAGTTTGCAGGTGGAAACGCCGTTCCCAAACGTATGGGTGTAGTTTTTCGAGAATGTAGAGAATGGCATAACATTTCTTTTCACTGATTGACCAGTGGCTTTCCCTCTCAGACAGCTTCTTGCTAAGAAACAAGACAGGATGGAACTCTTGATTCAGTCCTTCCTGCATTAAGACTGCTCCCACACCACGCTCGGACACATCAGTGGTTAATAGGAATGGTTTGTCAAATTCTAGGGCCCTTAGCTTAGCTCAGAAATGACTATTGCTTTAAGCTGGTTAAAGGCCTTCTGACACTCTTCATTCCCCAGAACGGCATTTGGCTGTATGCATTTGACAGTATGCATCCGATGAAGTGAGATGTAGCTCATGAAAGCTTACGCTCAAATAAATTGGTTAGTCTCTAAGGTGCCACAAGTACTCCTTTTCTTTTTGCGAATACAGACTAACACGGCTGCTACTCTGAAACCTGTCATTTGGCTGTTTCTTTTTGGTTAGGTCTGTCAGTGGGGTGGCGATTTGGCTGTAGTGCGGTACAAATCGCCTATAATATCCGGCCAAGCCTAAGAAGAAGAGGACCTGTTTCTTTGACTTTGGGACAGGCCACTTTTGGATAGCATCCACCTTGGCCTGTAGGGGGTTGATAGTTCCTTGACCCACCTGGTGTCCAAGGTAATTCACTCTGTTTAGGCCGGTGCGATGCAGGAGGTCAGAGTCGGTCCCTCATAACCATATAATCTACAAATCTATCTAGAGTCCCCTACAAGGATTATATTTGTGTGAGCCTCAGTCTGGATCCTTGTCAAATGCTGGATGCTGTTGCCCGATCTTTAGATTGTGTATTAATTATATTGATTACTTAAGAATCCCAAGTTAACACTTTAAGGATTGATAGGATATTCAAAGCTCAATGATGCTTGCTACTCAATGTGGCTGGTTGCAAATGAACCAGACTCCCTGTGATTCTGTGTGCACCCCTACTTCTCTCTATATAACACTCCCAGCGTCCTTCAGTGCATGAACCAAACCGTTGTGTGCCTGGTGCTTTGTATCTATAATTCCAGGTGCACTGACTTTGAGCTGAACTCCAGTGTGTGACTGGAGAATGGAATGTGTGCAATCTCCTGCTCGACCCATCCATTATCCCTAGTCTTCTTCGTAAACAACTATAATTTTAAAATATACACAAATGCACAGAGCAGCCAATTCCTCTCTGACTCAGCCCAGAGCCCAAGAGTTCTCATCTCCCTTTGGGAAGGTCTGATAATTACTGTTTACTCCTCAAGCTGGATAAAGAACACATGAGCATGTACAGGTTTTTCTCCAGCCTGTTTATGTTAAGATGCCACTTCTCTGCTAGACGCTGGGCGAACCCCTCTGGGATTGCACAAAGCTTTATTATGAATGGTGTCCGTGTGGGTTGTTGCTGCAGATGCTCTGATGAGAGAGGTGTGAGACCTGCCTACCTGAGTGGGAATTCCAGAAGACACCTCCATCTCAGGATTCACAGGTACCCATCCCTTGCTGAGGAGCTCACCTGCTGAACAAACCCAGTGCAATGTGGTTTGATGGGTTAAAGAATAGGTTGGGGTCCTTTCTGCTCTGCACAGTCATTAAACATCCTAGGGCACTTTTCACAGGGAATGAGTTTTCTCCAATATCATGGACCAAAATGTCCCTCTTTGCTATGCCCCCACCTCCCGGCTGATGGCCTCCAGACCCAAGGCAGCTGCATTTCAGTGGCCCAGTTGATCCTTCAGAATGGTAGGTGTTAGTAGATGGACAAATTAAGTTCAAATTCTGAGGCCATGGCCCATAGCTTGTTCAGGCCCCACTCAAACAAAACTGCCCTTGGAGTAAGAACTGAGTAAAGAACACAGGAGCCAGCTGTGAGTTAATGCACAGAGACTGTCACCTCCTCCTCTTGCATCTCAGTGCTCTGGCTATTCCGTGGGGAAGAGGATGTTCCCTGACTTTTTATCTGCCGGAGAGCTTGGAGGTACTGGGGCTCCTCCCTGGAATAATTCTAAAAAAAATTCAACATGGTCAAGACATCCTCTCCTAGTTTCATTCTAGAAGCCAGCTGAACTGGTATGCATCGAACTTTTTTAAAAAATGTTCAGCATGAAAAATATCTGTTCAAATGGTTAAAGATCGGCAAACTTATAAGCCACTGAAAATGAAGTCACCTAATGGAAGGTGTCAGACAGACTTAACTCACGGTGGTGCCACCAGCACCACCTAAGGGGCCCATCCATTTGTGAATCCCATTCAGCTGAGCGAGTCGCTCCAATAATATCACAGGCAAGGAGTTCCACGGGCCAAATATGGATTATGTAAACAGATTTATTTTATCAATTTTATATGTTCAGTTTTTTAGTGCAACTGAATGTTTCCTTGTTCATGTGTTTTGAAAGAGTAAATATAAATACCTGATCTCCTTTCTTTATTGATAGATTTATAGGGTTTAAGTTCAGAAGGGACCATAAGATCATCCAATCTGACCTCCTGTATAACACAGGCCATTACATTTCACCCAGTTACCCCTGTATTGAGCCCAAAAAATTGTGTGGGACTAAAGCTTGGTCTACTGTAAGATTTTACATGATAGAATGATACAGCTACAGGGTTAGAAGGACCCCACAAGGGTCACCTGGTCTAAGCCCCTGCCAGGATGCAGGATTTCTTGTGTTCATTCAACACAGCTAGTTATCCAGTCTCCTTGTGACACCCTTCAATGAAGGAGCTTCCACAACTTCTCTACCCATCTGTTCCATTGTCCTCCTGTTCTTACAGTTAGGAAGTTTTTCCTGATATTTTATCTAAATCTGCTCTGCTGTAGCTTGAAACCATTGCCTCTTTCCCTGTCACCAGAGAGAACCAATTTTCTCTATATTTTTATTACAGCCTTTCAACTATCAAAAGTCTATTATCATGTCCATCTTTAATCTCCTCTTTTCCAAAATAAACATACCCTGTTCCTTCAGCATTTGCTTGTATGGCTTGCATACCTTTTATCATTGTCTCTCATCTCTGGATCCTTTCCATTTTCTCTACATCCTTCCTATACATTGGTGACCGAGACTGGACACAGGATTCCATCTGAGGCCTAACCAGCGCGGAGTAGAGAGGTACTATCACTGCCTGTGACTTGCATGGTACGCTTATGCTAATGCGTTGCCATTTTTTGCAAGAGCAAAAACATCCACATCTCTGAGAGATGCAACTGTACCAACCTAACCGCAGTGTAGACAGCATGAGGTAGATGGAGGAATTCTTCCAACGACCTTGCTACCACCCCCTGGGGAGGCTGACAGGAGAACCCCTGCCATTGGTGTAAGCAGTATCTACACTCAAGAGCTATGGCAGCACCACTGTAGCGTTTTAAGTGTAGACAGGCCCTCAAGCAGATCTTCCAGAAAAGCATCCAGTCTGGATCTGCTGACATGGAGAGTTGGAGAATCCACCAGTGCCCTTTCCAGTGTGTCCAAATGGTTAGCCACCCTCAGTGCTAAGCATTTGGCCCTTATTTCCATCTGGAATTTGTCTGGCTTCAACTTCCAGCAGTCGAGCCTTGCTCTGCCTTTCTGCATTAGGTTAAGGAGCCCATTATTACCCCCAGTTTTCTCCCCATGAACATCTCACTTGATCATCTTTTTGATAAGATAAATGAAGCTCTTTAAGTTTGTCTCATTGTCCAGCCTCAAATTATTTTTGTGTCTCTTTTCTACACCCTCTTCAAGTGTTCAACATCCTTTTTGAAATGTGGACCTCAGAACTGGACACAGTTCCAATGCCATGTGCAGAGGTATGCAATTTACCGCTCCCCTGTTTATGCATCCAAGGGTCACATCAGCCCTTTTGGCCACAGCATCGTTCAGGGAGCTCGCGATGAGTTGGGTGTCTACAGTGACCCCTGCATTCTATTCATGGTCCCTACATTCCATAATAAAGTGTCGTAGTCTGTGGGTTGAGCCTGTATTCTCTGTTCCAGTGGGATAAATTTGCATATGACTGTATTAAAACATTTTGTTTGTATGAGCCCAGCTCATCAAATAGGCTGGATCAATTGGTATTTCTGCCCTGGCCTCTTCATTGTAACTCTCTGCCAATCTTTGGGTCATCCACCAATGTAATCTACTGTGATTTTCTGTTTCCTTCCACGTCATTGATGAAACTATTGAATAGCATTGGGCCTACAATTGATCCCTGGAAAACCCGGCTAAAAACACCCCCATTCACTCAAAATGGCCCATTAACAACTGCTTTCTAAGATCTCTCAGTTAGCTAGTTTTCAGTCCATTTTACATATGCTCTACTGATATTGAAAAGTGTTCATTTTTATCTGAATATTTTCCCCTACTAAATCAAATGCCTCAGAGAAATCAAAGGCTATTGCATCTGTGTGGTTCCCTGGATCACCCAAATGGTATTCTTATTAAAGGATGAATTCAGCTTTTATTTAGCAAGACCTGTGTGTTATGTTTTCCATAAACCCTGTTGTTGACTGGCATTAATTATATTCTTACAATATTTTTAACAAGACCAATACCAGCTTTTCCATTGTTTCTGAACTTTGTCAAATCTTTTTTAACTTTCCCTTTATTATTTTTATTATTTATGTTTAATGCAGTGCTGTCCTGTATTTTCTTTTTGTTGTCGTTTTGGCTCTGCTACTGCCTGACTGCATACTAGTTGAGAATAAGATGTGCGGTTGATCAGTCAGTTCATAACTCTGGTGTTCAAAACTCTAAGGTTCCACCTTAGATACTGCTTAGCATCCTCCTTGACTGTTAATGGACTGGAAAGTGTTTCATCACGTCATGTGATATGAGTACCTCATACTGCTTCTTTCCAAATCCAGAACAAAAATATTTCTTGAAAAACATATACCTTTCCTGCAACATTAACAAGCTTCCTTTGTCCCTCTAGGAATTGGCTGAAACCTTTTTCTAGGATTTCTTTCGTTCCTAATATACTGAATAACCTCCATTTACCTGCCACACATGGATTTTTCTCGGAGGTTTTTAACATCCCTTATCAATGTTTATAACTTCTGATTTGTGTTGTTGGCCATCTATTTTCCCTTTAGTTTTATATTGCTCCTCCTTCCCACAATTATTGAGTTCACTTTGTCACTGAACTGAGTTTAGTACAATGCGTCCACTTTCTTGACTGTAGCTTTTTAGCTATCTAATAAACTCTTGAATAACTCCCAATTTTCATTCCTATTTTTTGTCTAATTTTTTTCTTCCAATCAGTTTTGCAGATAATTTGCCTCAGCATTGGTGAATTAGCCCTTTCAAAGTCCTAAGTGTCTATCGATATTACTGATTGGGAACTGTTCTCTATTTGTCCATTTGAATGTAATCAGTTCCATTGTTTACTTTGTTCTCCTCTATCATATGTCCCCTTCTTTGTCTCTTCTCTAAACTAAACATTCCCAGACTTTTCAGTCTGTGCGCATATGGCATTCTCACAGCAATCTCCCCCATTCTCACAGCCTGTCTCAGAAACCCCCTTTCTATCTGCTAAATCCTTAATAGAGATTGGGTGACCAAAACTGATCACATCTCCAGAGCAGGTTATTCTTCATCCCCTTCCTCAGCCATCTGAACATTGTCTTTGTTTTAACCACTGCTGCGAATGAGCAGGTGTTTCCAAGGAGCTGCTATCAAAGTCCCCCAGGTCTTTTCACTGAGGTGTGTTTTAGTTGGGATGTTTCCCCTGGCACATCTCTTCAAAAAGGTTTGGGTTTTTTTTAACTTTCAGATTTTGAGGAGCCCGGCAAATGGGGAACTCCCTACAGTATGGGTCCTCTAGCCTGCATTTCATTGCATTAAGGAACAATGGTAAGTAACCAGAAGTCATGTTTCCTGATGGTGACTATTAATATCCCACACCATGACATGTAAGAATTATTGATGTATGAAGCACCATCCAAAATGGAATTGGCATTAGTAGGTTCAGGTGTTCATAATTCATTTATCTGAATAATGAAAATGTCATTTATGAGTGTGTGAAGAGCGACCGATCTGCTTCCCCCATGAGAACAGTCTCCAGTAGTGCATGTAGTGACTCATATTAACATTTTATCTCCATCCAGGCATTTGTAATGTGACCATCACCTTAGAACTTGGGCACATACAGGAAATCAGGGGAATGTACGGTACATGCAGGAGACACCGTTCTGCCTACATTTGGACACCTTCTCCCCTACTCCATGTCAGATTCCAACACAACCGACTTCACCAACCCCTCCACCTTCATCCTGCTGGGCATTCCTGGCCTGGAGGCTGCCCATATCTGGCTCTCCATCCCCTTCTGCACCATGTACATCATAGCTGTCTTGGGGAACTTCACCATCCTGTTCATTGTGAAGGTGGAGCCAAGCCTCCATGGGCCCATGTACTATTTCCTCTGCATGCTGGCCATCACTGACCTGGTCCTGTCCACGTCCACCCTGCCCAAAATGCTGAGCATCTTCTGGTTCAATTCCAGGGAGATTGATTTCAGTGCCTGCCTCACCCAGATGTACTTCATTCACTGCTTCTCAGTGGTGGAGTCTGGGATCTTTGTGGCCATGGCCTTGGATCGCTACGTGGCCATCTGCCATCCCCTGAGACATTCCACCATCCTGACAAACACCGTGGTGGCCAAGATCAGCCTGGCCGTGGTGCTGCGTGGGAGCATACTTGTACTGCCCTATCCCTTCCTGGCGAGGGGGTGGCCATATTGCAGAACCAACATCATCCCCCACTCATACTGCGAGCACATAGCCGTGGTGAAATTGGCCTGCGCCATCATCCGCATCAGTAGTTACTACGGCCTCTTTGTGGCAATGTTGGTGACTGGTCTGGATGTGTTTTTTGTCACCATGTCTTATACCCAGATTCTCAGGGCCATCTTCAGCCTCCCCACAAAGGACGCCCGGCTCAAGACTTTTGGG
Organism: Eretmochelys imbricata; assembly: GCF_965152235.1. Lineage (NCBI taxonomy): Eukaryota > Metazoa > Chordata > Testudines > Cheloniidae > Eretmochelys > Eretmochelys imbricata. Next base: position 2,202,198 of record NC_135572.1, read on the forward strand.
ACCTGCAGCTCCCATCTTTGTGCCATTTTAGCCTTTTACATCCCAGCTCTCTTCTCCTTCCTCACACACCGGTTTGACCACAATGTGCCCCTGCATTTCCATGTTATCTTTGCCAACCTGTATCTCCTGGTGCCCCCCATGCTAAACCCCATTATCTATGGGGTGAGGAACAAAGAGATCAGGGGCAGGCTGCTCCATCTCTTTACTCATAAAAGGACGTAATTTTTTTTTCTCCTGGTGCTCTGGCTCTCAGACTGAGCTCTCTGCAGAGCTGGCTGGTGACTTGGTGCTGGACCCTCTTCCCTGAATCACTGACTGGACAGTTAAAGAGACATTAAACTCTTTTCTGAACTTACTGTGGTGTCAGTGTTATAAACTGTGGAATTGGCCTCTGTACAACTCATAGGGTTTCCACCTTTCTAATTGCTGGGAACAGGAACCTTGAGACTCTGCCCTCTGCCCCACCTCTTCCTCCAAGATCTTGCCCCGTCCCATCTCCTCCCCCAAATGCCCCACTCCCTGTGCCACCTAGTCCTATCAAGGCCCAGCTCCCTTCTCCACCTCCTCCCCCAGGGCCCGTCCCTGTTGCACACCCTTCTCCTTACCTCCCTCATCACTTTCTGGATCATCTCCACCTCCCCTCCTCCTCACCCCACCTGGGGTCCCTCTGCTCTGGGGTTGGGACAGGAGCTACTGCAGCCTGATGAGGAGCCTGGCTGCAGGTAGGAGACGGCCCTGGATGAGCAGGGATGTTGTGAGTTAATGGCCTGCTGCCTCCCACTGTTATGCATTAACTGAACACTGCCAGGTTCCCTTTTCGACCAGACTTTCTTGTTCAAAACTGGGCACCGAGACACAGAAGGAAAAAAAAAACAAAAACAACTGTCTGGGTAAAACCCAGATGGGTAGAAACCATGTTAATTCAAGTTTGATTGAATTAACCTTATGTCTTTGGGCTTTTCCTGTAGTCTTTGCTCATGCTAAGAGGCAGGAGGCTGGGGCAGCAGCATCTGTCTATAAATAGGTTGGTCATTAAAGACTATCAGCACCTAATGAGATTTTGCCCAGACAGAAGAAGGGAATAACTGCACCCTAGATAAAATCCAGTTTTCTCCAGTTTCTCTGTAGAGTGGAGGGCGTGGAAGGAATGAAACCTCCCCAGAAGAGGGAACAGAGAGAGGAGGGGTTGGTCCATCCCTTTAAAAACACAGAGACTGGATGAGACAGAAGAATCCAGGGCAGGAGAGAGGCACAAGGGAGCTGTCATAAATATAAAGGGAAGGGTAAACACCTTTAAAATCCCTCCTAGCCAGAGGAAAAACCCTTTCACCTGTAAAGGGTTAAGAAGCTAGGATAACCTTGCTGGCACCTGACCAAAATGACCAATGAGGAGACAAGATGCTTTCAAAGTTGGAAGGAGGGAGAAACAAAGGCTCTTTCTCTCTGTCTCTGGGTGTGATGCATTTGCCAGGAAGAGAAATGAATGGAGTCTTAGAACTTAGTAAGTAATCTAGTTAGATATGCATTAGATTCTGTTTGTTTAAATGGCTGAGAAAATAAGCTGTGCTGAATGGAATGTAGATTCCTGTTTTTTGTGTCTTTTTGTAACTTAAGGTTTTGCCTAGAGGGATTCTCTATGTTTTGAATCTAATTACCCTGTAAGGTATTTACCATCCTGATTTTACAGAGGTGATTCTTTTACTTTTTCTTCTATTAAAATTCTTCTTTTAAGAACCTGATTGCTTTTTCATTGTTCTTAAGATCCAAGGGTTTGAGCCTGTGTTCACCTATGCAAATTGGTGAGTATTTTTATCAAGCCTTCCCCAGGAAAGGGGGTGTAGGGTTTGGGGAGGATTTTGGGGGGAAAGACGTTTCCAAGCGGGCTCCTTCCTGGTTATACATCTGTTAGACACTTGGTGGTGGCAGCAATAAAATCCAAGGGGAAAAGGTAAAATAGTTTGTACATTGGGGAAGTTTTAACCTACGCTGGTAAAAATAAGCTTAGGAGGTTTTCATGCAGGTCCCCACATGTGTACCCTAGAGTTCAGAGTGGGGAAGGAATCCTGACAGGAGCAGAGAGGACTCTTTGGCTGCAGGTCTCTGGCTGCAGCAGAGAGACAGACTCCATCTGGAGGAGAAGCCATGAATTGCAGAAGATGGCCCCTGGATACCTTAGAGGATTCTGACCAAACCCCAAAGAATGCTCAAAAGCAGCGAGGACACAGAGGCAGGGAATGGTGTGCAGGTGTCATACTTTACCTGGATCTGGGTGTCTCTTGTCCTGTCTCAAGTAGAAGAAATGTTTTAACAACCCCTCTTGCAAACTCTGTGTCAGTTTGCCATTCTAATGTGTATCCTCTCTACTGCAGGGGAGTGCCCTGTAACCCCACTATCCCTCATTTATCTATAATTGCCCTCCTTGGACCTGCCTCTGCTCCAAAAACGACTCAGAGACCTTCTGGCTCAGGAATCACAGGTGCTATTTATTTACACCATGCAATCCCACCACCTTTTTTGCCATACACAGTTTGGTGGCATCTGCCTTAAGGGCTTCTATTCTACAGCCAGAAAGGAAAAGCCGTTTCTCTCCACCTGTTCTCTGGCTTTCTCTTTTCTGCCTGCCCACTTTGGCTTCCTTCCTCTGAGGCTTCTCTGCAGCCCCAAGCTAATTGGCTTCTCTGCAGCCCCAAGCTAATTAGGCTGGCAGCTGCTTCCCCTTTGCCAATCAGGTGCAGGTTTCTCTAGGCACCTCCAGTTGACTTCCATTAATTGTAGCTGGCATGACAGAGGGTCGGCTCAGGAGTCCCTGCCCCCCCCGCACCTTGTCCCAAACCTGGGTGGGTGTGGAGCTGCTGCAATGCGAAGTTTATGGTGGTTGGCTTGCAGCAAGTAATGATTCTAATTTCCTTTTTTCCTTACTTCCTGTTTGTCCCCCACTGACATAGTAATATTCTTAGCTATACCTTAACCAGTCATTTTACCGAAATTTAACTAACCAATCCTAACATATTGTAACATGATGATCTAACCAATTATATCCCCCCGCCTTAAAGGGTTTACATGCAACAAAATTAATTATACAGCAGACAGAAACAATCACAGAACCAGACAGAGATCAGATAGACAAACAATAGGGAAGTGGGGACCATAATGGAGAAACAATAAAGAAATGGGGGTTTCACAACCACATCTACTGATAAGTGATATTGTTACCAAACAGAAAGCTATCAAACGAAGGTTTCAGAGTAGCAGCCGAGTTAGTCTGTATCTGATGAAGTGAGCTGTAGCTCACAAAAGCTTATGCTCAAATAAATCTATGAGTCTCTAAGGTGCCACAAGTACTCCTTTTCTCTATCAAGCTAAGTTTTCTTTAAATCTCTAGGCTCTTCCCTTTCTCTGGAGGTGATAGATTGGATCTCCTTCCTAACAGCCCAAAATTGCCTTATTTCAATATGACTGGTTTGAAATGTGTGAGGATGTGACCATTCGCTTCCCAGCTTCTGGCTGCCCCTGCTGCTTAGCCAAAGGCCTTAAGAACAAGGCCTTAGACTGTCCTAGTGAGAGAAGGCCGGTACACAGGCGGACTGTGATTTTGAATTCTTTTTTTTGTACTTTTATAACTAACTAACTAATAAAAATATGCCCAAATTCTTCAAGTCTATGCCTTTACAGACAGGCCTGAATATCTGCATCCTAACAGCCTGCTCCCCAGAAGGGGGAGTGAGGGACCCTATCCCAGCTTGCTGACACCACCCGAGGGGTCCCTCCCGCCTGTTTGCCAGACTGCCTGCCAGTGCTGCTTGGAAGCTGCTGGTGCCTCGAGGAGGAAGAAGAGGAAGCCCTTGCTGTTGGGGGAGCACGCAGAAACCCTGCAGGACACTGCAGAGGGGGCTTCCAGCAGGACTGAGAAACTTTCCAACTTTGCTCTTGTGGTGGGGATATTGCAGTGGGGAGACAGGGGGAGTGGTCTGGAGCCTGCCCTCATCCATTTGTCCCTCCTACCCCCCACTTACCATTGGCCTTCGCTCCTTACTCCAGGACTCAGTGGCATGCCTAGCCCCTTTTTCCACTGCTTGGACCTGTAGCAGCTGCAAACACAGACTGAGCTTTTACAAGGGCACATGCCTCCCCGATCCCTGCAGCAGTCTACCTCTTTCCCCATTGCTACCTGTCACGCCCACTCCTTGCAGCCCTTTCTACCCCACCTTTTGCCCTGGACCCATTGCAGCTTCAGTTTGCTTGCCTGCCCTGCTTCGGCCCCTGAAGCTAGTCCTTTTCATTTGCTTGCCCTGTCCCATCTGTTCCCAGCCTGTTTACTTCTCCCCTTTCCCTCTGCGGTGACCCTGCCTTCCTCAGCCCCCTCATTCTGTGCATCCGTGTCCCCTCCAAACATGCTTGTATCCCCTCTCCCATTACACTGAGCCTCATTATTCACTGCATTCCCCCTCTGCTGTTATAGATCTTCCTCCTCCCCTAGTGCAGCTGGAGGAGTCGGTAATCCCATTTTGTGATGGTGACTGCACCTCTCCTTCCCTGCCTTGATAGGTGCCCCTTTACCCCCTCCTCTTCCACCTGCAGCCTAGTGGGGAGTAGCAGTCAACCTTTATCTCCCCCTTCCCCATTCCCCCTCCAGTGTTTCCTCAGAAGCTGGTGGGGAGGCCCCTGGGGTAGTGGGTGGAGAGTTCTCCTCCATTTTTGAAGCAATCAAGGCCCTGGGTCTGACCCCAGTCACCCAAGGGGAGGACGTCCCCCTGTCAGCGGACCTCGATCTGGGTGGACTCACACTGCTCCTCCTTCCTTCCCTTCCCCTATTTGTTTCTCCTACTCTTACTCCCGGGAGCTCCCGGAATCATCTACCTGGCTGGCAGCACACGGCACCCCACCAGTGGCCACTGAGCCCTCTGAGGCGACAGCCAGTGCCATGCGGCCAGGCCCTGAGCCATTGGGAGGGCCCCATGTTGGAGTAGGGCAGCTGATTTCCTTCCCAGGTGGGGGCCCCACTGTTGAACTTCCATCCCTATGGGTGTGAAATCCGCTGTGGTGCCCGAGTCCAGCATCACCGAGGGCCCTCATCCTGCTCCTGCTCCCCAACCCCTGAGTCCAGCCGACAGGTGCCACACTCTGATAGCTTGGCTACCAGGGCCCCCGATCCCAGATCTGCTCCACTCCCTGATCCCGCCCCGACCCCAGTCCCATCCCTGATCCCGATGCCATTCCCATCTCTTCCCCCCTCTACCTCCCATGTTAATGCCACCCTTGGAGTCATCTCATTCGACTTCCTGTCAGACGACCCTCATAAGTCATGTGTTCCAGTCCCCTAATCATTTTTGTTACCATCCGCTGGACGCTTTCCAATTTTTCCACATCCTTCTTGCAGTGTGGGGCCCAAAACTGGACACAGTACTCCAGATGAGGCCTCACCAATGTCGAATAGAGGGGAATGATCATGTCCCTTGATCTGCTCGCTATGCCCCTACTTATACATCCCAAAATGCCATTGGCCTTCTTGGCAACAAGGGCACATTGTTGACTCATGTCCAGCTTCTATTCCACTGTAACCCCTAGGTCCTTTTCTGCAGAACTGCTGCCTAGCCATTCGGTCCCTAGTCTGCTACGGTGCATGGGATTCTTCCGTCCTAAATGCAGGACTCTGCACTTGTCCTTGTTGAACCGCATCAGATTTCTTTTGGCCCAATCCTCTAATTTGTCTAGGTCCCTCTGTATCCTATCCCTACCCTCCAGCGTATCTACCTCTCCTCCCAGTTTAGTGTCATCTTCAAACTTGCTGAGAGTACAATCCACACCATCCTCCAGATCATTTATGAAGATATTGAACAAAACCGGCCCCAGGACCGACCTTTGGGGCACTCTGCTTGATACCAGCTGCCAACTAGACATGGAGCCATTGATCACTACCTGTTGAGCCTGACGATCTAGCCAACTTTCTATCCACCTTATAGTCCATTCATCCAGCCCATACTTCTTTAACTTGCTGGCAAGAATACTGTGGGAGACCATGTCATAAATATAAAGGGAAGGGTAACAACCTTTCTGTATACAGTACTATAAAATCCCTCCTGGCCAGAGGCACAAAATCCTTTTACCTGTAAAGGTTAAGAAGCTCAGGTAACCTGGCTGGCACCTGACCAAAAGGACCAATAAGGGGACAAGATACTTTCAAATCTGGGTGGAGGGGGGAGGCTCTCTGTCTGTTCTGTGTGCTTGCCGGAGAGAGATCAAGGAAGGAAGCAATCCAACTCCATTAGAATCGGTAAGTACTAGCAAGGGAATATGTTAGCTTATTTTTCTTTCGGCTTGTGATTTTCTCTGTGCTGAGAGGAAGGTGTATTCCTGGTTTTCTTTTTGTAACTTTAAAGTTTTGCCAAGACTGAAATCCTCTGTGTTTTAAATCTAATTGCCCTGTGAGATTAGCTTCCACTCTAATTTTACAGAGGTGCTTCTTTTACCTTTGTTCCTTCTAATAAAGTTCTGATTCTTTTAAGAACCTGACTGATTTCTCTGTCATCCAAAGACCCAGGGGTTTGGGTCTGTGATCACTTTGTAACCAATTGTTTAGGATATTATTCTCAAGCCTCCCCAGGAAATCGGGTGTAAGGGCTTGGGGAAGGATATTTTGGGGGCACAGGAACTCCAAGTGGTCCTTTTCCTGATTCTTTGTTAACTCACTTGGTGGTGGCAGTGTACCCTCCAAGGACAAAGAATTTGTGCCTTGGGGAAGTTTTAACCTAATCTGGTAGAAATAAGCTTAGGGGGTCTTTCATGCAGGTCCCCACATCTGTACCCTAGAGTTCAGATTCGGGAGGGAACCCTGACAGACCGTATCAAAACCTTTGCTAATGTCAAGGAATAACACATCCACTGCTTTCCCCTCATCCACAGAGTCAGTTTTCTTGTCATAGAAGGCAATTAGGTTAGTCAGGCATGACTTGCCCTTGGTGAAACCATGCTGATTGTTCCTGATCACCTTCCTCTCCTCTAAGTGCTTCAGAATTGATTTCTTGAGGACCCGCTCCATGATTTTTCCATGGACTGAGATGAGGCTGACTGGCCTGTAATTCCCTGGATCCTCCTTCTTCCCTTTTTTAAAGATGGGCATGACATCATTTGGGACCTCCCCCGATCGCCATGAGTTTTCAAAGATAATGGCCAATGGCTCTGCAATCACAGCCGCCAACTCCTTTAGCACTCTTGGATGCAGCGCATCTGTCCCCATGGACTTGTGCTTGTCCAGCTTTTCTAAATAGTCCTGAACCACTTTTTTCTCCACAGAGGGCTGGACACCTCTTTCCCATGCTGCTCATGTTCATGAAGACAGATGCAAAAAAAGCATTGAATACATTAGCTTTTTCCACATCCTCTGTCACTAGATTGCCTCCCCTTAGTCAGGGGCCCACACTTCCCTTGACTTTGTTCTTGTTGCTAACATACCTGAAGAAACCCTTCTTGTTACTCTTAACATCTCTTGCTAGCTGCAACTCCAGGTGTGATTTGGCCTTCCTGATTTCACTCTTGCATGCCCGAGCAATATTTTTATACTCTTCCCTGGTCATTTGTCCAATCTTCCACTTCTTGTAAGCTTCTTTTTGGTGTTTAAGATCAGCAAGGATTTCACTGTGAAGTCAAGCTGGTCGCCTGCCATATTTACTATTCTTTCTACACATCGGGATGGTTTGTCCCTGTAACCTCAATAAGGATTCTTTAAAATACAGCCAGCTCTCCTGGACTCCTTTCCCCCTCATGTTGTTCTCCCAGGGGATCCTGCCCATCAGTTCCCTGAGGGAATAAAAGTCTGCTTTTCTGAAGTCCAGGGTCCATATTCGGCTGCTCTCCTTTCTTCTTTGTGTCAGGATCCTGAACTCAACCGTCTCATGGTCACTGCCTCCCAGGTTCCCATCCACTTTAGCTTCCCCTACTAATTCTTCCCAGTTTGTGAGCAGCAGGTCAAGAAGAGCTCTCCCCCTAGTTGGTTCCTCCAGCGCTTGCACCAGGAAATGGTCCCCTCCAATTTCCAAAAACCTCCTGGATTGTCTGTGCATCACTGTATTGCTCTCCCCGCAGATACCGGGGTGATAGCAGGGCAAGGGGATCTGCAGATTTTTCACCAGGATGTCACTGGGTCCCGGAACAAGATGCAGCTCGCTCTCCAGCGGTGGGGGGATTTCCATCAAATCCTCCGGGGCGTGAGGGCCACCGGGGTTTGTAGGGGAGGTCTCTACAGTTGTTAGATGCTTCCCTTCCTTCGGGGTGGGGATACAGGCAGCTGAAGTCGGGGTACAGTATCTATTTTATCCATCTCACAAGTAGTATGGCTGGAGTGTCCACCCTATTCTCCCCCAGCCTACAGCCCAAGTTGTTGAGGTCATGCCGGGCCACCTGGACCCATATGGAGGGGCTGGCAGTGAACCTTGTCAACATCTATGCCCCAACATCAGGCCCAGAGTGGGTATGCTTTTCCTAGCAGGTGTCCACCCTCCTCAGCTCCTTGGATCCTCCAGAGTGCCTGGTCCTGGGTGGGAACATTAACAACACCCTTGACATGCGAGACCGAGCAATGCCTGGCTGCCATGGAAGTCCTCCAGGATATTGTTGACCATCACTCCCTGGTGGATGTGCACGACCACCACCTGGATGATGGGTTAATATTCACCTCTCTCTGGATGGAGGTACATCAGTCATGACACTTCCGGTTGGACGGCATCTACTTATCTCACCGTAATCTTTCACAGGCTCACTCCTCCAGCATCCGGCCAGCCTCATTCTCAGATCACCATTTGGCAAGGGCAGAGAAGTGCCTTTTGCTTGGCGCAGCAGTGGTGGGATGTGGCGAAGGTGCGCACTCGACTCTTCTGCCATGTCTTCACCCAGGGCACCAGCCAGAGGAGGGATGCAGCAATGGAGCAGTTGGAGTGAGAGGTCTTAAGCTCGAGAGGCATCTGACCGCTACCCCTGCGGATCCATCCCTCTGCAGAGCATGCCAGGAGCACTAATAAATAAGCAGGCATGGACGGGCTGACTGTGGAGTTCTATCGTGTGTTCTGGGATGTCCTCGGCTCAGACTTTGTCACCGTCTGGGCTGAGTCCTTGGGGAGCAGGGTCCTCCCTCTGCCATGCAGGCATGCTGTGCTTGCCTCCCTACTGAAGAAGGGGAACCTCCACGATCTTCAGAATTGTTGGCCCATCTCAATCCTCAGTACGGACTACAAAGTTGTAGTGAAGGTCATCTCCTTGCAGCTGGGATCCATGCTGGCAGATGTGGTGCACCCCGACCAGGCCTATGCCATGCCATCTTGGGTCTCACCATCTTTAACAATCTGTACTTGGTCTGGGACCTTCTGGAGCTCAGGTTTAGAGAGAGTCTGTCATTTGCCCGCCTGTCCCTGGAGAAGGCGGTCAACAGAAGATGGACCATGGGTATCTCCTGGGCACTCTGCGGGCATTCGGTTGTGGGTTTTCTCCAGGTGCTGTACGACTTTGCAGCTCAACTGGACCCTGACCAAATCTGTCAGCTTTGGGCGAGAAGTAAGTCAGGGATGCCTGCTGTCAGGCCAGCTGCGTACTCTGGCCATTGACAGGCCTTTCTCTGTCTGCTCCACCAGCAGTTGATGGGGTTGGTGCTTTGACAGCCAGAGTTGCTGCTGGTCCTGTTGGCATATGCCATTGACAAGCTTCTTGTGGTCCAGGATCGGGATGACCTGGTGCAGGTGGAGACCTGCCAGGCTATCTACTTGGCGAACTCCTCCACCCGGATGAACTGGGTCAAGAGCTCTGGCCTAGTGGTTGGATATGGGTGGCAGGCAAGTTGTCTCACACCTGCGCTTCAAGCCATTTGGTGGACTGCAGGTCCACTGTTCTATCTGAGTGTTTACCTCTCCACCACACATCTTTCTCCACAAGAGAAATGGCAGGATTTGGAGGCCAGGGTGAGTGAGTGGCTGTGGAGATGGACAGGACTTCTCCTGTGCCTCTCCCTGCGAGGAAGGGCACTGGTGCTTAACCAGCTAGTCCTGCCCATGCTCTGGCATCAGCTCAACACTCTGAGCCCGGCCCCGGGGATCCTAGCCTGGCTCCAGAATTTTGGCTCTGGAGTTCATCTGGCCGGGACTGCAATGGGTTTCTACAAGGGTTCTGAGTCTTCCCCTGGAGGAGAGGGGACAGAACCTAGTCTTCCTCCACAGCCAGGTCCATGTCTTCCATTTCCAGGCCTTGCAGAGTCTCCTTTATGGTGTAGGTCGTCTGAAGTGGAGAACATTGGAGCATGCCTTCCTCTGCCACCGCTGAGGGCTCCAATATAACCAGCAGCTACTTTATTTCCATATAGGAGGTTTTCCGCAAGACCTTTCTAAGATGCTGGTCTTCTGCTAGGAGCTCTTCCGAACCTGGAAACTGTTTTCAGTGACTAGGTCCATGGCAGTCACTGAGGGGGCAGATCTCCTCATGGAGCCCCTGCTACACAATCCCCAGCTTCGTGTGCAGGTGGCAGAGTTCCCGTCAGTGCGCTGGAGGTTGGTCCTGGCAGATGTCAACAGGATTGGAGACCTCCTGGACTATGACCGGGGAGACTGGGTGGATCTCCTGATACTCGCTCAGTGCATGGCACTTTCCACCTGTTGTATTCCCCAGCGCATACTTCAGGAGGCAAGGGGAGCCTTATCACCCGTTTCTTGGGTCTACCTCAAGCAGATCCTGCATTTCTTCACCCTCATGCCCCATCCCAATGCTAAGTTGTGGGACCTATTGCTATGTCTTGAGAGTAAGGAACCCTGGTAGGGAATCCTTTAGTCTACCTTGCTTCTACAGCCAGCTGGGGATATTGGTTGGCGGCTCCCTCACCAGCTGAGGGATGGTCTGTTAGCAGTGGTTGGGCTTGCATCCTCCCACTTCCCAAAACCCAATAGAACCCCCCCCTTACCTAACCACTAGGTTCATACTTGGCTGTCCCCTCTTCCCTCTACTGATGTGGCACTACTGACTGTTCCCCTTCCTTCTTTGGGTCCTCCTTATGGGGTTCGTTTATCCCCACCCTCAGAAATTACACTGTGTGATAGGTGGATACCCCACTAGGTCTACTGCAACCCACGCTTCCTTCCACCATTTGCACTCCAGGTGTGTCTCCCCTCCTCTTCTGGCAGGGGTTCAGGATTGGTCCTTACTTCACCCCTGAACATGCAGGGCTGTTGATTCCTTAAACCCAGCAAGCGGGGCCTGGGCCTCTTCTGCCTTGTAGGGAGCTCCAGTGCACCTTTCTCCTCTGCTAATGGCCCTGAGAGGGATGTCTTCCCCATCCCTCCTTCCTCATTTCCTTACTGAATTGGGCTCTGTTATCTAGGGCTTTTCACTTTTAGGTCCTGAGGACATTGATCTCCATTCTTATTGGGGATGTGTGGTTTAGGGGTTTCCATCTCCTTCTTTGGGGGACTGTGATGGGGCGTATCGGCCCTGCACCAGTGCAGCAGGGGTTAACCCTTCTCTGCTAGCCAAGGAGGCCAAGCCCCTTCATATCTGCTGGGCATGCTCCAGCTGGAGACCCAGTATAAAGGCCTGCAGAGCAGCTCAGTACAAGGAACGAGGCACGTTGTCTGTTCATGAGGAAGGACTGCCTGCGCTCCAGAAGCCAGCCGGACCGAGCCACGCCTCAATGTGCAGACGGAGGGCGTCTCACAAGGGAAGGAGGTCAGAGAGCCCCCAGACACAGAGGACATGGTAGGAAGTGACCTGGGAGAGTTTTAGAGGGAAGAGAGCTGAACAAAGGCTGCAGATCAGTCTCTCTCTTGTCTCGGTACCACTAGATGGGACAGAACACCACACCCAGAAGGTGTGTGGGTTACACTACCAGTCTCCTTCCGCTCTCTGGCTTCCCCCTTTTTGTCTGCACTCCTTTAGCTTCCTTCTTCTGAGGCTTTTATGCAGCCCCAGGCTACTTAAGCTGGCAGCTGCTTCCCCTTTACCAATCAGATGCAGGTTTGGGGCATTGAAGAGTGATCTGCCAATAAGATCCTGCTCCCAGCCCCAGGACCGGCTGCCAAGAAGACATCGAGCTGTTGATCACTTCCTGTTGAGCCCGACAATCCAGCCAACTTTCTTTCCACCTTATTGTCCATTCATCCAATCTATACTTCTTTAATTTGCTGGCAAGAATACTGTGGGAGACTGAATCAAAAGATTTGCTAAAGTCAAGATATATCACATCCACGGCATTATCCATATCAACAGAGCCAGTTATCTCATCACAGAAGACAATCAGGTTGGTCAGGCATAACTTGCCCTTGGTGAATCCATGTTGACTGTTTCTGATCTACTTCTTCTCCAAGTGTTTCAAAATTGATTCCTTGAGGACCTGCTCCATGACTTTTCCAGGGACCCAGGTGGGTTTTTTCCCCGGTCTGTATTTCCCCGGATTCTCCTTTTTCCATTTTTTGTAAAGATGGGCACTATATTTGCCTTTTTCCAGTCTCCTGGGACCTCACCCAATTACCATAAATTTTTCGGATAATGGTCAATGGCTCTGCAATCACATCAGCCAATTCCCTCAGCACCCTCGGATGCCTTAGATCCGGCCCCATGGACTTGAGCACGTCCAACTTTTCTAAATAATCCTTAACCTGTTCTTTCACCACTGAGGGCTGCTCACCTCCTCCCCATAATGTGCTGCCCAGTGCAGCAGTTTGGGAGCTGACCTTGTCTGTGAAGACTAAGGCAAAAAAAAAAGCATTGAGTACTTCAGCTTTTTCCACAATATCTGCCACTAGATGACCTCCCCCATTCAGTAAGAGTCCCACACTTTCCCTGTCTTCTTCTTGTTGCTAACATACCTGTAGAAACCCTTCTTGTTACCCTTCACATCCCTTGCTAGCTGCATCTCCAATTGTGCTTTGGAGTCCTGCAGGCTTTTCTGCTGCTTGGCCTGCCAGGTTAGAAAGGCCTGCCTCTCCACCTTGTGGGATTGCTGCAAGCCCTGCATGGCCTTCTGCATCTCCTCCTGCTACTTCACCAGCCATTTCAGGGTCTCGTCTGTCTCTCAGCTGCTGAACTCTTTCACTGGCTCAGGATCCCAGACAAGCCTCCACATATAACAGGGCATAGTAGGGCTCCCCCTTGGTTCTGCCTCTGCCTCTGCTCCAAAAACCACTCAGAGAACTGCAGTAACTAGTCCAGTTTATTTACAGTGTTCAATCCCACCTCCTTCTCACCATGTATAGCTTGGGGGCTTCAGCTTTAAGGGCTTCTCAGTCACTTCAGCCAGGAAGGAAGAGCTACTGTATTGCAGACAGACCCTGGTTGTCAACGGGTGGGATCAAACTTTGGGCTTCTGGAGATTAGTGCATGAGCTTCTACCATGTGAGCTAAAAGCCAGCTGGCTGTTAGCTAAGGCAGAACACCACACCCAGAAGGTGTGTGGGTTACACTACCAGTCTCCTTCCACACTCTGGCTTCCCCCTTTTTGTCTGCACTCCTTTAGCTTCCTTCCTCTGAGGCTTTTATGCAGCCCCAGGCTACTTAAGCTGGCAGCTGCTTTCCCTTTGCCAATCAGGTGCAGGTTTGGGCACTGAAGAGTGGTATACGAATGAGATCCTGCCCCTTTGTTGCTGTTTTCCCTTCTTTTTCGTTCTTAGTTTCCTCCTGACACTTTGTCATAATCCTGTACCAGATATGGACTGGCTACAGACCTTGTTATGTACACTGGATAAAGTATAATAGTACCCATTAATACTCTGCCATCTCAGGGTCGCATCAATAAGGTATTTTACATAACTTGCTCAGAGTGGCCCAACGGTGAATTACAACTAAGCTTTGCAATATATATCCCACTACTAGTGAAAGGACCAGGCCCATCTCCCCTCATCTTCACCACCCTCTTTTAGGGACATTTGCTGTGTGTTCACCTCTCAGCCTCATCACCCTGACAGGGGCCAGGCACTTGCCGGTGCCTCTGGCCCAACTCTTCAGTCTGCATTTGGCACTCTTAGTGAGGAATGTGAAGAGGCTCGCAGTATGAAAGGGAGCCGAGCTAGAAGATGCTCAGCATTTTGGGCAGGGTGGACGTGAACAGGACCCGGTCGGTGATGGCCAGCATCTCCAGGAAGAGGGACATGGGCTCATACAGGCTAGACTCTCTTAATAACAATGACATTTCCCAAAGCAGCACTGACATGCATGATGCAGAAAGGGAAGGCGATCCATACCTGGTCCTCTTGCAGTCCAGGGATGCTGACCAGGAGGAAGATGGCGGGGTGGGAGCACGTGCTGGTGTTCGGACATGACATGACTTGCAGTTCTTCTCCTAGCTGAGCTGGGGGTGCTTTCATCCTGTAAACAAGCAGCAAAGAACCCATGAGTTAAATTCAAGAAAATAGAAAGGAACATAAACTCTGATAAACAAAACATAAAAATATAATGAGGAAGCCCTACAAAGAATTGGAAGAACAGCTCGCGAAAGGCTCAAAAAGTAATAGCAATTTTTTTGAAGTACATCAGAAGAAGGAAGCCGGCTAACCAACCGCTGGGGCCACTGGATAATGGAGACAGTAAAGGAGCACTCAAGGACAATAAGGTCATTGCAGAGAAACTAAATGAATTCTTTGCATTGGTTCCTGGCTGAAGATGTGAGGTACATTCCCAATCCTGAGTTATTCGTTTTTAGGTGTAGTGAGGCGGTATGGTTACCTGCCACCCCGGAGAGGGATGAGCCCCTCTGGGTGCTGGAGGGAGTGCAGCTGGAACACCCTGGGCCTTCCTGCATAGGTCAAGGTGCAGGACAGAAAGCATAAAAGGCTAGCCTCCGTGCTCACCCAGGGGCCAGCTGCAGGAGAGACCAGACACCACTGATTTGGCTCCTGGCTGGGAGACCCCCCATGGACCATGGCAGAACAGAAGAGTGGCCAGACCCGCCAGTAGCCTGCTCCGACCAGAGCCCAGAGGACCTTCCCAGTCTGCCACTCACCAGCTACCTGGAGGACCCCATGCCATTATGAACTAGAGCCTGGGCTGATTGCCTGAGTCCTGAATCTTTGTTGCCCTGACCCAGGCCAGGGGCCTTGCTGTTTATGTACCACTACTCAGCCCCAACCTGAGGCCTGACGGATTGCTACTCGCCCAACCATAGGCCAGATGCAGGTAGCTACAATTGTTTGCCTCTACTGCTGCCATGGAGAGGCTCCTCTGGCCAGACTGATTCCCCTCCGGCAACTTGAGTCCCAGCCAAACACCTCCACATTAGGTGACAAATCTGAGAAACCATCGAAGATTGAGGTATCATTAGAGGAGGTTTTGGAAGTAATTCATAAACTAAACTGTAATAAGTCACCAGGACCAGATGGGATTCACCCAAGAGTTCTGAAGGAACTCAAATGTGAAATTGCAAAGCTACTAACAGTCATCGTTTACATATCATTTAAATCAGCTTCTGTACCAAATGATTGATGGATAACTAATGTGATGACATATTTTAAAAAGAGGACTTTAGAGGTGATCCCAGCAATTACAGGTCAGTAAGCCTTATTTCAGTACCAGGCAAACTGGTTGAAGATCTGAAGAAATGCCAGCAATCTCACCTTCTACCATCTAGTGTCTGACCTCCCATTCCTAGGCCAGCTAATGGAGGAATACTGCCCCAGCACCAGGCCCTGGCCTGAGCCATGACTGAGAGAGAGCCAGGATGTGCAGCTTTCAGGCAGCACTGGAGAAAGTTTTTTTTAATGAGCTTCTCAATTAAAGCTGTTTTAGGTCAGGGCTACACTAGAAACTTTTGCTGGGGTAGCAACGTTGGCCAGGGGGTGATTTTTTGCAACAATTCTAGCCAGGTAAAAGCCCTAGTGTAGACACAGTTATACCGGCATAAACGCGCTTTTGCTGGTGTTGCTTATTTCACTTGCTGCTCGTATGAGCTGCGTCTACACGAGGAGCCTTTGCCAGTAGGGCTACACTGCCTCTGATGGAGTCCTGAAACTTGGGTCAGGCGTGGGACCTAAACCCTAGTTTTGTAACTTGACCAGACACTGAGTTGGCAGCAGGGTCCTTTACCATCCAACAGGGGCTACATGCTCCCCACATTCCCCCAGTCCCAGGGCGGGGCGGGGGGGAGGCCTGACCCCTGCACTCTAGAGCCAGCCCCAGCTCAGAGACCCCAGAGATTCCCCTGCCTCGCCCCACTCGCTGGGGACTTCCTGAGCCCAGCCTCTGACGTGGCCAGGCAGCCTCACACGGTGACGTCCCCAGGCATGGGGCCAGCCCACGCCCACAGGCAGAGATGGCCAGACCCAGTGGGAGTGAGTGGCCTTGTGACCTGGCCTATGGGGTCACAATGCCACTCAAATTCGCAGCAACGATCAAAAGTTGTGGTTTCTGCAACCAAACGGCAGCCAGATCTATGAACGACTCCAGGAACGTACAGCACTGGAACAGGCTCCTAGAGTTCATGAGCCTTGGCAAGCCCTGCATGGCTTTTAATTTGTTTTATAATAATGAGCTTTCCCTGTTTTCTTGGGCACCGCATGCTCAGGGAGGGGAAAAGCAGGGGATTGTTTGTCAGTCTCACGCTCCCTGATGAGCTGCAGCTGCTCAGGTGAGGCAGAATCCTGCTGGGATCCCACAGTGATGGCTATAAACCTCCCTGCCCAGCGCTCCTCCGGCACTTCTCAGAGACTCTCTGGACACCTCCCGCTGCCCAGGGCAGCCCCTCTCTGCTGCACAGGAGACGGGTGAGTGCAGGGCTTTGGAGCCCAGAAATGGCCCTCGTTAGCAGCACATTGCCCCTCATAATAGCCCAGAGGAAACTCAGAGCTGAGACGGGGTGAGGTGTGATCCTGCAGGTTGTGCCAGGCCAGTGAAGCTTACAGAGGGGCAGGCTGAGGGTCTGGGGAGAG
The DNA here is from genome assembly GCF_965152235.1 of Eretmochelys imbricata. NCBI lineage: Eukaryota > Metazoa > Chordata > Testudines > Cheloniidae > Eretmochelys > Eretmochelys imbricata. Next base: position 2,219,078 of record NC_135572.1, read on the forward strand.
AGCTCTGAGAGTCACTTGTCTGGAAGATTGCTCTGCAGGAAAGACACTTAGCCCGGGTGACCCTTTTAACTTCATCCCCCTTTCCCTGCCCAGAAGGGGCAGGGTTGTTCAGTGGGGCTTGCCTGGGAAACATGAATTCAGTGTGAATTTCCCTCTCCCACATGGAGATGTTGCCCTGGATTTAAGGGATGTATATACCCCTGAATGTGATCAAACGAATTGCAACCCGATTGTGTTCACTCATCCATGATGAATTATTTAAATATAATACCATATAGCAGGGGTTCCCAACCTTGGGCCGAGGCTTGTTCAGGATAAACCCATGGCAGGCCATGAGCCATTTTGTTTACCTGAGCATCTGCAGGTCCGGTCGCTCACAGCTACCCCTTGCCACGGTTCACCGTTCCTGGCCAACGGGAGCTACAGGAAGCAAGGTCACAAGTACTGGCAGTTTTTCCTAGTCAGTTTTTTAAAAAAAGTAAATAACTAAAAATTAAAAAAGTAAATAAGCATCCTTAAGTCTGGATGCCCCTAATAATAAAAGCAATAACTACGACCTGCATGTTTATAAAAGTTAGTTATGAAAAGTTTAAATAATAAAGCGTACTTGGGAGCAGTCCTTGGGACCTCTCCTGGGAGAGATGTTTTCCTGACATCTTTACTCCCCAGCAGGGAGGCATTTGGCCAACGTTGACCTGTCATTCATTACTCAATACCATCTCAAAATAGACCTAAATATTTGGGATGTTCTAAACCTATTGCTTATGTCTGTGTGCGCTTACATCTAATAAACTGCAGTGTGAGCCAAGAGCATGCTGACAGGCATTACCCCTGGATCAGGCAGAATCCCTGAGTTCCTGCTGATTTTATTCTTTACTCTGCCTGAAATGAAATAGTTAAGTTGCTCCTGTTGGAGTTTGTGACAAGCCCGGGTAACAGAGCGCCAGTTGTTTTCCCAGCTCTCCTCTTTGTGGGAGAGACCCCGGTATATTCTGGGCAGGGTTGGTGGTTTGATATGTGACCATGCTGTTCCGTGTGAGGGTTTGATTCTGCTCTCACCAAGCTTCTCCCGCCTAGGTCCGACTGGAACCAACACAGCCGCTTGGACCTGGCTGAAGGTAGAATTTAGCTGGGAGGCTAGTGTCAGTGTATCATTCAATCCCTCTGCATGGGATTGAAATTGTGGTGACGATGTCTTCAGGCAGCTTCTGCCCTCAGACACGGCGGACCCTTGAAACGTGGGATTAGTTCAATGCATGGGCAAGGGCTTCTGTGCTTCACTTTCTAGCTGCTGGGAATTTGCTCTCCCACAAGGTGTGTGAATGGTCCACATCCCCTGTGTGTGAGACAGTGGGGCTGTCTCTGGGTTTCATCTGCTGTTACTTATTTATAGTACAGCAGTAATCAGAAGCTGCAATTAGAAGCTCTCTGCCCAGTTCTCTCTCTGTCCTTCCATCAAAGGACAATGGAGGTCTCATCACAAATAGTTTCTAGCCAGACTTTGAAATGCACAGATCTAAATGTACCACGTACAAATCACACCTCACTTGGGATGGAGTGAGCCCTCTGGTTCAGCCAGCCTAGGCATTGGCAAAGAGCTGTTTGTCTGCCTAAGTGTTGAGATACCTGTCAGTTAAATGAGAGATCCCAAGAGAAATACCCACTGCAGGGAGTGTCCTACAGGTTTCAGAGTAGCAGCTGTGTTAGTCTGTATTCGCAAAAAGAAAAGGAGTACTTGTGGCACCTTAGAGACTAACCAATTTATTTGAGCATAAGCTTTCGTGGGCTACAGCTGACTTCATCGGATGCAACATCTGATGAAGTGAGCTGTAGCCCACGAAAGCTTATGCTCAAATAAATTGGTTAGTCTCTAAGGTGCCACAAGTACTCCTTTTCTTCCTACAGGTTTGTAACATTCCTCTGACAGCAGATTGGTCTCATTCAATTCCAGGTTAGGGGGCAGTGATTTACGAATAAGCATGTCCATAGTGCTCATTGGAACCTAGCTCAGGCACTTGTGATCCCGCCTTGCCACCCTCCGTGAGGTAGACAGTATCATGATCCCCGTTTTACTCGCAGGGGAACTGATGGTGCAAGAGGGAATCTGAAGAGCACCTGGTTTTCCTGAGACCTAAGCCACACGCCCTGGTCCAGGTGTGTGCTTTGGGTAGCAGACATGCCATGGAGCTGGTTGTTTGCATTGTTGCCCTGGGAGTGTCCCTGCCCCCATGCCCTGTGGGTGAGAATCCCAATGGAATAGAAATGGGTTCTTCCAAAACGTGACAGGAGGCTGCCATTCCAGGACTAGTACTCTGCCTCTCACTCCAGTGACAGGCAGGCTCCGGGTTGGGGAATCACTGCTGCTTCATTGAGGCCTTGTCTACATGAGACAGTTGAACTAGTTTTTAAACCAATTTAGGTAAACTGGTGCAAACTCCTCTGACGATGCTCTTATTTCACTTTCAGAAGGGCTTACTGCAGTTTAACTAAGACTGATTCCCGATCAGCTTTACCTAAATCAAAATAAAGGAAGTCACACCCAGGTTTGCACCAGTTGAATAACCTAACCCCCCTGGTAGACAGCCCTATGTCTTCCCTTGACATAGCTATCGCCTCTTGCAGTGGTGGACTAACTACACAGGCAGGAGAAGCACTGTACAGGAGGACAAGCCCACAGACCTGCACTATTTTAACTAAAATGGTTTAGTTGAACAGATGCAAATCCTTGTGTGGACACTTTTATTATGTCTTAAATCTCTCCCCACTCTTCTTAAACTACATAGCAATAAGCCACACTTAGTCTGAAATCAAAATGTCCACAAAGTCTTTTGCACCAATTTAACTGAATAAGTTTAAAATTGCACCCTACGTTAAACCAGTGCAACCCCGTGTTTACATGAACCCCAAGCTCTACTTTGCACCCAGTGACCTCAGGAAACCCAGGCCAGGAGCTGCTGGAAGTTCTCCTAGCTTGTGCAAAGCCACTAATACGTTGCACTTGGATAATGGGCAGAACTCTGCTCATGGCTTACTCATTATAGGCTGAGCTGTGAATGTTGGTGCCGTTAGTCTTGATGGTGTGGAGTAAAGTTACCAAAAGGTTCTTTAGAGCAGGACGGGCTACACCTCGAGGTGCAATTCCCAACTTGGGCAGACGTGCCCACACTAGATCTGACCCAACTCGCTCACTACATATAGAAGCGTAGCTGCTGCAGTGCAAAACGTGGGACAAGCCAGCCTCCCAAAAGCACAGCTAGGGGTTCTGATGGGCTTAAACTTGGCCTCCACACCACCAAGGCTACCCTGCTGAGTTTAGCATGCTGGATCTATTAGAAATGGGAGTGACGTCAACAGCTGTAGTGTTGACAAACCCACAGACATTAGATGGAGGAGCGAGAACGTCATTGGAGGGGAAGCAGGCAAGCTTCAGGGATGAGTCATCCAAACCCATTACCCACGTGAATGGTAATGCTCACAGCACTTTCCCTCCCCTCCTCTAGAATCATAGAATATCAGGGTTGGAAGGGACCCCAGAAGGTCATCTAGTCCAACCCCCTGCTCGAAGCAGGACCAATTCCCAGTTAAATCATCCCACGCAGGGCTTTGTCAAGCCTGACCTTAAAAACCTCTAAGGAAGGAGATTCTGCCACCTCCCTAGGTAACGCATTCCAGTGTTTCACCACCCTCATAGTGAAAAAGTTTTTCCTAATATCCAATCTAAACCTCCCCCACTGCAACTTGAGACCATTACTCCTCGTTCTGCCCCAATACCTGCAGCCCCTGGAGGCAGTGTACAATCAGTGAAAATGGCTTGAACCAGGTTTCTCTTTCAGCGGCCTGCAATGGGCCAGATCTCCAGGTGGTGTAAATGGTTATAACTGTAATGGCTATCTGCCCATTTCTGACAGCTCAGTACTGAGCTTGATGAGTCTATTTTCAGGCAGAATTTTCATGGACAGTTCATAGTGCATCTAATGAGAGGAATGTAGAGAAAAAGAAACTGTGGTTTGAACTGCTACAGAGCCCTCACTTACCGCTTATTGTCTCTGTAATGAGGGTGGAATGGCTGCAGTGCAGGAGCCAAGAATAGGCTATTTGTCCTTCACTCTTTTTGTGCCATTAGCACAGGACACGTGAAGAACTAATGCTGAGAAAACACCACCTTGTCATGGTCCCATCAGATGGTTAATGATGATCTGAATGGTTAGTTATAGGGGCAGAAAGCAGCTGTGCCGTGGATCTGAATGCACCCAACCAGCCCCACCACGGAAGCTTCCAACTGGACCACACCCCACCCCTCCACCTTCATCCTCCTCGGCATCCCGGGGCTGGAGGCAGCGCACGTCTGGATCTCCAACCCCTTCTGCTCCGTCTACCTTCTGTCCCTCCTGGGGAATGGCCTCCTCCTGGCTGTTATCAAGACTGAGCCGAGTCTCCACGAGCCCATGTACCTTTTCCTTTCCATGCTGGCACTTGCCGACCTAGTCATCTCCACCACCACGCTGCCCAAAGCCCTCTGCATCTTCTGGTTCAGCGAGTGGGCCATTCACACCAGCTCGTGCCTGGCCCAGATTTTTTTGATTCACTCACTTGCTACCATGGAGTCCGGGTTTATGTTGGCCATGGCCTTTGATCGCTACATCGCTATCTGTGATCCACTGCGACACTCGGCCATCCTGACCAATCAGACCATAGCCAAGATAGGGGTAGGCGTTGTGATGAGGGGGGCCGTGTTACTGGGCCCACACCCATTCCTGCTGAAATGGCTCCCATACTGCAGGACCCACGTGATTTCTCACACCTATTGTGAGTTCATGGCACTCGTGAAACTGGCCTGTGCAGACACGACGGTCATGAGAGCCTATGGTCTGCTTGTGGCGTTTCTAACAGGGGGGTTAGATTTTATCCTCGTTGTCCTGTCCTACATCTTGATCCTCCAGGCCGTCTTCAACCTCCCCTCCAAGGATGCACGGCACAAATCCTTGAGCACCTGCGGCTCCCACATCTGCATCATGCTGGTGTTTTACATCCCTGCCTTCTTCTCCTTCCTCTCCCAGCGCTTTGGCCACATGGCTCCCCATGTTCACATCCTAATCGCAAACATGTACATCCTCTTCCCTCCCATGATGAACCCCATCATCTACGGGGTGAGAACCCCACGCATCCGGCAGAGGGTGCTCCACGTCTTGGGCATCAAGCCATCCTGAAACCCACGGCATGGGTCAGCAGCTGGGGAGCAAGGTCTGTGCAGGTGACGTGAGGGCCAGCAAGGCCAGGGATCCAGACAAGTCACTCACCCCTTACTGTGAAAACCCACCACAGCCTTGCTGACCAGCAGGGCTAATAAACATACTTGTCTGGGTCTGTAGCACAACACGGCTTCAACTTTTCATTGCACAGCAGTGGCTACATTATGGCCTGACACCATTACTGCTTGCCTACATGCTATGCCAAGCTGGTGCTCCCGTCCACCTACCCACCCCAGCCTGGGAGGCAAGGCAGTTTCCCTTCCCCTGGGTCAGAGCTGGGCTGTCCTGGGTGCTTGGTGTCAGGACGACCTCATCTCCCTGACCATCCATTGCTCGCTACAGTCGAGGAGATTCCTAAGCACCAACCTCCCGCAGATACAAGGAGCAGGCCCCAGAGAGCACTGAGCCCTTAGCCACCGTTCTGGTGTGGTGGCATGGCTCCGGAGTGACCAGGGGACACAACCTGGGCACCCTGGCTGCCTGTTATGGGGAATGGGTGGGGTTAGTGGGTTGTCATGCCAACAGGAGAGCCCCCTGCACCTGAGAGCCTTTACTAAGCTCCACCCAAGGCTGCCTCCCCATTACAGATAATGTGTATAGGAGCTGTCATAAATATAAAGGGAAGGGTAAACCCCTTTAAGATCCCCCCTGGCCAGAGGAAAAATCCTCTCACCTGTAAAGGGTTAAGAAGCCAAAGGTAACCTCGCTGGCACCTGACCAAAATGGCCAATGAGGAGACAAGATACTTTCAAAAGCTGGGAGGAGGGAGAGAAACAAAGGGTCTGGGGCTCTCTGTATGCTGCTTTTGCCAGGGACAGAACAGGAATAGAGTCTTAGAACTTTTAGTAAGTAATCTAGCTAGGTATGTGTTAGATTATGATTTCTTTAAATGGCTGAGAAAAGAACTGTGCTGAATAGAATGACTATCCCTGTCTGTGTGTCTTTTTTATAACTTAAGGTTTTGCCTAGAGGGATTCTCTATGTTTTGAATCTAATTACCCTGTAAGGTATCTACCATCCTGATTTTACAGAGGTGATTCCTTTACTTCTATTAAAAGTCCTCTTGTAAGAAAACTGAATGCTTTTTCATTGTTCTCAGATCCAAGGGTTTGGGTCTGTGGTCACCTATACAAATTGGTGAGGATTTTTACCAAACCTTTCCCAGGAAGTGGGGTGCAACGGTTGGGAGGATTATGGGGGCAAAGACATGTCCAAACTACGTTTCCCAGTAAACCCAGTTAAAGTTTGGTGGTTGCAGTGGAAATTCCAAAGGCAAAGGGTAAAATAATGTGTACCTTGGGGAATTTTTAACCTAAGCTGGTAAAAGTAAGTAAAACATAAAGTAAAACTTCAGTCCCCAGAACAATCATGAAGGAGGTCCTCAAGGAATCAATCCTGAAGCACTTACATGAGAGGAAAGTGATCAGGAACAGTCAGCATGGATTCACCAAGGGAAGGTCATGCCTGACTAATCTAATCGCCTTCTATGATGAGATTACTGGTTCTGTGGATGAAGGGAAAGCAGTGAATATATTGTTTCTTGACTTCAGCAAAGCTTTTGACATGGTCTCCCACAGTATTCTTGTCAGCAAGTTAAAGAAGTATGGGCTGGATGAATGCACTTTAAGGTAGGTAGAAAGTTGGCTAGATTGTCGGGCTTAATGGGTAGTGATCAATGGCTACATTCTGGATGGCAGCCGGTATCAAGTGGAGTGCCCCAAGGGTCGGTCCTGGGGCCGGTTTTGTTCAATATCTTCATAAATGATCTGGAGGATGGTGTGGTTTGCACTCTCAGCAAATTTGCGGATGATACTAAACTGGGAGGAGTGGTAGATATGGTGGCAGGTAGGGATAGGATACAGAGGGACCTAGACAAATTGGAGGATTGGGCCAAAAGAAATCTGATGAGGTTCAACAAGGATAAGTGCAGGGTCCTGCACTTAGGACGGAAGAACCCAATGCACCGCTACAGACTAGGGACCGAATGGCTAGGCAGCAGTTCTGCGGAAAAGGACCTAGAGGTGACAGTGGACGAGAAGCTGGATATGAGTCAGCAGTGTGCCCTTGTTGTCAAGAAGGCCAATGGCATTTTGGGATGTATAAGTAGGGGCATAGCCAGCAGATCGAGGGACGTGATCGTTCCCCTCTGTTCGTCATTGGTGAGGCCTCATCTGGAGTACTGTGTCCAGTTTTGGGCCCCACACTACAAGAAGGATGTGGAAAAATTGGAGTGAGTCCAGCGAAGGGCAACAAAAATGATTAGGGGACTGGAACACATGACTTATGAGGAGAGGCTGAGGGAACTGGGATTGTTTAGTCTGCAGAAGAGAAGAATGAGGGGGGATTTGATAGCTGCTTTCAACTACCTGAAAGGGGGTTCCAAAGAGGATGGCTCTAGACTGTTCTCAATGGTAGCAGATGACAGAACGAGGAGTAATGGTCTCAAGTTACAGTGGGGGAGGTTTAGATTGGATATTAGGAAAAACTTTTTCACTAAGAGGGTGGTGAAACACTGGAATGCGTTGCCTAGGGAGGTGGTGGAATCTCCTACCTTGGAAGTTTTTAAGGTCAGGCTTGACAAAGCCCTGGCTAGGATGATTTGACTGGGAATTGGTCCTGCTTCGAGCAGGGGGTTGGACTAGATGACCTTCAGGGGTCCCTTCCAACCCTGATATTCTATGATTCTATGATACCTGAGAGGTGGTTCCAAAGAGGATGGTTCTAGACTATTCTCAGTGGTAGAAGATGACAGAACAAGGAGTAATGGTTTCAAGTTGCAGTGGGGGAGGTTTAGGTTGGATATTAGGAAAAACTTTTTCACTAGGAGAGTGGTGAAACACTTGAATGCGTTACCTAGGGAGGTGGTAGAATCTCTTTCCTTAGAAGTTTTTAAGGTCAGGCTTGAGAAAGCCCTGGCTGGGATGATTTAATTGGGGATGGGTCCTGCTTTGAGAAGGGGGTTGGACTAGATGACCTCCTGAGGTCCCTTCCAACCCTGATATTCTATGTAAGCTTAGGAGGTTTTCATGCAGGTCCCCACATCTGTACCCTAGAGTTCAGAGTGGGGGAGGAAACTTGACAGGGGGTATTGCTGATTCAGACCTTAGCCAAGGCCAGATGAAGCCACTCAGGGAAGGACTCTGTCCCCTGCCCCATGCAAGAATAGGTTAAAGCATAGGCCTCCTTCTGCAAGAGCCGTTACACACGCTGGGGTCCAAACTCAGTTTAAAGCCATAGCTCACTCAGGTCCAGGCTCCTATAGTCTGGCTCCCACCTGCCAGGGCAGCATCACACAGCTGGCAGGTACAGGGGAGGGGAAGGAAGAAGCCAAGTCTCTCATGATGGGCTTAATCTCGAGGGTTTAGTGCCGGCTGCCTTCTTTTGGGACGGCCTTGGGAGCAAAGGGAACAAAACCCCACTCACCACTGCCCAGCAGCCCCAGGAGTGCAGAACAGGGCAGGGGGAAGGGGGAAAGGTGGGGGCGGGGCTGGCATGGAGGCCCGGGGAAGAGGGGGAGCAGTGTTGCAGCCTCCCCTGACGAGCAGACCCAGACAGGGGTGCTGCCTGTGCCTCCCACACCCCGTCACATTCACAGTCAGGTCTCCTGTCCCCACAGCCTGCCCTAGGGGCATCCTGGGGCTGGTGATAGCCTCCCTCTCTCTGCCGGAGCTCTGGTGGGCTGGGGTCGCCGCCTCGGAGCTCACGCTGGGCTGAACCGTGCTCCTGCCACACACCCGCACACCAGAAGCTCAGCTGCAGATGGTTTGACTCCTATTAGTACTCGTCAGAGCCCCTTGGGCATGATTGGCAGTTGCTGCTCACCATTGGAAATCCCCTTCCCCACCAGGGCCCCGGCAGTCACCCCAGGCCTCTTCGTAGGGCTTGTTAGTGCCCCCAACCCTCCCCAGTGCCCTGTGTGTGCTGGGCAGAACCTGCAGCCTCCACATGCCCAGCAATGCAACCACAAAGGGCCCTTGAGCTGGGACAATCTCTAGGAAAGATGCAGACTCTGGTTCAAATAGCTATTGAGCAGAGCGGGCCTTGTTCCCTGCCCCACTGGGCTCAGGAGAGGGGGAAGGTTACTGTGAAAAGCCACTAGCTTTTCCAGGCGCGTCTGCATTTGTGTCTTCCCCACAGGAACCCGCAGATTCTCCAACGTCTTCTGTCACTTCACATTATGCAGCATCTTCCATGCAAACTGCCCCTTGTCTCTCTGATATCCTGGGACCAGCACAACTACACCTGCACTGCAAACAACCCTGAACTAGCTGACAGTTAACACAAGGCAGCAGGAGTGAGGCGTGGCTGGGAACAGACAGTGGGGGGGGGGGACTGCCCAGACACTGGACCTAGCCTGGAGGGGTAGAATCAGATCCTAAAGGCTCAGGAGGCAAGGAATGCGAGCCCTGCAGGCAAAGGCTGAAAGAACTGGGTATGTTTAGTTTGGAAAAGAGAAGATTAAGAGGGGACATAATAGTGGTCTTTGAATACTTGAAAGGCTTCCATAAAAACGATGGAGAAAGATTGTTCTTTCTTGCCACAGAAGACAAACTACAGCATAGCAGATTTAGATGAAATCTCAGGAAAAACTCCCTAATTGTCAGACCAGTAAGACAATAGAACAGCTGTCTCAGGAGGTTTGTGGAAGCTCCTTTGTGGAGGTTTTCCAGCGAAGGCTGGACAGTATTCTGTGTGGGATGGTTTAGACATAACACATTCTCCATCTTGGCAGGGGTTAAACTAGCTGACCCTTGCTGTCCCTTCTTCCCCTGTGGGTCTATGATTTCTATGTGCTCCTCAGCACCATCAGCTTTCCCCCAGCCCTTAGTTTAAAAAATCCTCTATATGCCAGCAGGTTATGGCTGCCTCTGCTGCTTAGCCAAAGGTCTTAGCCTAAGAACAGGGCCTCAGACTGTCACAGTAAGAGAAGGCCCTTACACCAGCAGACAGTGATTTTGATTCTTTCTTTTATACCTCTATAATTATCCAAGTGATAAGAATACACCTAAATTCCTAGAGTATAGGCCTTTACAGACAGGCCTGAATATCTATATCCTAACAAGTAGTATCCCTTTGAATCATTTCAGAGCCCTGTAGCAGAGCTCAATGTGGTCTATGTTTCAGAAGCCACCAGAAACCAGCCAGTTTCTACCTGAGCCCAGTTTCTACCTGAGCCTTGAACTTTGGGGTATATTTAGAAGATACACCTGTTTGGGACCTAGCAAACCATTGCTAAAAGCTGATATAAATCATTGAGAGTGATGGGTGATAGAGATCCACAGAGCCATCCAGCACCCATCCAGCACCCAGGCTGAGGGTATCATGGCAGCTGAGGGAAGAGGTTTCCATTTCACATTTGTCCTTAGAGCTCCACTGAGGTGATCTGACCAGATGCTTTCCTTGGGCAGGAAGTGGAGGTGGAGTCCATGGTGACATCTCTATGATCACATACTAGTGTGAGTGATGGCAGGTCATGAATGGGTCAGAGGCCATGGTGATGAATGTTTTATATTCCTAGATTAAATTAGACAGGCACACACTGCTCACATTCCTTTCTGCTGGAAGATACGGAGAACCCTCTCCTGGATCTGTTTAGTTTGCACCCCATACACAATGGGGTTTAACATGGGGGGCACCAGCAAGTAGAGATTGGACACCAGGATGTGGACATGGTGGGGGACATTGTGGCCAAAGCGGTGGGTGAGGAACATGAAGAGGGCAGGGATGTAAAATGACAGGATAACACACAAGTGAGATGCACAGGTTCTGAAGGCCTTGAGATGGGCATCCGTGGATTGGAGTCTGAGTACAGCCTGGAGGATCATAGCATAGGACATGGAGATGATAAGCACATCAACCCCCACCACCATAAAAGCCACGAACAGGCTGTAAATGACACTGACTGTAGCATCCCCACACGCCAGTTTCACCACATCCATGTGCTCTCAGTATGAGTGGGAGATGAGGCAGCGCTGGCAGAAGGGCAGCCTGTGGACAAGGAGGGAGAAGGGGCTCACCAGAAGGATCCCACGTGTGAGCACCAGGCTTCCCGCTGTCACTACGGCTGGGACGGACAAGATACTGGAGTGCCAGAGGAGGCAGCAGATGGCCACATAGTGATCCAAGGCCTTGGCCATGAGCACGTCCGGCTCCACCGATGAGAAGGTGTGGACAAAGAACATCTGGGTGAGGCAATCTCCCTGGAACCCAGCCAGAAGATGCTCAGCATTCTGGGTAGGGTGGATGTGGACAGGACCAGGTCGGTGACGGCCAGCATGTCCAAGAAGAGGTACATGGGCTCATGCAGGCTTGGCTCAGTCTTTATAATGCAGAGAACAATGACATTTCCCAGCACAGCAATGACATAGATGATGCAGAAAGGGAAGGCGATCCTGACTTCAGTATGGGGCAAACTGGTTGAAACTACAGTAAAGAACAAAATTGTCAGACACAGAGATGAACATAATTTGCTGGGAAAGAGTCAATATGATTTTGCTAAAAGGAAATCATGCCTCACCAATCTATAGGAATTCTTTGCAGGGTCAACAAGCATGTGGACAAAGGGGATACAGTATAGTGTATTTAGATTTTCATAAAACCTTTGACAAGGTCCCTCAGCAAAGGCTCTTAAGCAAAGTAAGCTACCGCTTGATAAAATGGAAGGTCCTCTCATGGACTGGTAACTGGTTAAAAGATAGGAAACAAAGGGTGGGAATAAAGTGTCAGTTTTCAGAATGGAGAGAGGTATATAGTGGTGTTCCCCAGGGGTCTGTACTGAGCCTAGTCCTATTCCATATATTCATAAATGAGCTGGAGAAAGGGTAAACAGTGAGTTGGCAAAATTTGCAGATGAAATGAACTTGTTCAAAATAGTTAAGTCCCAGGAAGACTGCAAAGAGCTACAAAGGTACCTCTGAAAACTGGGTGACTGGGCAACCAAATGGCAGGTGGAATTCAGTGCTGTTGAATACAAATGGGTTCTAAATTGGCTGTTACCATTAAGAAAGAGATCTTGGACTCACTGTGGATAGTTCTCTGAAAACTTCCACTCAATGGCAGTCAAAAAAGGGAACAGAATATTGGGAATAACTAAGAAAAGGGTTGATAATAGGACAGAAAACATTTGAAGAAAGATATATTGAAATTGGACAAGGTTCAGAAAAGGGCAACAAAAACAATTAGGGATATGGAACAGCTTTCATATGAGGAGAGATTAATAAGACTGGGACTTTTCAGCCTGGAAAAGAGACAAATAAGGGGGGACATGATAGAGGTGTATAAAAGCATGACTGATGTGGAGAAAATGAATAAGGATGTGTTATTTATTCCTTCTCATAACACAAGAACCTATGGATTATCAAATGCAATGAATAGGCAGCAGGTTAAAACAAACAAAAGGAAGTACTTCTTCACACAATGCACAAACAGAGGAACTCTTTGCCAGAAGATGTTGTGAAAGCCAAGACTATAATAGGGTTAAAAAAAAAACCTAAATGGAGGATAGGTCCATCAATGGCTGGGCAGGGATGGTGTCCCTAGCCTCTGTTTGCCAGAAACTGGGAATGGGTGACAGGGAATGGATCAGTTGATTCCCTGTTCTGCTCATTCCCTCTGGGGCACCTGGAATTGGCCACTGTCAGAAGGCAGGATACTGGGCTAGATGGACCTTTGGTCTAACCCTGTATTGTTGTTCTTATGTTCTTATGATCTTTTGTGGCAATAAGCTATGTGAAAATATGTTTCCTGGATTCATAGACCCCCAAATCAGAAAATACCATTGTAATTATCTAGTCTGACACAGGCCAGAGAATTTTCCAAAAAAAATTTTGGCTCAGATCTTTTAGAAAAACATCCAGTCTTGAATTAAAAATGGTCAGAAATGGACAATCCACCACAACCGTTAGTAAATTGTTCCAGTGGTTAATGATCCTCACTCTTAAATATGTATACTTTATTTCCAGCCTGAATTTGTCTATCTTAAACTTCCAGCCATCACCTTTTTCTGCTAGACCGAAGAGCCCATTATTAAATATTTGCTCCCCCTTCAGGTACTTACAGACTGTGATCTAGTCCCCCTTAGCCATCTCTTTGTTAACCTTAATAGATTGAGCTCCTTGAGTCTATCACTATAAGTCAGGTTTTCTAATCATTTTATCATTCTTGCGACTTTTCTCTGAATCCTCTCAAATTTATCAACCTCCTTCCTGAATTGTGGACTCCAGGACTGGACACAGGATTCCAGCAGTGGTCACAGCAGTGCCAAATACAGAGGTAAAATAACCTCTCTATGCCCGGCCAAGATCAACAAATCTTTTTCAAAGTCACTTTTTCCCAGGATAGAATCCCCCATCCTATAAGCATGGCCTGTATTCTTTGTCCCTAAATAGATGCATTTACATTTAGCTACATTTAAAACACATATTGTTTGCTTGCACCCAGTTTATAAAGCAATGAGATCCCTCTGTACAGTGACCTGTCCTCTTCATTATTTGTGTTATCTGAAACCATTACTAATAATGATTTTATGTTTTCTTCCAGGTTATTCATAAAAATATTATATAGCATAGGGCCAAGAACTGATTCATCTGGGACCCCACTGGAAATACACCCCTTGATGATGATTCCCCCTTTAAATTTATATTTTGAGACCTGTTAGTTAGGTTTTTAATCCATTTAATGTGTACCATGCTAATTTTTTTGTTCTATTTTTAAGCAAAATATGAGGCAGTACCAAGTCAAATGCCTTATAGAAGTTTAAAAATATTACATCAACACCATTATCTTTATCCACCAAATTTGAAATCTCATCCTTATAATTACCTCGGTTATTCCTGTGACAGGTTGCCACCTGATGTACTGGGTTTCCATTGAGCTCACCCATTCTACCAGCCTGGGCTCCCCCACCCTGTCCTGCTGTACCAGACCCTCAATCCTCCTGTAGTACACACACACACAGGTAGGGACACACCCAGCTGAAAAGGAACACAAACACTGAGATCAGCTCTGTGTGGGAAGACTCAGCTCAGGGATTGCCCAGCACTCGTTTGCATGCCTCCTCTGGAGTGTAAATCCAAAATTGTATTGTCTTGTGCTGCACAGAAGACTATATAGCATAAAATAATGAAATTAGCTCCCTCCCTCAATGTGGAGGAAGATATGCACAGCTTTTTGCCCACCCCCAGTTATGAATTACACAAACTGGTTGAAGAATAAGCAAACAAAAAAAACCCCAAGTTTATTAGCTACAAAAACGTACATTTTAAGTGATTATAAGTAATATCAAACAGATATTAATTAAAGCAGATTACTGAGCAAATAAAGCAAACACTCAAACTAGACTTAATACAGTAAACACATTGGCTACAAATAGTAATTTCTCTCCCTAAATGTTGTTTTAGGCAGGATGCAGAATTTCTTGAGGACAAACTGCTCTTGTTTGCAGCTGAAAATTCCAGGTATATCCTTCATCGGACAGACACCATTCCCAGCCCGAGTTCAGTACTTTCCTTCCTTTCCCTTTCTTTCTTACATGTTTTCAGTTGCTGTTCTGGGTGGGGATTCAGTGAAGAATGAGCCAAGATTAACTCACTCCCCAGCCTTAAATAGGTTTTGCATATGGTGGGAATTCTTTTTTTTTCCCATTTTGACCCCAGCCCCTTCTTAGTACAGAAACACTAAACGTCCAAGATGGTGTCCAGAACCAGGTGACATGATCATCTCACCCTGCTGTGTCAAAACAGCATCCCAGGAAACTTCTCAGGCAGGAGGGAGTTTAGCATCTTGAAAGACGTATTGTCCTTCCTAATGGTTGATTGACTGACCAACCATACTGATTGCATTTTGTCTGGTGGGTGTTCTCCAGGTTCAAAGACTTTTGTAACTAATAAGAACATTAGAATATAAGAACAACCATAGTGGGTCAGACAAAAGGTCCATCTAGCCCCAAATCCTATCTTTTGACTGTGACCAATGCCAGGTGCCCCAGAGGGAATTAACAGGATAATGAATAAAACACAATGACTCCAAGATCTCTTTCTTGAGAGGTAACAGCCAGTTTAGACCCCATCATTTTATATGTATAGTTGGGATTAGGTTTTCCATTGGGCATTATTTTGCATTTATCAACGTTGAATTTCATCGTCCATGTTTTTGCCTGGGATTTAACCATCTTGATCAATTGTCTATCCTCTGAAATTTTGCTACTTCACTGTTTTCCCTTTTTTCCAGATTATTTTTGAATATATTGAATAGGACTGGGCTCAGTACAGACCCTTGGGGGACATCACTATTTACCTTTCTCCATTCTGAAAACTAACTCTTTATTCCTTCCCTTTGTTTCCTATCTTTTAGCCAGTTAGCAATCCATGAGAGGACCTTCCCTCGTATCCCATGACAGCTAACTCTGATTAAGAGCCTTTGTTGAGGGATCTTGTTGAAGGCTTTCTGAAAATCTAAGTACACTATATCCACTGTATCCCCCTTTTCCACATGCTTCTTGACCCTGCAAAGAATTCTAGTTGATTGGTGAGACATAATTTCACTTTACAAAAAACACGTTGACTCCTCCCCAACAAATTATGTTCATCAATGAGTCTGAAAATTTTGTTCTTTACTAATAGTGTGCCCAGTACTGAAGTCAGGCTTACTGGCCTGTAATTGTCGGGATCACCTCTGGATCCCTTAAAAAAATTGGCATCCCAGTAGCTCTCCTCCAGTTGTTTGGAACTGAAGCTGATCTAAATGACCGGTTATAGACTAGAGTCTGTAGTTCTGCAATTTCACATTTGAGTTCCTTCAGAACTGCAGGGTGAATCCCATCTAGTCCTGGTGACTTGTTACTGTTTAGTTTAGTTAACACACATAGTCCATATTCCTTCCTTCAGATACAGAGATGATACATGCATACAAATAGGATAATCATATTCAGTGAATCATAATGATTCCAATGATATCTCACATGATCCATGTTGCATAAAATACATCTTAGTTATGCCATATTTATATCATATGTATAATTCTATGAATAATGTGGGGCTAGGATCACAATCTAATTGACCATTTTTAAATATTGGCCCATCAACAGCTTTCTTTCAGTGTCCCGGAACTTCCCCCATGTTCCAGGAAAATCCACTCCAAAGTGGCCAGACATAAAGAGAGTCACCAAATCAGATAAAAAGGCAAAAATTGAGATTCTAAACACTTTTACCACAGATGTCACTCAAAAACTGCTGAGTCTAGAACCTGTCGACTGTGTTTGTGTGAAACTGGATGGAGAAAAAGGATGGACAACTCCAGCTGTGGTAAAGAAAAATATTTCAGAGCCCAAATCATCTCTGATAGAGACTGACAATGAAGAGTCCAACACAAACCGTCAACATCTACTGTTTGTTCCTCAGAAGGAGCAATGGATGGAGCAAAGATGGCAGATGGAGAACAAGAAGAAGAAGATGCAAATGACCAGAGACAGTTGGTGCAACAGCCAGAAAACCAAGCTGTTACACATTGAAGTTATGTAATTAGAAAAACAGAAGGATCCAGGGGCACTTAACAGGCTGATACATACTGAACTTTAATCATAGTGGAGAAACAATTCCATAGTTGGTACCCACTTTCTAGATGATGTCACGATATCCTGTTGCACTCCATGGGGCTGTGACCCCAGTTATTAGGAAGAGACAGGCAATAGTAGTAGGGATTCCCATTATTAGAAATATGGATAGTTGGGTTTATGATAACCAGAAGAACCACCTGGTGAATTGCCTGCTGGGTTCGAAGGTAGAGGATCTCACAAAACATCTACATAGCCTTATAGGTAGTTCTGGGGAGGAGCCAGTGGTTGTGGTACAGGTAGGTACCAATGACATAAGGAAAGGTAAGCGAGAGGTCCTTGAGTCCTGGAGACCGAATTTAGGCTGCTAGGTAAGAGATAAAATTTCAGAAACTCCATTGTAGCATTCTCTGAAATGCTTCCTATTCCACGTTGAGGACCAATAAAACAGGCAGAGCTGCAAGGTCTCAATCTGTGGATGAGACAATGTGTAAGTAGGAGGGGTTTAGGTTTATTAGAACTGGGGAAACTTCTGGGGAAGGAGTGGCCCATACAGGAGGGATGAGCTCACAAGCAAATACAATTAAAAAGGCTCTGGAGGATTTTTTAAACTAAAGGCTGGGGAAAAGCCAACAGGTGTGGAGGAGCCATACATTGTGAAGTCCTCAAGGTCATGCAGGAGCCATGCTGCGGAGAGGGCCTATCAAAAGTTGTGGTTTCTGCAACCAACTCACAGCCAGCAATGTTCTTGCAGCTGGATCTATGAATGACTCCAGAAACATACAGCACTTGAACAGGCTTCTAGACTTCATGACCCTCGGCAAACCCTGCATGCCTTTTAATTTGTTTTAAAATAATGAGTTTCCCAATTGTCTCCACTTGTCCCTGGTGCATGGGCTTGCCCAGCCCCCTTGGGGCACCGTATGACCAGGGAGGGGGAAAACCGGGACTCTTTGTCAATCTCATGCTCTTTGTGAAGCTGCGGCTCCTCAGGTGAGGCAGAAACTCGGCTGGGATTCCACAGTGATGGCTATAAACCTCCCTGCCCAGCGTTCCTCCAGCATGGCACAGAGACTCTCCGGACACCTCCCGCTGCCCGGGGCAGCCCCTCTCTGCTGCGCAGGAGCTGGGTGAGTGCAGGGCTTTGGAGCTCAGAAATGTCCCACATTTGCAGCACCTGTCCCACATAATAGCCCCGAGGAATCACAGAACTAAGATTGGTAATGGGGGATCCCACAGGTTGTACCTGGCCAGGGAAGCTCAGATAGGGGCAGGCTGAGGGACTGGGGAGAGAGCTGTGAGAGCCACTTCTCTGGAAGATTACTCTGCAGGAAAGGCGCTTAGCCTGGGTGACCCTCTTAGCTTTATCCCCCTTTAACTGCCCAGAAGAGGCAGGGTTATTCAGTGGGGCTTGGCTGGGAAATGTGAATTCAGTGTGAATTTCCCTCTCCCATACAGTGGTGTCACCCAGTATTTAAGGCGTGTATATATCCCAGAATGTGATCGAGCTAATTGCAACCCTATTATGTGCATTCCAACAAAATAAATTAATAAAATAGAACACAATTTAGTTAAGGGTTAATTTGGAGACAGCCTTTCAGAATCAAGGTCATAAATACTAGCAGTTTTGCTAATAAATATAAGAAAGTAAATAACTAAAAAAAAAAGTAAATAAACAGCCTTAAGTCTAGACCAGGTGTTCTCAAAATTCATTGCACTGTGATCCCCTCCTGACAAACAAAAATTGCTTCGCAACCCCCAGAGGAGGGACTGAAGCCTGAGCCCACCGAAACCCCACTGTCCTGGTTACAGGGGAGCAAAGCCTGAACCCCACCACTCCGGGCAGTGAGGCCAAAGCTGAGAGCTTAATGGCTTCAGCCCCAGGCAGGGGGCCTGCGGCCTGAGCCCTCCCACACAGGGCTGACGTCCTTGGGCTTTGGATTCAGCCCTTGGCAGTGGGGCCCAGGCTTCAGCCCCAGGAACCAGCAAGTCTAAGTCAGCCCTGGCGACCCCATTGAGAACCACTGATCTAGACTCCTCTAATAATAAAAGTTTATTAAAAGTTTATAAACTAACAATGAAATAGGGGTCATTAAGACCATTTAGCCATGCTTTTTTAATTTTTTTTTTGTAAACTTTCTGAAAACCCGGGGCTTTTTAAGTGCAAGACAAAATAATTGTCCATTTTGTTTTTTCGTGTCACTATTTTCAATTTTGCTGTTTTGATGGGGTTTTTTAGCATTTGGAAACAAGGGGGAATATTTCAGCCTACAGTGGATTGTCTTTTCCCCCGGGTTGTTCGCATTGGGATGTCATTCCACAAGTGAGTGCACTTGGGCTTGCTACAATTAATTAGCAGCCTGTCAGATCCTACCCAGTGACAACCACTGCATGAGCAGTCTTTATTTTTTGTATTAACAAATATGCTTTTCCAACAAGTTCATGTGAATACATAAGAATGATGATGATGTTGGCTTTAAAGTGGTCGGGATTCTGTAATCGCCAGTGTACATCTATTGCAGTCCAAACTATCATGCCTGGCCAGTTCTTGTTCAGGAATGAACGCACAGCAACCTGCCTACGAGTACTAGTGGCAGCTTTTAACAGCTGCTGCATCCATTGGTTGGTAAGGACTCGAGGTTGCCAGTTATCATATGGTGTCCCATCTACCCACCGTTGTTCTGGAAGGCACAAGTCTTTTCCAGTCATTGCCTTGAATGGGATAACTCCATGGGGGACCACAGAACCTCTTATGGCCATAAGAATAAATGGCAGTTGCTGATCGTAGTCATTACCCTGCTGGTTCTCTACCCTTTCTTAG
This sequence comes from Eretmochelys imbricata, assembly GCF_965152235.1. Lineage (NCBI taxonomy): Eukaryota > Metazoa > Chordata > Testudines > Cheloniidae > Eretmochelys > Eretmochelys imbricata. Next base: position 2,238,696 of record NC_135572.1, read on the forward strand.
AGCAGTTTTAAGAGTGAGGTTAAATTTTTCTATTTGGCCTGAACTTTGAGAGTGCCCTGCTATGTGCAGTCCCTGCTTAATTTCTAATGCTTGACAAATTCCTTTGGTGATGTCCCTGATAAACTGCGGACTGCAATCTGAATTAATTTGGGGGCGGGGAGAGGGGATTCCCCACCTAGTTATAACCTGCTAAATCAGCACCCAGCCTGTTATTTGGACTCTATTATTTCGGGTGGGAATTCTTTTAATCCACTTTGTAAATGGATCAACAATTACTAAACAATACTGATTACCCCTGGCCGTTCTTGGCAAAGGGCCAATGTAATCAATCTGTAAATGGGCCCAAGGTCCTTCAATCCTCTGGTGTCTTAGAGGTCCTTTGACAACTGGAATCAAGATTATTGGCTGCACAGGGAAGACAGTTATTTACAAACTGTTCCACATACCTGCTCATATTTGGCCACCTGCCAGCAGTTTGCAATCTAGCCATGGGTTTTTTTTATTATTATTTTATTTTCAAATGCCTTCCGTTGCCCCTTGTTTTGCTTCCTGATCAGCCTGGTTATTTTATTGGTCTGCCTCAGTTTTTATTGTATGAGCATTCCCCCTTTTAAGATGTAAACAGAAAAGGAGTACTTTTAAGACATGTTATTGTATTCTGTGCCTTTGCTAAAGACCACATGTACACTAACTTGTCAGCATGCTCTGTGGGTTTCCCATCATCTGCAGATTTCATGCTTTTTTTTTAACTTGGGAACCCAGTGCAGTGGGGCACGGGGGACCCAATCCGAATCAGTAAAATGGCCACCCTCTGAACGGTGGGGATATGTTGAAGGCCTACGGCAGTGGCCACAATCACAGCTGCCTGGGCAGAGTGCGGCAGGTATTTAAATAGTCCTTTAAATTCCTCATTAGGAGGACATTTTACAGCACCATATCCTGTGTTTGGTTTCACTTTTGGGGGGAAAACAGGAGCCATCTACAAACCATATGACATTCACCTTGTCCTGTATTTCATTTAACGCAGCTCCTGCCTCTGAGGGTGAGGAGTCTAGGGGTACCGACCCTAGTAAGGGACACTCATGCTCCTCTCCCTCTGTCACGAGACCGTAGGGTATTGGGGATATCACTGGAGGTGGATTTTTTATATTTACATTTTTATTCAACAAGACTAGGGTCCACTTTGCTAGTCTGGGGTGGACACATGACCCTTGTTAATAGTTTTAGTGAGCACATACTTTACTGGGGAGTGAGCAGTTTTTAATATCACTGGGGACAATCCTACCAGATATTCTTAATGCTGCAAAGCCCAAACTAATGGCTAAAACTGTTGTTTTTACATGGAGTAACCCCCCTTTCTGTTTTATTTAAAATTTTGGCTGCATAAGCCACAAGATGGAGCCCTGTTCCATGGTTCTATCTCAGCGCAGCTCCCAGTCCCTTTTCTGTAGTTGCCAGCTGTGACACAAACAGTTGTCCCACCTGAGGATATGCCAGAGCTGGGGACTGAACGAAGGCCTGCTTTCACTGGATCGTGGCTTCCTGATGTGGGGGGCACCAGTTCCATACCACCCCCTTGTTTAACAAACTATGCAGTGCCTTTTTTTGAAAATCCCTTAATAAAATCTTGAGACAAATTAACCATTCCTAGAAAGGATTTCAGAGCTGTCACATATGCAGCAGCTGGTATTTTAAGAATCAGTTCCACTCTCCGCTGATCAGGGGAATGTCTCTCCTGTCCCAAAGTCACTCCAAGAGAATTCATTTGTTGGGAATACAACAGGCCTTTCAGTTTCACCTTTATTTTTTGTAACACCCTGTCTAGAACTTCCATATGTTGCCAAGAAGGCCAATGGCATTTTGGGATGTATAAGTAGGGGCATAGCCAGCAGATCGAGGGACGTGATCGTTCCCCTCTATTCGACATTGGTGAGGCCTCATCTGGAGTACTGTGTCCACTTTTGGGACCCACACTACAAGAAGGATGTGGATAAATTGGAGAGAGTCCAGCGAAGGGCAACAAAAATGATTAGGGGTCTGGAACACATGACTTATGAGGAGAGGCTGAGGGAGCTGGGATTGTTTAGTCTGCAGAAGAGAAGAATGAGGGGGGATTTGATAGCTGCTTTCAACTACCTAAAGGGGGTTCCAAAGAGGATGGCTCTAGACTGTTCTCAATGGTAGCAGATGACAGAATGAGGAGTAATGGTCTCAAGTTGCAGTGGGGGAGGTTTAGATTGGATATTAGGAAAAACTTTTTCACTAAGAGGGTGGTGAAGCACTGGATTGCGTTACCTAGGGAAGTGGTAGAATCTCCTTCCTTAGAGGTTTTTAAGGTCAGGCTTGACAAAGCCCTGGCTGGGATGATTTAACTGGGAATTGGTCCTGCTTCGAGCAGGGGGTTGGACTAGATGACCTTCTGGGGTCCCTTCCAACCCTGATATTCTATGATTCTATGATTCATATTTTTTTTGGTCTGGTTGAAAATCAGGATGTCACCCACATAAGAAATCACACTTTCCCTTTTAGGCATTCCATTCTACACCTTAACGGCACAGGCATGGGAAATAGTAGGTCTGTTCGTCCATCCTATGGGAATACTGGGAAAATATAGCTTTTTTTTTAAAAAAGGTGACAGCAAATCTGTAATAGCTGTTCCAATGTAAAGGGATAGCAAAGAAAGAACTGGCCAAATCCAAAACTGAAAACCACTGGGTCCTCCTCCCTGTTAATTGTAACCCAATTAAGAGGATGCAAATCAACTACCAGCTTCCAAATCTTGCCATTACTTTTTAGGAATGGCCAGAGATCAGCACTCTTGGGACTTGACTGTTTCACTAAAACCCCTTGGCTTAAAAGCCCATTAATTGTTTCCTTTCAGGTGGGCTTCTGCCTTTCCTGGATACCTGTACTGCTTTTGAGGTGGGGGATCAGGGCCTGTAACTAGGATTTTTGCTTTAATTTTACCACATTTTATTTTATTTTTGTTCCACATCTCCCAGAGTTTCTCTGCAATTGACAGAATGTCTGGAGCCCATTGCGGCCACTCCAACTCTTTAAATGTTTTAAGGACTGCTAACTGGTAGCTTTGTGAAATCTTTACTGGTTCCCAGAATGTTCCAAGCAGTGTTTCCCACAGAACCCTGTTAGCAAAATCAACTAACACTTTTAATTCTTTTAAAATGTTAATGGTTTTTTTTTTCCCAATAGATTCATTAAATCAAATTGCTCTTTGTTTTTTTTTAATTTGATACAAAATATTTTTGTAAAAGGAAACAACACTTTGAACCTTATTAAATTCCTGTAATGTCTTAATTTCAGCTAGAGGTCCAAACAGTTATTTATTCTGAGTATTAATCAGGGATATAACAGAAAAATGGCTCCTTCAGTGACTCCATAAAGTAAAAATATTGGAACCACCCGTACATTATTTAATTGGAGCATAAACCAATGCTTGGCTTACATTGGTTAAAACCAATGTAAAAAAGCAATTGGTCATTAATAGAGCCCACACCCTAAAAAAAGTAAATGTCAATCACACATTAGCAAATATTTGAGCAATGAAACCCCATGGTAAAAAGTTTGTTCAACCATGGTATAGGAGCTGAAATATTTAATAAATCTTCATAATGTTCCCAGACTCCATATGAATAAAAAGGGACAGTTTAGGAGCAAGTTCCTAATAGAATAAATAAAATGCTCATTGCAAACAGTGGGGCAACACCTAAAGGAGTGAGCAGTGCCCCTGAAGGCATCCTTAGGTCAGCTAAATTCCATACAGAATGGGGTGGCACAGGTTTTAAAAAAATAAAAAGCAATCCCAAAAAATTGATCACCTCTGCCTCGAGCAGGCAGTTTGTTTCCTCCAGAGCAATGGTTCCTTGGCCTGGCATGCATGCAAATGCAAACACAAATTATCAATATGGTACAAGTATAATTTTGAATGGCATAAATGAAATACTACCATTAAAAATTAAAAGTATTGTATTAAAAAATTCCACCCAAATTAAAAAAATTGCAATCCTGGTAAAAAATATAATAAATTTTACTTATAATCATAAGTTTAAGAAAAACCACTACATTTGTTTTATTAATGTCTAAAGCAAATATAAATAGGTTTCTCCTATTATAGCTCTAGGCTTTAATATGCATCAAACAGTAATAGAACCCAGAAATCATATATTATGGTCCATAAAATAGGCCCCAAAATAAAAAAAAACAGTAAAATTGAAAGCCTGCTTTAAAAAAAAAATCTGTAATTAAATATAAATTTACCAAAAACTTTTTGCAACCACAAAATATATGTTTAAAAGTAGTTTAAAATGTCATTTTGCTATTAATCCATTTGCAAATAAATCTGTAGCTGCTTATGTGGGTAATAATTATTTATGCCTTAAAAGTTAGTGTCCTGTGCTCATCATTAATTATGTGTTTAATATAACCAACAATCTCACCAAAATAAGTGCTTTTGTACAATTGAAGCCATTAAAAATGTAATTTTTAATATCAAGTGCCTAATAAAAATTCAGCCAATTAAAAGTAAAATACACCTTATACTCCAATGTAATGCCTGTACCTATTCAAATACATTTAATTGCTATTAAAATGTTATTTGAGCATTCCCATTTAAAACATTATTTGCAAGTTGCTAGGCAGGAGAAGTGTAAAGTCATGGTTACCGTCCATCACACTTCTAATAAAATTAAACAGTAATTAAAAGGGTTAGCAAAGATTTGGAACACAATGGGTGGATGACATTGTTGGAATGGCATTGGGAATGTTCAATTTGACTTTACCTACAATCGTGGTGATTCTAATGCTTCAAGTGGCACTGGTTGTGATCTTAGCCCTGAAACGCTGAATAAAAAAAATATTAATCAAACCATGGGCACTTTCCAAACGTAAGTTCATGATGTCTGGACTTTAACAAGGCAAAATCCGGGGCAAAACTGAAAAGTGCCAGCGAGAAAATTCCTGCTCAGTCTCGGTTGAGAGCCTTGAGCCTAATGATGGACATTCAAAAGAAGCTCACTGAAGTCATGTATATGAAAAGGCATTAATATTTAAAATATATGGTCTTTAAAAAGGGGAATGTTGCCTTGGATTTAAAAGGTGTATATGCCCCAGAATGTGATCAAGCTAATTGGAACCATATTATGTGCACTCAGCCACAATGAATTAATAAAATAGAACACCACATAGTTAAGGGTTAAATTGGGGACAGGCTTTCAGGAGCAAGGTCAAAAGTGCTGACAGGTTTTCTAATCAGTATGAAAAAGAGTAAATAAATAAAAATTGAAAAAAAATTAAATGAATATCATTAAGTCTAGATGCCATTAATAATAAAAGTTTAATAAAAATTTTAAAAAGTAATAACTTACTAGGGGTCATTATGGCCTATATGTTTTATAAAAGTTAGTTATAAAACGTTTAAATAATGAAGGGTACTTGGGAATAGTCCTCAGGAGCCATCCTGGGAGAGAGGTTTTCCTGACATCTTTACACCCTGGCAGGGAGGTGTTTGGCCAGCACTGGCATGTCGCTGGTTACTCAATACAGTCTCAGAATATTGGTGAATATCTGGGATGTTCTAAACCTGTTGCTTATGTCTGTGTGTGCTTACATGTAATAAACTGCAGTGTTAGCCAAGAGCATGCTGACTTGCATTACTCCTTGATCAAACAGTTCCTATTGATTTATTCTTCACGCTGTCTGAAGTGAAATAGTTAAGTTCACCCCATTGGGGGTTTTGACAACCCAGGGTAACAGAGCTCCTGTAGGTTTCCCAGCACCCACCTTTGTGGCAGAGACCCCTGTATATTCTAGGCATGGTTGGTGGTTTGATAATATGTGACCATGCTGTTCCTTGTGAGGGTCTGATTCTGCTCGCACAAAGCTTCTCCCGCCTAGGTCCCATTGGATCCAACAGCAACCACTTGCACCTGGCTGAAGGTAGAATTTGGCTGGGAGGTTATTGTCAGTGTGTCATTCAATCCCTCTGCATGGGATTGAAATCGTGATGACGATGTCTTCAGGCAGCTGCACGCTGTAGCACTGTACAGGAAGACAAGCCGACAGACTTGCACCATTGTAATTAAACTGGTTTAATTAAAGATATGTAAATCCTTGTGTGGACACTTTTATTGTAGCTTAAAACTCTCCCTAATCTTGTTAAACTAAACTGCAATTAAACCGTCCACAAAGTCTTTTGTATCCATTTAACTGAATGAGTTTAAAATTGCACCCAACATTTAACCAGTGCAACCGCATGTTTGCATGAGCTTCAAGCTCTACTTTGCACCCAGTTACCCTATAAAATCCAGGCCAGGAGCTAGTGGAAACTTTTCCTAGCATGCACAAAGCAACTAGTACATTGCACTTGGAAAATCGGTAAAAACTCTGCTCATGGCTCATTCATTATAGGCTAAACTGTGAATGCTGGCAGGGTTACTCCTGATGGTGTGGAGTAAAGTTACCAAAAGCGTTCCTTAAAAAAAAGACAGGCTATGTCTGGAGATATAAATCCCAGCTCCTGCAGATGTACCCACACTAGCTCTGACCCAGCTCGGGCAAACTGGTTGAAACTATAATAAAGAACAATATTGTCAGACATATAGATGAACATAATTTGTTGAGGAAGACTTAACATGGTTTTAGTAAAGGGAAATCATGCCTCACCAACCTACTAGAATTCTTTAAGGGGGTCAACAAGCATATGGACCAAGGGGATCCAGTGGATATAGTGCACTTAGATTTTCAGAAAGCCTTTGACGAGGTCCCTCACCAAAGTCTCTTATGCAAAGTAAGCTGCCACGGGATAAGAGGGAATGTGTTCTCCTGGATTGGTAACTGGTTAAAAGATAGGAAACAAAGGGTAGGTATAAATGGTCAGTTTTCAGAATGGAGAGAGGTAAATACTGATGTCCCCCGGAGGTCTGTTCTATTCAACATATTCATAAATGATTGGGAAAAAAGGGTAAACAATGAGGTGGCAAAATCTACAGATGATACAAAATTACTAAAGATAGCTAAGACCCAGGAAGACTGCAAAGAGCTACAAAAGGATCTCTCAAAACTGGGTGACTAGGCAACAAAATGGCAGATGAAATTTAATGTTGATAAATGCAAAGTAAAGGACACTGGAAAACATAATCCCAACTATACATATACAATTATGGGGTTTAAATTAGCTGTTACCACTCAAGAAAGAGATCTTGGAGTCATTGTAGATAGCTCTCTGAAAACATCCACTCAATGTGCACCAGCAGTCAAAAAAGCAAATAGAATGCTGGGAATAATTAAGAAAGGGTTAGATAATAGGAGAGAAAATATCATATTGCATCTATATAAATCCATGGTATGCCTTTATCTTGAATACTGTGTGAAGATATGGTTGCCTTGTCTCAAAAAAGATATATTGGAATTGGAAAAGGTTCAGAAAAGGAAAACAAAAATTATTAGGGGTATGGAACGGCTTCCTTATGAGGGGAGATGAATAACACTGGGACTTTTCAGCTTGGAAAAGATACAGCTAAGGGGAAATATGGATAAGGAAGTGTTGTTTACTCCTTCTCATAACACAAGAACTATGGTCACCAAACTAAATTAATAGGCAGCAGGTTTAAAACAAATAAAAAGAAGTATTTCTTCACACAGCACACAGTCAACTTGTGGAACTCCTTGCCAGAGGATGTTGTGAAGGCCAAGACCATAACAGGGTTCAAAAAAGAACTAGATATATTCATGGAGGATAGGTCCATCAATGGCTATTAATCAGGATGGGCAGGAATGGTGTCCCTAGCCTCTGTTTGCCAGAAGCTCAGAATGAACGACAGGGGATGGGTCACTTGATGAATCCCTGTTCTGTTCATTCCCTCTGGGGCACCTGGCATTGGCCACTGTCGGAAGAGAGGATACTGGGCTGGATGGACCTTTGGTCTGACTCAGTCTGGCCATTCTTATGTTCTTATCTTCTCATTACAAATAGAAGTGTAGCTGCCTCAGTGCAAGCAGCCTCCCAAAAACACAGCTAGGGGATCCGATGGGCTTGAACTTGGCACCCGCACCATTAAGGCTATCCTGCTGTGTTTAGCATGCTGGCTCTCTCAGAGCTGGGAGCGATGTCTCTAGATGCTGTGTTGACAAACCCGCAGACACTAGATGGAGGAGTGAGAATGTTACTGGAGGGGAAGCAGGCAAGGCGTGCCCTCCATTCTCATCATGAAATCATTTGGTCCCAATCCTTTGGGCACTTTGTGTGTAAAGCTCCCATCAATGTCCATGGGACTCCTGGGCTCAGAGGTGTTAGGATATAGATATTCAGGCCTGTCTGTAAAGGCCTATACTCTAAGAATTTAGGTGTATTCTTATCACTTAGCTAGTTATAGAGGTATAAAAGAGAATCAAAATCACTGTCTGACTGTATAAGGCCTTTTCTCACTGTGACAGTTTGAGGCCCTGTTCTTACGCTAAGGCCTTTGGCTAAACAGCAGAGGCAGCCATAACCTGGGAAGCAAATGCTAGTCACATTGAAAGAAGGTGCTATTGGGCTGTTAGGAATACAATCCTGTCCTGATAATGCCTATCGCCTCCAGAGAAAGGGAAGTGCCTAGAAAATGTCAAAGGAAACTTAGTTTGATAGCATCCTGTCTGGCAAGAACTCACTTATCAATAGCTGGGCTGTGAAATCCTCATTTCTGTTTCAGAGTAACAGCTGTGTTAGTCTGTATTCGCAAAAAGAAAAGGAGGACTTGTGGCACCTTAGAGACTAACAAATTTATTTGAGCATAAGCTTTCGTGAGCTATAGCTCACTTCATTGGATGCATTTCTGTGTTGTTCTATCATTGTAGTCCCCACTTCCACTTCCCCTACCATTGTAGTCCCCTATTGTTTGTCTGTATAATCTCTGTCTGGTTCTGTGATTGTTCCTGTCTGCTGTATAATTAATTTTGATGGGTGTAAACTAATTAAGGTGGTGGGATATAATTTGTTACGTAATCATGTTATAATATGTTAGCATTGGTTAGTTAAATTTCAGGAAAATGATTGGTTAAGGTATAGCTAAGCAGAAGTCAAGTTTTACTATATAGTCTGCAGTCAATCAGGAAGTGGGGGGGAAATGGGAACAGGGAATGGGGGTGGGGAAATTGGAATCATGTTTTGCTAAGTGGGGGAAATGGGAACAGGGACACAGGTAAGGCTCTGTGGTGTCAGAGCTGGGAAGGGGAACACTAAGGAAGGAAACTGGAATCATGCTTGCTGGAAGTTCACCCCAATAAACATCGAATTGTTTGCACCTTTGGACTTCGGGTATTGTTGCTCTCTGTTCATGCGAGAAGGACCAGGGAAGTAAGCGGGTGAAGGAATAAGCCCCCTAATAAGAGGGCTCCCAAGTCAGACCACTGGTATGAACCTCCTGCATCCTTCCTCCAAAAGGCAGGGCTGTGAGAATGTCCACATCTCTCCCAGGAAGATGCAGGGCTCAGCCCTGAGTCTTCCAGCACCCCAGCAGGGCAGCTTTGCTCTAACTGTGAATGCTGCAAAAACAGACGTTAGACACAACAGAATCAGTCGAGCTGAAGGTTTTGCTCTTCTCATGTGAATTTATTGCTCAAATGAGCAATGGATAAACTGCAGAGAATCCAGTTGAGGGAAACAAAAAATGATGAGGGGACTTCAACACATGACTTATGAGGAGTGGCTGAGCTGAGGGAACTGGGCTTATTTAGTAGTCTGCAGAAAAAAAGAGTGAGGTGGGATTTGACAGCAGCCTTCAACGACCTGAAGGGGGGTTCCAAAGAGGAGGGAGCTCGGCTGTTCTCAGTGATAGCAGATGACAGAACAAGCAGCAATGGTCTCAAGATGCAGTGGGGAAGGTCTAGGTTGGATATTAGGAAACACTATTTCACTAGTTTCAGAGTAGCAGCCATGTTAGTCTGTATCTGTAAAAAGAACAGGAGTACTTGTGGCACCTTAGATACTAACACATTTATTAAAGCATAAGATTTCATGTGCTACAGCCCACTTCATCGGATGCATAGAATGGAACATATAGTAAAAAGATAGATATATACATACAGAGAAGGTGGAAGTTGCCATACAAACTGTGAGAGGCTAATTAGTTAAGATGAGCTATAGAATCATAGAATCATAGAATATCAGGGTTTGAAGGGACCCCTGAAGGTCATCTAGTCCAACCCCCTGCTCGAAGCAGGACCAATTCCCAGTTAAATCATCCCAGCCAGGGCTTTGTCAAGCCTGACCTTAAAAACCTCTAAGGAAGGAGATTCTACCACCTCCCTAGGTAACGCATTCCAGTGTTTCACCACCCTCTTAGTGAAAAAGTTTTTCCTAATATCCAATCTAAACCTCCCCCACTGCAACTTGAAACCATTACTCCTCGTTCTGTCATCTGCTACCATTGAGAACAGTCTAGAGCCATCCTCTTTGGAACCCCCTTTCAGGTAGTTGAAAGCAGCTATCTTGTAGTGTGGGGCCCAAAACTGGACACAGTACTCCAGATGAGGCCTCACCAATGTCGAATAGAGGGGAACGATCACATCCCTCGATTTGCTCGCTATGCCCCTACTTATACATCCCAAAATGCCATTGGCCTTCTTGGCAACAAGGGCACACTGCTGACTCATCTCCAGCTTCTCGTCCACTTTCACCCCTAGGTCCTTTTCCGCAGAACTATTATCAGCAGGAGGAAAAAAACTTTTGTTGTGATAATCAAGATGGCCCATTTAGACAGTTGACAAGAAGGCATGAGGATACTTAACATGGGCAAAAAGAAAAGGAGTACTTGTGGCACCTTAGAGACTAACCAATTTATCTGAGCATGAGCTTTCGTAAGCTGCTCACGAAAGCTCATGCTCAAATAAATTGGTTAGTCTCTAAGGTGCCACAAGTACTGCTTTTCTTTTTGCGAATACAGACTAACACGCCTGTTACTCTGAAACCTGTTAACATGGGGAAATAGATTTAATATGTGTAATGACCCAGCCACTCCCAGTCTCTATTCAAACCCAGGTTAATAGTATCTAGTTTGCATATTAATTCAAGCTCAGCAGTTTCTCATTGGAGTCTGTTTTTGAGGCTTTTCTGTTGCAAAATTGCCACCCTTAAATCTCACACCTTCTTGTCAACTGTCTAAATGGGCCATCTTGATTATCACTACAAAAGTTATTTTCTCCTGCTGATAATAGCTCATCTTAATTTATTAGCCTCTTATGGCAACTTCCACCTTCTCTGTATATATATATATATAATCTTCTTACTGTATGTTCCATTCTATGCATCCGATGAAGTGAGCTGCAGCCGATGAAAGCTTGTGCTCTAATAAATGTGTTAGACTCTAAGGTGCCACAAGTCCTCCTGTACTATTTCACTAGGAGGGTGGTGAAGCACAGGAATTGGTTACCTAGGGAGGTTTTAAAATCTCCGTCCTTCGAGGTTTATAAGGTCAGGATTGACAAAGCCCTGGTTGGGATGATGTAGTGGGGGATTGGTCCTGCTTTGAGCACGGGGTTGGACTAGATGACCTCCTGAGGTCCTTTCCAACCCTGATATTCTATTATTCTAATTCATGCTGGCTTGACAGCCCTGTAGAAAGCTTCATGGGACCAATCTACAATCCCTGACACCATTCCAATAGGCCTTATCTCTAACCAATAGAAGCTGCCTCTAAGGATAGTCAGGGCTGCTTAGCATCCTCGCACACTCCACCCCATCCTCTCGCCTGAGATTCCCTCAAAGGGACTAATTAGCCACTGTTATCCGTCAAGAATCAGGGCTGAGACATCCAAATCCAATTACCCCCATGAACAGTAATCCTCACATCACTTTCCCTCCACTCCCCTGCTGCAGGTATTCAGGAGGCAGTGCACAATCAGTGACAATGGTTCAAATCAGGTCTCTCTTTCAGCTGGCTGCAATGGGACAGATCTCCAGGTGGTGTAAATGGGTATAACTGTAATGGCTCTCTGCCCATTTCTGACAGCTCAGGACTGAGCTTGATATGTCTATTTTCAGACAGAATTTTCATGGACAGTTCATAGTGCATCTAATGAGAGGAGTGTAGAGAAAAAAAACATTGATTTGAACTGCTACAGAGCCCTCACTTACCGCTTATTGTCTCTGTAATGAGAGTGGAATGGCTGCAGTGCAGGAGCCAAGAATAGGCTATTTGTCCCTCACTCTTTTTGTGCCATTAGCACAGGACTCGTGAAGAACTAATGCTGAGAAAAAACCACCTTGTCATGGTCCCATCAGACGGTTACTGATTGTTTTAATGGTTAGTTACAGGGGCAGGAAGTAGCCGTGCCGTGGAATTGAACATACCCAACCGGCCGCACCATGGCAGCTTCCAACTGGACCACGCCCCACCACTCCACCTTCATCCTCCTCGGCATCCCGGGGCTGGAGGCGGCGCATGTCTGGATCGCCATCCCTTTCTGCTCCGTCTACCTTCTGTCCCTCCTGGGGAATGGCCTCCTCCTGGCTGTTATCAAGACCGAGCCGAGCCTCCACGAGCCCATGTACCTTTTCCTTTCCATGCTGGCGCTCGCCGACCTGGTCATCTCCACCACCACCCTGCCCAAAACCCTCTGCATCTTCTGGTTCAGTGACCGGGCCATTCACATCAACGCTTGCCTGGCCCAGATTTTTTTGATTCACTCCGTAACTACCATGGAGTCCGGGTTTATGTTGGCCATGGCCTTTGATCGCTACGTCGCTATCTGTAACCCGCTGCGACACTCAGTCATCCTCACCAATCAGGTCGTAGCCAAGATAGGGCTGGTCATTGTGATGAGGGGGGCCATGTTACTGGGCCCACACCCATTCCTGCTGAAGCAGCTCCCGTACTGCAGGACCAATGTCATTTCTCACACCTATTGTGAGTTCATGACACTCGTGAAACTGGCCTGTGAGGACACGACAGTCATGAGTTCCTACAGTCTGGCAGTAGCGTTTCTCGCTGGGGGGTTAGATTTTATCCTCATTGTCCTGTCCTACATCCTGATCCTCCGGGCTGTCTTCAGACTCCCCTCCAAGGAGGCGCGACACAAGTCGTTGAGCACCTGTAGCTCCCACGTCTGCGTCATGCTGGTGTTTTACACCCCTGCGATCTTCACCTACCTCTCCCACCGCTTCGGCCACATGGTTCCCCACATTCACATCCTCATCGCCAACATTTACCTGCTCTTTCCTCCCATGATGAACCCCATCATCTATGGGGTGAGAACCCCCGGGATCCGGCAGAGGGCGCTCCTCATCTTGGGCGTCAAACCGGCCTGAAGGCTCACGGGATGGGTCAGTGTCTGGGGAGCAAGGTCCATGCAGGTGACATGAGGTCCAGTAAGGCCGGGGATCCAGATGGCCCAGTCCCCCCCCCATATGGAAACCCACCTTAGCCTTGCTGAGCAGCGGGGCTAATAAACACGCTTGTCTGGGTCTGCAGTACAACACAGTTTTCATTTTTTACTGCTCTAGAACATCTTACTCATTAGTCATTTCCACCTGACCCAGCAAGATCAGAGCCTCATTGTGCAAGGTGCTGTACGACATACAGCTAGAAACTGTCCCCACCCCCTGAGATTCAATCTTGACAGACAAGATGGACTAATTGTGGGCAAGGCGGGGTTGTGGTCACCCCACATCACGGGTGAGGGATGTGTCCCTGGCAGCCCAAGTACTTGCCCAAGATGACACCGGGAGTCTAAGACAAAGCCAGCAATTGCTTCAGTGCACCAGCCAACCTCTCTGATTGGGGGTGAGGGGTAAATGTCTCCTGGGAAAAGATTAACCCCTTTTATGAGGGTCTTGCACCTGGTCTGGTCACTGTCAGACAGAGGAGATTGTACTAGACTGGACTCCGGCCTGAGCCAGTGAACCCAGATCTGGGCCCTGGTCCAGAGCCTTGACCACAAGGCCAGGCACCTGATCTACCACATGGCAAATTCATGCTCATCTGGCTGCATCTCCCCGCACCCACCATGCACACTCTCACTGCCAGGCAGTTGCCACTCTCCCCCGCACCATGTGCCCTCTCACACCTAGCCGACTGCCACTCTCCCCCGCCACACATGCTCTCACACCCAGCTGGCTGCCCCTCTCCCCTCTCCTAATCTTTCACAGGTTCCCATTCCAGAAGGAACCTCTCTGACTACCCCTTCTGACCCTCTGCCTGGGGATAGTAGGAGAGGCCTGCGAAGGGGTAGGAGGGGTTCTCTCTACAGCAAAGAGCTTTGGGAAGGCAACTATGACTGGGACTTGGCAGAGACCTAATGACTGGAAGTTGTAAAGGAATGTGGGGAGGGGGGTGTCTCTATGGACTGGGGGCAGAGGACAATAGGGCTGGCAACAAGAGGATTTCCTGAAGGACACTGAGTGGCTCAACAGTGTAGTACAGTTTAGCATTGCATTACAGGATCTACTACTAGTGAGGGGACCATGCCCGTCTCCTCTCCTCTCCACCATCCTCTCCTAAGGAGGTTTGCTGTGTGTTCACCTCTCAGCCCCACCTCCCTGCTAGGAGCCAGGTGCCTGCTGGTGCCTCTGGCCCAGCTCCTCAGTCTGCATCTGGCACTGTTAATGTGTCTGGCATTTAATTGCTGACAAAGTATGTTATGACGCTGCGCTCCATATGTGTTATGAAAATATACTTATGAATATGAATATGACATAACTGGAATATGCTTCAAGTAATGTGTCATTAGAAAGGTTGTCATTTGCTGGATATGATTATTCTATTTGCATGCATGTATCCTTTTTGTAGAGGAAGTTAGGGATATTATCTTGTGTATTTGTATTTTATGTTCAAGACTTTGGGTCACTCCCTCTGCTTACACTTCAGGGTCTTCAATGGGGAAGCCAGACATGGCATAATTGCCCATTAGCAGACAATAAAGCTTAACCTTCCTGTGGATGTGTGGTCCAGCACATAAAGAATGGAGACTGGGGTCTTCAGGGACATGTCACCTGATACTGGAATCTATCTTAAACCTTGTACTTTTCCATGAGAAGCTGGGGAGGGGGTCAAAGTGAGACAAAGAACTTCTGCCATTTGCCAAATCTATATAAGGACAATGCAGGACAATGGAGGTGGCCAGTCATGAAGAAATTCCCTGTTTACCACCTAAGATGTCTCCTGGAATTAACAAAGACTGAACCAGGAGGAAGGATTGGGCCCAGACTAGGAAGGAGTCTAGTCTGTGAAAGAAGCTTAATGGAACATCTTTGAGGGTGAGCTATTAAATATAACCAGTTTCTTACTGTATTAAGCTTAGCCTTGCATATTGTCTTTATTTTTTCTTAATGACTTACTTTGTTCTGTCTGTTATTACTTAAATCCACTTAAATCCTCATTTTATACTTAATAAAATCATGTTTGTTTATTAATAAACCCAGTGTAATTGTTACCTGTGGGGGCAAACAATTTGTGCATGTATCTCTAGGCAGATTTTTCTGGGGTTTAGACCCCCTTGGGTCTGGGTTTCTGAGTGCTGGAGGTAGGTACCTTGCTGAGCTGTTTTCAGTTTAGGTCTGCAGCTTTGGGGGTGTGGCCCAGGCCCTGGGTCTGCATTGTAGCACGCTAGTGTGTTTGGCTCAACAAGACAGGGTTCTGGAGGCCCAGGCTGGCAGGGAAAATGGGCTCAGGGGTAATTTCAGCACATTAGGTGACAGTCCTAAGGGGGTGTCTGTGACCGAACCCGTCACACGTGTGTCTGCCTCTCTCAGCCCCAAACCCCTCACAGAGGCTGGCCATGTGTTGGTGTCTCTAAACACTCTTCCCCACACAGGGGCCAGCCATGTGTCTGCATCTCATGGCCTCATTCCCCTGACAGGATCCAGGCATGTGTCTGCATCTTTTTGCCCCATTCCCCTCACAGAGGGGCCAGGTGTGTGTCTGTTTTTTGGCTGTGTTCCCCTCCCAGGGGCCAGACATGCGTCTGTGTCTTTCAGCCCTGTTCCCCTCACAGGGAATGGACATGTGATGCATCTCTCTGCCCCATTCCTCTCTTAGCAGCTGTCTGTGTGTCTGTGTCTTTCTGTCCCTTCCATGCACAGAGGCCAGGCATGTCTACATCTCTTTGCCCCATTCCCTTCACAGGGGCTGGCATGTGTCTTGACTGTGTCTTTTGTCCCCTTTTCCCTCACACAAGTCGGGGGGGGGGGTGTCCGCCTCTCTCAGCCCCATTCCCCTGACAGGGTCTAGATGTGTCTGAGTCTGTCTAGACTGTTCCCCTCATGGGTTGAGGCATGTGTCTGCATCTGTCTAGTGCATTCCCCTCACAGCATCAAGGTGTGTGCAGTTCCCCTCACATGGGCCAGGCCTATGCCCAAGTCTCAAAGGAGCCCTGTGTGTGTCTGCATCTCTCAGCCCAATGGGCCAGTGTGTGTCTGTGTTTCTTGGGCCCATTTCTCCACCAAGTAGGGATGTGTGCCACTTACAATCCATTATTTGCAATAGTGTTGCCATCTATTTCAGGAATAGTGTGTGAATTAAACTGGGATCTGTTCAGGGTTTTGTTCTGGATGGTTTCCAGTCTACGTATGGTGCTATGCAGCTGTATAACTGATACCAAACATTAATATCTGTAGTGTGTAGGATTAGAGTAGTAGCCCTTTGAATGGTTTGTGTGTTCTGTAACAGAGCTCAAAGTGTTCTACATTTCAGAAGCCACCAGAAACCAGCCAGTTTCTACCTGAGCCTTGAACTTCAGGGTATATTTACTAGACACAGTATTTTGGGACCCACCTGTGGCCAGGTAATTTATTCACGTTATTTTTGCTGTACAACAAACCATAGCTAAAAGCTGATATAAACCATTGAGAGTGATGGGTGACAGAGATCCCCACCAATGAGCCAGCCAGCACCCAAGCAGGGGGTATCATGGGAGCTGAGAGAAGAGGTGCCTTCCTTGGTCAGGAAGGGAAAGGAAGAGGTGCCTTCCTGGGTCAGGAAGGGAAGGTGGAGCCCCCATGGAGTCCGTGGTGACACTTCTATGATCACATACCTCTATGAGTGAATGGGTCAGAGTCCAATGTGATGAATGTTTTATATTCCTAGATTAAATTAGACAGGCACACACTGCTCACATTCCTTTCTGCTGGAAGTTACGGAGCACCCTCTCCCGGATCTGTTAGTTTGCACCCCATACACAATAGGGTTTAACATGGGGGGCACCAGCAAGTAGAGATTGGACACCAGGATGTGGACATGGTGGGGGACATTGTGGCCAAAGCGGTGGGTGAGGAACGTGAAGAGGCCAGGGATGTAAAACGCAAGGATGACACAGAAGTGAGATGCACAGGTTCTGAAGCCCTTGAGACGGGCATCAGTGGATGGGAGTATGAGCACAGCTAGAAGGATCATAGCATAGGACAGGAAGATGATAAACAAGTCAATCCCCACCACCATAAAAGCCACAAATAGTCCATAAATGACACTGACTGTAGCGTCCCCACACACTAGCTTCACCACGGCCATTGTTTGCAGTATGAGTGGGAGATGAGGCAGCGCTGGCGAAAGGGCTGCCTGCGGACAAGGAGGGAGAAGGGGCTCACCAGAAGGACCCCGCGTGCCAGCACCAGGCTCCCCCTTGTCACTATGGCTCGGACAGACAGGATGCTGGAGTGCCGGAGGGGGCAGCAGATGGCCACATAGAGATCCAAGGCCATGGCCATGAATACGCCCGACTCCACTGATGAGAAGGTGTGGACGAAGAACATCTGAATGAGACAGGCATGGAACCCAATCTCCCTGGAGTCCAGCCAGAAGATGCTCAGCATTTTGGGCAGGGTGGACGTGGACAGGACCAAGTCGGTGATGGCCAGCATGGCCAAGAAGAGGTACATGGGCTTATGCAGGCTTGGCTCAGTCTTTATAATGCAGAGAACAATGACATTTCCCAGCACGGCAATGACATACATGATGCAGAAAGGGAAGGCGATCCAGAACTGGGCCTCCAGCAGTCCAGCGATGCTGACCAGGAGGAAGACGTCAGGGTGGGAGCGGGTGCTGGTGTTCAGGCACGACATGATGTGCTGTTCTTCTCCTACCTAGGCTGGGAGAGCTTTTACCCTCTAAACAGGCAGCAAAGAACCCATGAGGGCTGATTCAATTCTTGGGAAACAACGTGCAAGTGAGCTACTGAATATTGGATCAATTTCCTCTGTTCCAAATACCAGCTCCAGTCCCAGGATAGCAACTTACACAGAATCACTGGAGTCAGAGGTTGTGGCAGCACTGTCTATCTCCTCAGGAGGCTGAGGTTTTTTGGTTTATTTGTTTCTCACCTTTGACATTTGATTCCCTTTCCTCTTCTGGCTTTCTGTGAGAACAATGAAGCGTTATGGGAAGTAGTACACTCTGAATCTTTTTCCTTTGTCCTTTGTTAATCAGTGCAGCATTCTGTCTCTCCCTTTTGATCCATCCCAGAAAACTAGGGAAAGGAAAGGACAAATAGGCAAATGCATAAACCTGTGTGAAAAAAAACAACTAGGATGGGTATTGGGTTACTAACGAATGTATGAGCTAGATTAGCCAAACCTCGTTGGAGACACAGGTGCAGCCTTTTAGCAACAGGCAGCCCCAGCAGAAGAAAACAAGATTAAAACCCCGGAAGCCTCAGGAGAAGGGGACTAGTCAGAGAAGTTCAGATTCAGAGCTGGTTAGTGAGTCTCTCATCAGAGTGGGCTGTAACTTTTGTGCCACTGTTTTTGAAACAATGGTGGCTGTCTTTTCTTTACAAGCTGACTTATTTTTGTACTGCTGAAATGGCTAGAAACCCCACCTGAGACTGGGACCACATTGTGCTAGGGCACTGTCCAGTTTCTGACCTGAAAAGCTTGCTGTTTAAATAGCAAAAAGACAGATACGAGATGGGAGCAGAAAGAGGCACAGAGAGAGGACTTGCCAAAGTTCTCAGGTCAGTGAAAGAGCCAGGAATAGAGCTTTGGTTTCCAGTCCCATACACTAGCCCCTAGATCGTGCTGCATCTCAGTGCAGCTGCTTGTTCATTTTGAAAGAAATGGAAAAGGCCTTCAGGTGCTGGCTCTTAGACACTATGGCTAGATGATGGTGTTATCAGTGTGCTCTCTCTCTCTCTCTCTCTTTTGCGGTGCGTGTGCGGGGTTCCAATAGGAATTAGCTCAGGGAATTTCTATGGCCTGTCTTATACAGGAGGTCAGATAGATGTTCACAGTTGTCCTTTCTCGCCTTGTTATCTATGAAGAGGTAGCATTCCCCACCTGTCCATGTACTTTAGACAGTGCACACTTGTTTCCTCTGTTATATTTTCATAAAACTTGTATGTTTAAAGAACAGGAGAACTTGTGGCACCTTAGAGACTAACCAATGTAATAGAGCATAAGCTTTGGTGGGCTACAGCCCACTTCATCGGATGCATAGAATGGAACATACAGTAAGAAGATATATATACACACACAGAGAAGGTGGAAGTTGCCACACAAACGGTAAGAAGCTAATTAATTAAGATGAGCTATTATCAGCAGGAGAAAAAAAAAAACTTTTGTAGTGATAATCAAGATGGTCCATTTAGACAGTTGACAAGAAGGTGTGAGGATACTTAACGTGGGGAAATAGATTCAATATGTGTAATGACCCAGCCACTCCCAGTCTCTATTCAAACCCAAGTTAATGGTATCTAGTTTGCATATTAATTCAAGCTCAGCAATTTCTCTGTGGAGTCTGTTTTTGAAGCTTTTCTGTTGCAGAATTGCCACCCTTAAGTCTTTTACTGAGTGGCCAGAGAGGTTGAAGTGTTCTCCTACTGGTTTTTGAATGTTATGATTCCTGATGTCAGATTTGGGTCCATTTATTCTTTTGCGTAGAGACTGTCCAGTTTGGCCAATGTACATGGCAGAGGGGCATTGCTGGCACATGATGGCATATATCACATTAGTAGATGTGCAGGTGAACGAGCCCCTTATGGCGTGGCTAATGTGATTTGGTCCTATGATGGTGTCACTTGAATAAATATGTGGACAGAGTTGGCATCGGACTTTGTTGCAAGGATAAGTTCCTGCGTTAGTGTTTTTGTTGTGTGATGTGTGATTGCTGGAGTGTATTTGCTTCAGGTTGTGGGGCTGTCTGTAAGCAAGGACTGGCCTGTCTCCCCTGTGAGAGTGAGGGATCATTTCTGAGGATAGGTTGTAGATCTTTGATGATGCGTTGGAGAGGTTTTAGTTGGGGGCTGAAGGTGACAGCTAGTGGCATTCTGTTATTTTCTTTGTTGGGCCTGTCCTGTGGTAGGTAACTTCTGGGTACTCTTCTGGCTCTGTCAATCTGTTTTTTCACTTCAGCAGGTGGTTATTGTAGTTTTAAGAATGCTTGATAGAGATCTTGTAGGTGTTTGTCTCTGATTGAGGGATTGGAGCAAATGCAGTTGTATCTTAGAGCTTGGATGAACACAGTGGATCATGTGGTGTATCCTGGATGGAAGATGGAGGCATGTAGGTAAGCATAACAGTCAGTAGGTTTCCAGTATAGGGTGGTGTTTATGTGACCATTGCTTATTAGCACAGTAGTGTCCAGGAAATGGACTGCTTGTGTGGACTGGACCAGGCTGAGGTTGATGTTGGAATGGAAATTGTTGAAATCATGGTGGAATTCCTCAAGAGCTTCTTTTTCATGGATCCAGATGATGAAGATGTCATCAAAGTAGCGCAAGTAGAGTAGAGGCATTAGGGGACAAGAGCTGAGGAAGCGTTGTTCTAAGTCAGCCATAAAAACGTTGGCATACTGTGGGGCCATATGAGTACCCATAGCAGTGCCGCTGACTTGAAGGTATACATTGTCCCCAAACGTGAAATAGTTGTGGGTGAGGACAAAGTCACAAAGGTCAACCACCAGGTTTGCCGTGACATTATCGGGGATACTGTTCCTGACGGCTTGTAGTCCATCTTTGTGTGGAATGTTGGTGTAGGGGGCTTCTACATCCATAGTCGCCAGGATGGTGTTTTCAGGAAGATCACCGATGGATTGTTGTTTCCTTAGGAAGTCGGTGATGTCTCGAAGATAGCTGGGAGTGCTGGTAGCGTAGGGCCTGAGAAGGGAGTCTACATAGCCAGACAATCTTGCTGTCAGGGTGCAAATGCCTGAGATGATGGGGCATCCAGGATTTTCAAGTTTATGGATCTTGGGTAGAAAATAGAATAGTCCTGTTCCATTGTATGCATCCAATAAGTTTTCAATAACTCAGTTGATTGAGCTTCCACCATTTTGTTCCCCAAGAAGTCAATTTCACAGCCTACAGGTCTCACTGTCAGGAAACTCTTCCTGACATTTAGCTTAAATTTTCCTTGTCTTAATTCCATCACAGTGCTCCTAGTCCTCGTTACTTAAATACATCTCCATTCCCTGCATGGAAATGGACCAAAACCAGAAAAATAAGAATACTCTATTTTCATTGCAAGGGGATGCTGTAAAGGCCAAAGCTATAACAAGGTTCAAAAAAAGAACTAGATAAGTTCCTGGATGATAGGTCCATCAATGGCTATTAGCAAGATGTTCAGGAACTCGATCCCACACACTGGGTGTCCCCATATATCTGACTGACAGAAGCTGAGACTGGACAACACAGAATGGATCACTTGATGATTACCTGTTCTGTTCATTCCCTCTGAAGCACCTTCCATTGGCCACTATCCGCAGACAGGATACTAGACTAGACAGACCCTTGGTCTGACCCAGCCTGGCTATTCTTTTGTTCTTTTGTCCGTGTTATTTTTGACTTAATGGGACAACAACAAGCCTGTGATCTATGAAGGTATTTATATAGCTCCTATCACTGTAATGTCTTTACATCTCCTGGTCATTAATTAATATCTCAACAAAGCACCCCTGAGAGAGAGAGAAATGTTTTTTTCCCCATTTTACAGATGGAGAACTGAGGTACAGAGAGATGTAGTGATATGCCCATGGTCCACGGCCTTCAGCGAAAGACCAGGGAAGAGCTACAAGAATGATTCCAAGGCTGGAAAGCACACTTTACTGTCAGAGCCATCAGATTCTCAATCTGTGTAGATTCAACTGACTCCCCTCGATGGAAAGCAGATCCATTATGTGAGGGGGGGGTCTTTCATCTAGCAGACAAAGACATACAAGATCCAATGACTGGAAGCTGAACCAAGACAATTGGGAAATAGGGTGCATTTTTTTAACAATGAGGGTAATTGACCATTTTAACAACTTACTAAGGGATGCAGTGTATTCCCTATCACTTCAAACCCTTAAATCAAGGTTGAACTAGAGCATTTCTTTTAGAAAGAGACACCCACGCACCAGGTACCGGCTGGGAGGCAGGAATCACTGGACGGAATTCTAGGGACTGTGTTATACTGGACTAGATGATCAGACTGGTCCCTTCTGGCCTTAAAATGTGTAACCCAGAATTCTGAAAGTGATTCATTTCATGGTGATCAACTTTAGACTCCTTGGTTGGATCTAATTTTCAGAAAATGCGGAGGATCCATCTTCTGAGAGTAGAGCCCTTTGAGGTGCATCAGTAACTATAGTAACAAAGTAATAAATAATAATAATAATTCATAATGAACAACAACAACAACTACCTCGCTCTGAGATGGCACTTTTCACCAGCAGATCTCCTAGCAGTTTAGGAACGGGTCAAGATCGTCATCGACAATGAGAATGCATTACAAGTTTCAGCTAAATGTATAGGAGAGGTATCAAATTGACAGACAGTTCAGAGTTAAGGGTCCAAACCTGCAGTCCAATATGCAGACAGCCCCCTTAATATGGATCGCCAATTAATTGACTACAGCTCTAGTTCATTATGAAAAATATTCAAGAGACCACATAACCAAAGATAGCCCATTTTATTGTCTAAGAAAAAGTAGTTCAATACGAAAGGTAGACATACATACCCCTCTTTTTGGGAAGCAATTCCAATCTCGCAGCATGTCCATCTTATACAGTAGGTGTGCTTCAAAATACACCCCAAAACCATTTATATTTATAGCACAATTGGTTACATATTAGAAAGCACTTTATATGTCACCAAAGATCCAACCCACCGCTTTATTAATTTGTTGTTCTGTACCTTACCTTGTTTCTGTTTTGGATGCTATATTCCAAACAATTTGCCCTTGAAGGTAACTGTACTAAGATGTAGATAGGCTTGGAGACACTAGATTTTTATAAGTAAATGTTGATAAATATCTATTTTACCATACACACACTGTCACATACACCCATTTGCAAAGGGGGTCCCCTGTTCTTTGAAAACATTTCTCATCACCACCCTGACAAACTCACCATACCAAACATAAGTCTTACAGAATATTTATCCATACAAATAATATGTAAAGTATCTGCAGAAAGCTCATAACTTGTCAAGATTCATTATGGTCATTCGCAAAAAGAAAAGGAGTACTTGTGGCACCTTAGAGACTAACCAATTTATTTGAGCATGAGCTTTCGTGAGCTACAGCTCACTTCATCAGATGCATACCATGGAAACTGCAGCAGACTTTATATATACACAGAGAATATGAAACAATACCTCCTCCCACCCCACTGTCCTGCTGGTAATAGCTTATCTAAAGTAATCATCAGGTTAGGCCATTTCCAGCACAAATCCAGGTTTTCTCACCCTCCACCCCCCCACACAAATTCACTCTCCTGCTGGTGATAGCCCATCCAAAGTGACAACTCTTTACACAATGCGCATGATAATGAAGTTAGGCCATTTCCTGCAGTTTCCATGGTATGCATCTGATGAAGTGAGCTGTAGCTCACGAAAGCTCATGCTCAAATAAATTGATTAGTCTCTAAGGTGCCACAAGTACTCCTTTTCTTTTTGCGAATACAGACTAACACGGCTGTTACTCTGAAACCTGTCATTATGGTCATTGTGAGTGTATGTACAGCTAATATTTAAGGAATAATGTATTTATATTGACAATGTGCTTTATGGGCTTGGAGTAGAAATAAGTCAGAGGAGATGCAGTAATGTGTCTCAGTGATGGTCCATTCAGTCAAGGGAGAGCTGTCACCTCGCCCTGTCTGACTGGTGATGCAATGCAAGATTCATTTCTTTAGCTTTGTACAAACACTACAATTTTCAATCTAAAACCATCAGAGGCAATGACAATTAATCAAAATCACTTAAAGGTGAAAAAAATAATTTAGAGTCAGACTGGGGTTCACCCTGCCTGTGACTAGAAACAAAAGGCTGTTTTCAGTCTATCACAGAGAAGGAAAAGCACTCTGTATCCATCCACTGAGAAAATGCTTTGGAGAGTGGGAGTCTTTTCATGAACATTTGGATCCTGGTTCTTGTGAAACCAGCCAGTTCTGCAACAGACTGAACTTGGGAGGCAGGCGGGGGGGAGGGGGGGGAAGGGGAGAATCTGCTTTGTTAAATAGGAAAGGTAATCAATGATAAGTGTAGACCCAAGTTTTCATTTTATGATTTTCTTTTGCAATGTAACAATTTGTTTCCATCATTCTATCCTATTTCTGGTTTTAAATCTTTATTCTTTCTTAAATAAAACAATTTTTGTTTTTATTACAAAAGTTCACAAGTGCCATGTGTCAAGGTTCCTTCCTCACTCTGAACTCTAGGGTACAGATGTGGGGACCTGCATTAAAATCTCCTAAGCTTACTTTTACCAGCTTAGGTTAAAACTTCCCCAAGGTACAAACTATTTTACCCTTTGCCCTTGGACTTCCACTGCCACCACCAAACTTTATCTGGGTTCCTGAAAAGATGTAGTTTGGACACGTCTTTCCCCCCAAAATCCTCCCACCCCTTGCACCCCACTTCCTGGGGAAGGTTTGGTAAAAATCCTCAACAATTTGCATAGGTGACCACAGACCCAAACCCTTGGATCTGAGAACAATGAAAAAACATTCAGTTTCCTTACAAGAAGACTTTTAATAGAAGTAAAAAAGAATCACCTCTGTAAAATCAGGATGGCAGATACCTTACAGGGTAATTAGATTCAAAACATAGAGAATCCCTCCAGGCAAAACCTTAAGTTACAAAAGAGACACACAGACAGGAATAGTCATTCTATTCAGTACAGTTCTTTTCTCAGCCATTTAAAGAAATCATAATCTAACACATACCTAGCTAGATTACTTACTAAAAGTTCTAAGACTCCATTCCTATTCTGTTCCCGGCAAAAGCAGCCTACAGACAGACAGAGACCCTTTGTTTCTATCCCTCCTCCCAGCTTTTGAAAATATCTGGTCTCCTCATTGGTCATTTTGGTCAGGTGCCAGCGAGGTTCCCTTTAGCTTCTTAACCCTTTACAGGTGAGAGGATTTTTCCTCTGGCCAGGAAGGATTTTAAAGGCATTTACCCTTCCCTTTATATTTATGACAGTAACACAGGAGTGGTAGTTTAAGGTAAAACTGATTAACAGGGCAACACTGCTTTTCAGGGGCAGGGAATCTGGGATGTCTGTGAATAGCCAGTATCAGGGGATGTTTATCACAGAGGACTGATTCAGAGGGATTTGGTGACTCCGGTGCTCCTATTATTAACTTACGATGCAAAGTCAGGGCTGGCTCAGAGGAGAATTCTTGAGTGTCAGGGAGCTTATTATTAGCCCCCATAAGAGAGGTTCCCTCTCACTGAGGCAGGAGCTAATAAATTGACTCACCATCCTGAATGTCCTGAGAACTGTCACTCACAGGCAGAAATTGATGAAAAATATTTCCATTAATGATAATCAAAACACAAATTGTTAACATCAAAGGTCAAAATATACAAAGTAGAGTCTTAAATCAAACGCTTACATGGTCTCAAGTAGCCTGGCTGTAAATTTTAAAGTTATACTGCTTTACTTTCTTGAATCTCAGTGTCTGCTGTCATTGTTTTTTTATTGTCTGACCCACCCTCCAGTTTCCTGCAACTGTGAAAATTTAAATCAATAAGCCTTTCAAAAAATGCAAAATAGTTAAGGAAATATAAATTGATGAAAAAAAATAAAATGCTTAAAAACAGAGAGATTATACTTCAAAATGATAAAAAAAAATAAAAACTGAATTCTGCCAACCCTCCCAACCTCTCACAGTCTCCTGTTTTCGAATGCCAAAACTGACGTCAGCTGTGCAAAGTGTAGTGGGGCCCTCGACTTGGGTGGACACAATTGTGGGAAGAATGTTCAGATCTGTGAGCTGCCAGGTGAGTGATCACCTCCGCAGGGTGATCTTTTCCCATACATGCTCCTGTCAGCCGGCTGAGCCCCCCCATCTCTCCCTGGTGTAATGGCTGAAGAGACTCAGTGATCTGTCCTCTTCATTTTTTGCTGTTCCCCCAATTGTTGTGTTATCTGAAAATACAACTAATAATGATTTTATGTTTTCTTCCAGGTTACTGCAGAACTGGAATTAATTTGCAAACTGGACACCATTAAGTTAGGCTTCAATAAGGACTGGGAGTGGATGGGTCATTACACAAACTAAAAACTATTTCCCCATGGTAATCCCGCTCCCCAGTGTTACTCACACCTTCTTGTCAACTGTTTGAGATGGGCCATCCTGATTATCACTACAAAAGTTTTTTTTTCTCCTGCTGATAATAGCCCACCTTAATTGATTAGTCTTGTTAGAGTTGGTATGGCAACACCCATCTTTTCATGTTCTCTGTATATCTATATCTATCTATATATCTATCTATCTTCCTACTGTATTTTCCACTCCATGCATCTGATGAAGTGGGGTTTAGCCCACAAAAGCTCATGCCCAAATAAATTTGTTAGTCTCTAAGGTGCCACAAGTCCTCCTTGTTCTTTTTGCTGATTCAGACTAACACAGTTACCACTCTGAAACCTGTCAATATTCAAGTTGTGTAATTAGAAAAGTGCACTCTAATTGTGTAATTAGAAAAGTGCACCATCCACTTTTCACCACAGGCCTGGTCCTCTGTCCCTCCTCTTCGCCCTGAGGTCCCCCCACGCCAAGCCAGAAGCTAAAGCTGGGCCAGGTAACCTGAGTATTTTCAAGGTTAATTACAGGGGCAGGAAGCAGCTGTGCTGTGGATCTGAATGTACCCAACTGGACCACGACCCACCCCTCAACCTTTATCCTCCTCGGCATCTCAGGGCTGGAGGCAGCGCATGTCCGGATCTCCATCCCATTCTGCTCTGTCTACCTTCTGACCCTCCTGGGGAACAGCCTCCTCCTGGCTGTTATCAAGACCGAGCCCAGCCTCCATTAGCCCATGTACTTTTTCCTTTCCATGCTGGCGCTCGCTGACCTGGTCATCTCCACCACCGCCCTACCCAAAACCCTCTGCATTTTCTGGTTCTGCAACTGGGCTATTCACATCAACATTTGCCTAGCCCAGATTTTTTTGATTCACTCACTACCATAGAGTCCGGGTTCATGCTGGCCATGGCCTTTGATAGCTACATCGCTATCTGTTATCGGCTGTGACACTCGCACATCCTGACCAATTGGTCCATAGCCATCACAATACAATTTCCCCAATACCCATCACATGTGCAACACGTGACCCTGTGAAAATATCCCTCTCACTTTCCTTGTTCCGCTAACGTCACCTGCAATTTCTGTTTGTCAGACCTCAGTCTCATACACATTACTGGATCAACAGACTTTTGCCAAAGTATCTCGGGAACCATTCATCCCATAAGTCACCATCAACATCTTCATGGCAAATCTGGAAGTAATGTAGCCTCTTTGCAAACCGAGCACTGCCTGGATCAATCTCTGGGAAGGTGTTTACGGTGGTCTAGCTGTATATTCACACAGTGGCAGTCTTGCTGTGCTACAGAAGCTTTTGTAGTCCATGTGATTGCTGGCCATGTAGTGACATTTCTCGGTAGGCCCAATTCACAATTTGCTGCTCTTTCACTCTAGTAATGTGTCCGCAGGAAGAAAGTTGCCAAAACTGACCCAGCACTGATGGGGAGGGATGCTGGGTCAGCTTTCAAAATCCTCACTCCTGATCTTGTACTGCCCCTTGATACAGAGCAGCTGCTGGAGACCAGGAGCATTGAAAAGGGGAGCCCAGAACTCCTCAGCATTCCTCAGCCCTCCCATATTGCACATGATTGTTACAGCAAACACACCCCGGCCTTGCAAAAGGGGTGGCTAAAACAATTCCTCTATTTTAGACAGCACAAGAGATACCCACTGTGATGAGTTCTCCCCCCTTGGGTGCCACGTGGAACTGGGGTACAGTTTAGATCTCTGTCTCACCAATCCAGGGTCCCTCTTGCACTGTGAGGTTGTGGCAAGCTGAAAATCCCTCCAAGGTTGCACTCACACCAACATCCACAGGCAGGGACCACACCCAGCTGCGTTCATGAATCTCTGACCAACCACTCATGAACCCACCATCGGGAAGCTACAGCCAAAATACCCCCAGGTCTCCAGCCTAGGACACCAGAGCTGTACCGTTCTGTCCTGGTCAAAAGCCTGACCAGTGTGAATTTATTATCCAGTCCACCCCTCCCTTGATGTGAAAAGGGTGATGCACAAGCTTCCATTAAATGAGCTGAGGTTTTACTCATACTTCAAGCAAATCACACTGTTTTAATTAAAAAATAAAACACATATTTATTGACTACAGAAAGATAAATTTTAAGTGACTATAAGTAATAACAAACCGATCAAATATGGTTACCTAAAAAATAAAGGAAATCACAGTCTAAATCTCATATACTAAATAAGATTTGAACCAAACAGTGTCTCACCCTGTTGGATAGTACTGACAGTTGTCAGGGTTCCCTCCCCACTCTGAACTCTGGGATACAGATTAGGGGACTCGCATGAAAGACCCCCGAAGCTTATATGCTACCAGCTTATGTTAAAAACTTCCTGTCACAGAGTCCCCGGGCGGTGCTCGGGAACTGCTCCCTATGAAGCCAGTCAGGACTCTGGGGAAGTCTCCTCTCTGGGAGCAGCCTGTCTTCAGGACACACAGCTCACCTGGCTTCCACCTTCCTGGGTCTGACCTCGGAGCATTCAGCCTCCTCTGCCCCTCCGTGCGCTTCCCACAGCGAGTCCGCACAGGCGGGGTCCTGGGGAAGCCAGAGGGTCCTGCCCCCCAACTCCACAGTCAGATGTGACTCTCTGCCAGCCAGTAAAACAGAAGGTTTATTAGATGACAGGAACATGGTCTAAAACAGAGCTTGTAGGTGCAGAGAACAGGACCCCTCAGCTGGCTCCATTTTGTGGGGCAGTGAGCCAGACAACCCTGTTTGCCCTTCACTCCTTGTCCCCAGCCAGCCCCAAACTGAAACTCTCTCCAGCCCCTCCTCCTCTGGGCTTTGTCCCTTTCCCGGGCCAGGAGGTCACCTGATTCCTTTCTCCCACCCTTTAGCTCTTACCTTGCAGGGGTGAAGGGCCCAGGCCATCAGTTGCCAGGAAACAGGGTGTCGGCCATTCTCTGTGTCCAGACCCCTGCACACACCTGCCCTCTAGGGCTCTGCAATGGTCATAGACCCTTATCCCACCCCCTAGATACTTAAGAACTGCATAAGGGAAACTGAGGTACCCCCAGAATATTCAGAGGAAACATTAAGAACAGTTCCGCTTCGTCACACTTCCCCAAGGTACAAATTACTTCCCTTGTCCTTGGACAGTATTGC
The DNA here is from genome assembly GCF_965152235.1 of Eretmochelys imbricata. Lineage (NCBI taxonomy): Eukaryota > Metazoa > Chordata > Testudines > Cheloniidae > Eretmochelys > Eretmochelys imbricata. The sequence continues at coordinate 2,268,316 of NC_135572.1, forward strand.
TGCCACCACCAAGTGATTTACACAAAGTTTCAGGAAAAGGACCACTTGGAGTTCCTATTTCCCCAAAATCCTCCTCCCCCACTCTCCTTCACCTCCTTTCCTGGGGAGGCTTGAGAATAACATACAAACCAATTGCCTTTAATAAAAGTACAGACCAGACCCTTTATGCTTAGGACACTAAAATCAATCAGGTCCCTCTATTATAAAGAAAAAAGTAAAAGAAGCACCTCTGAAAATCAGGATGGAAAGTAATTTTACAGGGTAATAAAAAAGATTTAAAACACAGAGGATTCTCCTCTAGGCTCAACTTCAAAGTTACAAGAACAGGAATAAATCTCCCTCTTAGAACAGGGAAAATTCACAAGCTAAAACAAAAGATAATCTAACTCATTTCCTTGGTATTACTTACAATTTCTGTAGTTTTAGATGTATCATTTCAGTAGGAGCTGGGTTACACGCTTGGTCTCTCTCTTTGTCCCGAGAGAGAACAAAACAAAGAGCACAAACAAAACCTCCCTCCCCCCCACCCCCCGTATCCCAGATTTGAAAGTATCTTCTTTCCCCATTGGTCCTTCTGGCCAGATGCCAACTAGGTTAATTGAACTGATTAACCGTTTACAGGTAAAGGAGGGATTTTATGTTACCCTTAGCTGTATGTTTATGACAACAGTCCATTAAGCTTCCATACACAGGCTAGAAATCCCATTAGCCTGGGACCAGCAGTTCCCACAGTTCAGTCTTTGTTCTGCAGGTGTTTCCAGGTGTTCTTGTTTGGGGAGTGATGTCGCTGCCCCCTTTTATAGCTTTTTCATATGATGGGAATCCATAGCTCCAAGCCAAGTTCCCAGCCCAGTGATTGGAAAAATACAGGTACCAAAATGGAGCTCAGTGTCATGTGCTTTAGTCAAATGTCCTTGCAAACTTCTCTGAGTCATAGCAGCCATTATCCATAAGCTGACTGAAGCATTCTCAGAAAGGCTTCCCAGGTGGAGGATGAGCTTCTCCTAAGGTCTACTGTTTTCCTTAATAGTCCATTACCTTGAATTGACCCTTCATAATCGGCTGTCTAGACTGAAAGCATCTTGCCTTGTGGGGGTCACCCAGGAGCAACCACATTTGGAATACAGATACATCGTGAATATTCATAACTCCTGATACAAACGATACAGGCTCACGAATAGGATAATCCTATTCAGCAGATCAGAATATTTTGAAAAGATGCATCATAATTAATAACCACATCATAATCATACCACTGTGATGAATATGGGGAGCAGAGTGTCACACCCAGATCTAGGGAAACACAATTTGACACCTGCATGCCATTCCCTGCCTCAGTGTCCTCACCACCCTGGAGCATTCTTTGCGGTTTGGTCAGAGCCCTGGGACCACCACCCGCAGCTTCTGCCCTCTCCTCCAGCTGCAGTCTGTCTCTCCACTGCAGCCAGAGCCCCGCAACCATAGATTCCCCTCTACTGCTCTTTTGCCTCTCTCCTCCCTCAGCTTCTTCTGACTCATCCAGTCTCTGTGTTTATAGAGGGACGGACCAAGCCCTCCTCTCTCTGTTCCCCCGTCTGGGGAGGTTCCATTCCTTCCACGCCCTCCCCTCTGCAGAGACACTGGAGAAAACTGGCTTTTATCTAGAATATAATTACTCTTTTCTTCTGTCTGGGTGAGACCTTGTTGGGGCTGATGGTCTTTTATGACCAACCTATTGATAGAAAAACTCCCCTCCCAGAACTGAGCTAGAACACAGCAAGACTGACAGGGTCTCTCTCTCTCTCCACAGAGTTAGTGACAGAATGAGAATACACATTAAAATTATAAGCCTCACCAGTGTCCCTTAAGTGACTTGCCACAAGATGCCAGAACATGTTAGTATTAGAGCTGACAGAGTTTAATATTTGTTTAACTTTCTGTTGCTTATATATGAATTAGATACAGTGCTCCTGTCTGCTAATTGCTAAGTTATCTGCCAAAACATCTAAAGCTTTCAAGAGCTAAGGTAGCCTCTGGAATCACGGTTAAAGTTGCCACTCCCACCAAAATCTGAAATGGCTTCCTTATAGATCCTGGGGGGGAGGGAGGTGGAAATGATCCAGAGAGTGACAGTGGGAGGGCAGGAGAGGATCAATCACCAGGGGTAGTGCCTTAGGTTGAAGAAGCAGAGGAAGGGGTGAGACTTGACAGAAGTGGTGGAGCAAGGGACAGGGCTTTGGAATCCAGTGACCAACAATTACAAATGTGACAACCTATGAGTTAATGAGTTGTACACAGACCAATTCCCCAGTTTGTCAGGCTGACACAGCACAGTAGGGTCGGGGAAGGATTTAATGTCTATGTGAGTGTCCAGTAGATGATTCAGGAAAGAGGGCTCAGCACCATGTCCCCAGACAGCTCTGCATGAAGGCTGGTTTTAGAGCCAGACCACCAGGAGAAAACTTTAGGTCCTTTATGAGGAAAGAGCCAGAGCAGCCTGTTCCTGATCTGTTTGGTTTTCAAACCATAGATAATGGGGTTTAGCATGGGGGATACAAGGATGTGCATGTTGGCACTGAGAACGTGGAAATGCAGGGGCACATTCTGGGCAAACCGGTGTGTGAGGATGAAGAAAAGACCTGGGATGTAAAAGGCTAATGTGGCAAACACGTGGGAGCTACAGGTCCAAAACGTCTTCAACCAGGCGTCCTTTGTGGGGAGGCTGAAGATGGCTCTGAGAATCTGTGTGTAGGACAGGGCAATCAAAAACACATCCACACCAGTGATGAGGAATATCAGAGAGAAGCCATAGTAATTATTGACACGGATGTCAGCACAGGCCAACTTCACCATGGATATATGCTCACAGTAGGTATGGGGGATGATGTTGGTTCTGTGATATGGGCACCGCCTGGCCAGGAAGGGATTGGGCAGTACGAGTATGCTGCTGCGTAGTACCACGGCCAGGCCTAGCTTGGCCACCGCCGCATTTGTCAGGATGGTGGAATGTCTCAGGGGATGGCAGATGGCCACGTAGCGATCCAAAGCCATGGCCACTAAGATCCCAGACTCCATCGCTGAGAAGCAGTGAATGAAGTACAGCTGGGTGAGGCAGGCACTGAAATCGATCTCCCTGGAATTGAACCAGAAGATGCTCAGCATTTTGGGCACGGTGGATGTAGACAGGGCCAGGTCGGTGACAGCCAGCATGCAAAGGAAATAGTACATGGGCCCATGGAGGCTCGGCTCTATCTTCACGATCAAAAGGATGGTGAAGTTCCCCAAGATGGCTAAGGCATAGATCGCACAGAAGGGGATGGAGATCCAGACATGGGCCGCCTCCAGGCCAGGAATGCCCAGCAGGATGAAGGTGGAGGGGTTGGTGAAGTCAGTTGCGTTGGAATCAGACATGGAGTAGAGGAGAAGATGTCCAACTCTAAGGCAGAACGGTGTCTCCTGCATGCACCATACATTCCCGTGACTTCCTCTATGTGCCCAGGGTATAGGGTGATGGTTGCAGTAGAAATGCCTGGTTGGAGAGACAATGTTAATATGAGAGACTATATGCACTAGTGGAGGATGTTCTCATGGGTGAAGCAGATTGGTCACTCATCATACACTGAAAAATGACATTTCCATAATTCAGATAAATGAATTGTGAACCCCTGACCCTACTCATGCCAATTCCATATTCAGTGGTGCTCCATATATCAATAATTCCTATTTGTCTTGGTGTGGGAAACCTTAATAGACACCAGCAGGAAGCATGAGGGTGGATACTGGTTATACCTCATTGTTCCTTAATGCAACAAAACCCAGACTAGAGAGTTCATGCTGTAGGGAGTTCTCCATTCACCTGGTAGCTCAAAAACTGAAGTGGAAAAAATCAAAGCTTTGCCAAGACATGTGCTCATGGCAAACATCCCAATAGAACATACCTCAGGGAGAAAACCTGTCATCTCAATGGAAACACCTGCTCTTTTGAAGCAGTGGCCAAAACAAAGAGAATGCCTTAGGAATTGGATGGAAAATAACCTACTCTGGATATGTGCTCAGTTTTGGTTGCCCAGTCTCTATAAAGGGTATAGCAGAGAGAAAGGGGGTTTCTGAGGGCTTGTCTACATTACGCACTGGATTGACAGGCAGCGATCGATCCAGTGGGGGTCGGTTTATTGCATCTAGACACGATAAATCGACTGCTGAGTGCTCTCCCGTCGACTCCGATACTCGACCAGGGCGAGAGGCGCAGGTGCAGTCGACGGGAGAGCGTCAGCCATCGACTTAGCACAGTGAAGACACCGCAGTAAGTTAAACTAAGTACGTCGACTTCAGCTACGTTATTCACATAGATGAAGTTGCGTAAGTTAAATCATCCCCCCCCCCCCAGTGTAGACCAGGCCTGAGACAGGCTATGAGAACGGGGGAGGTTGCCATATGCGGAGAGACTGAAAAGACTGTCACTCTTTAGAGAAAAGAGAAAGAAGGGGGTATATGAAAGAGGAGAGGAAAATAAACAGTGAAACTGATTGTGTTGAAATGGACAAACAGAGAACAGCTCCCAACCGGTAATATGTACAGATAGTGCTTCAAAAGGCTCCTTCCTCAAAGCTGAGGCAAATTATCAGCAAAACTGTTTGGGAGGAAAATTTCAGACAGAAAAATGGGAATGAAACTCGGGAGTTCCTTAAGAAGACTTTCTTACATATCTAAAAAGCAATGATAAATCAAGCATGTGGACAACTTTCACTAAAAATCCGATCCAGTGCCAAAGTGAAGGCATCAACTGCAGGGAGGAGGCAAGCAATGTACAACAAATGGTGGTGGGGGGGAAAGGAATACATATAGAAAGCAATACAAATTGCACTTTATGAAAATGATAAGGGATGTTAAAGACATCAGGGAAAATCCATGTTTGGCCCGGCTACGGACGACAAAAAAAGAAAATATCCCATCCAGGGCTTTGTCAAACCAGGCCTTAAATACCTCTAGGGAAGGAGATTCCACCACCACACTAGGGAACCCATTCCAGTGTTTCACCACCCTCCTAGTGAAATAGAGTTTCCTAATATCCAACCTAAACCTCCCCCACTGCAACTTGAGACCATTACTCCTTGTTATGTCATCTGCTACCATTGAGAACAGCTGAGCTCCATCACCTTTGGAACCCCGCTTCATGTACTTGAAGGCTGCTGTCAAATCCCCCTTCACTCTCCTCTTCTGCAAACTAAATAACCCCAGTTCCCTCAGCCTCTCCTCGTAACGCATGTTCTCCAGACCCCTAATTATCTAGATTGCCCTCAACTGGACTCTCTCCAGTTTGTCCACTTCCCTTCTGTGGTGGATGGTGAAGCACTGAAATGTGTTCCCAAGGGAGGTGGTGGAAACTCCGTCCTTAGAGGTTCTTAAGGCCAGGCTTGACAAAGCCCTGGCTGGGATGATACAGTTGGTGTTCGTCCCGCTTTGTGCAGGGGGTTGGACTAGATGACCTCTTGAGGTCTCTTCCAACCCTAATATTCTATGATTCTAATTAATGGGTGTGCAGAGCAGAAAGGGCCACAGACTTATTCTCAGTCCCATCCTGCCCATTCTCAATTCCATCACGATCATGTTGCACTCCGTTTGGCGAGCAGCAAGAGATGGCTACCTGTGAATCCTGAGATGGAAGTGTCTTCTCTGGGAATTCCCTTCAGCTAGCCGTGTCCCACACCTCTCTCACCCCAGCATTTGCAGCAGCATCCCATGCCGAGAGCCAACAAAAGGGTATGCACCGTTTATAATATAGCTCTGTGCAATCCCAGGGGGGTTCACTCAGCCTCTCGCGAATAGTCTGAATGTAAACAGGCTGGGGAGCAGCTTGTCTGCACTCTTTATACAGCTTCGGGAGTAAACACTAATTAAATGAACTTCCCAAGGGGAGATAAGAACTCCTGGGCTCTCCACTGAGCCCGAGAGGAATTGGCTACTCTGTGCACTTGTGTATTTTTAAAAATTATGGATGGTTAGTAAAAAAGTTAGGGATAATACCTAGGTCTCCATAGGATTTCAAACACTGAAAATACCCAGGACAGATGGGCAGATAGGAGACAGATAGATCAGGAGAAAGATGACTGAGGGGAGACACAAACACTTTCTGCAGACACACTGCACTTTCTGCAATCACTACGGTATCAGAGACGAGTAATTCTCATCAGTAACTATCATCAGACTGGTTTCAGAGTAACAGCCGTGTTAGTCTGTATTCGCAAAAAGAAAAGGAGTACTTGTGGCACCTTAGAGACTAACCAATTTATTTGAGCATGAGCTTTCGTGAGCTACAGCTCACTTCATCAGATGCATACCGTGGTATGCATTTCCACGGTATGCATCTGATGAAGTGAGCTGTAGCTCACGAAAGCTCATGCTCAAAGAAATTGGTTAGTCTCTAAGGTGCCATAAGTCCTCCTTTTCTTTTTATCATCAGACTGACAGGTTTCAGAGTCGCAGCCGTGTTAGTCTGTATTTGCAGAAAGAAAAGGAGGACTTGTGGCACCTTAGAGACTAACCAATTTATTTGAGCATAAGCTTTCGTGAGCTACAGCTCACTTCATTGAATGCATTCAATGAGCTTTAGCTCACGAAAGCTTATGCTCAAATAAATGTGTTAGTCTCTAAGGTGCTACAAGTACTCCTGTTCTTTTATGATCATACTGTGCAGCACCTTTAATCGAAGGATCTTGAAAACACCTAGCAAAGGACAGTCACTCTGAACATATCTCCATCATATCGAGAGATAAACTGAGTCACTGGTTGATCTGACTTGGCCAAGGTCACACAGAGAATACCAGACAGAACCCAGGAGTCTTGACTTCCTTGCCATAACAACTGTCTCTCCATCAGTAACTGAGCGCATGACAAGAAGGGAACAGACTCGTGGTCTAGCAGGGGCTGTTCGTTGGATGGCTACGATTGATGGCCCAGGGATGCAACCTGTATCTGGGGTACTGTTAACCCCTCTGGCCTACCAGTCTGGGCCCCTCTTGCACGGTGAGGCTGTGAACAGATGCACTTGCACTTACACACCCATACACAGGCAGGGACACACCCAGCTGCGGTTACACGAATACTTTCACGAGCCACTCACGAACCAACAATAGAGAGGGTCCAGCAGTTCCCCCAGCTGCCCAGCCTAGGACCCCAGAGCTGTACTGTCTCGCCCTTGTCAGAAGCCTGACCAGTGTAAGTTTATTACCCAGTCTGCCCCTCCCTCATTGTGGAGAGGACAATGCACCAGCCCCGGTCCCTGAGCAGATTTCCCTTTGCCTTACTCCGCATACCACATTTCTTCCATATCCCTAAGCATATTTGTTCCCCTTTTATGAAACTTTTCCCAATTTGATATACCTTTTTTTAAAATGGGGCAACCCGTATCTGCATATAATTTTCAGTATGTGGTCGTACCATGGATATTAATGGAGACAATATGATATTTTCAGTCTTTTTATCTATTCCTTTCAGAATGATTCCCACCATTCTGTTTGCTTTTTTGACGGCTGCTGCACATTGAATGGATGTTTTCAGAGAACTAACCACAATGACTCCCAGATCTCTTTCTTGAGTGGTAACAGCTCATTCAGACCCCATCATTGTATATGTATATTTGGGATTATGTTCTCTATGTGCGTTACTTTGCAGAGAAGGTCACACGGCCCCTCTTAGTTTCCTGCAGGAGTGTTTATCACTGAGTAATGCAGTGTCCGTGTGCCCAAGGCCCTCTTTAGGTTCTCACCACACAACTCTCAACTATTGCAAACCTAGTAGTGTTACCCACAGGTGTTCTTGCAGGGTTCTGTTGTACCTTTTAACCCTTTGTAAATCAGCTGAGTCATCTCAAAATTCAGCAAGTGTGCCCTTTCTGGGTCTCTAGAAAACCTCTCTTTGTATGTGTGCAGCATTGTTAACCATTGTGCTTTTCCAACTGCTGATAATGACACGGTTATTCATCAATGCCATGAGGAGTTGTGCCTCAGTTTCCCTTCCACACAGCAGCCTAGGTATATTATGGCTTCCCTGCTATGACAAGATTTGAGCTTGGTTACAGGTGTTCGCTGAGAAACAGTATCCCCAACAGGGCTTCATGTTTATGACTCCTATCATGTCCAGAAGCTTTTCGAAGACTCATGCATGTTACACCTTTTCATAGGATTTACCATCACTAACAAATTCTTTGTTATAAGGTTCACCATTAGCAACAAACTTTGCATCATGAGATTGAACAATAAAACCAAATACTTTGTCACAGATTGTTGTTTCCAAGTATTTTTATTATACCACGCCTTCTGCTTGGACAGTTTGGTTTCTTCAATAGATATTGTATCTTTCAACTCCTCTCTAAACCTAAATATGTGTTTAGTTACTGGTTTCCTTTCCCCTCAGTGTCCTCTTCAATAGGAATCTCAGTCTATGGTCAAGTCTGGGGTCTTGGTGAGGTAAGCTTGTAAGGGGACATTGCATGTTGGCCTTCCGTGTGATTCCCAATCCAAGCACTGGGACCTTTCCCACCCCTTTCCTAGCAGGTCGTGATCTGTACTGTCTGGAATAAGAGGTGTGTCTTCTCCCAGCACCTATTTCATAGCTTCTTTCTGTATCTTCCCACCCAGGAAATTTCCTCCTCCCCTCTGTCAGGTTGGTCATTATCATTTTCACAGACAACCATTTATTCTGTAGGATCTATATCCTGTCTTAAAGAAACAGAGTTAGTTCACAAGAACGTCAAAAACAAAGTCCTGAAAAGTCGAGACCTGGATTGAGGTCCTCTCTGTTACCCCTCTCTCTATCCACAAGAGGTCAGTGGTCATAGAATCATAGAATCATAGAATATCAGGGTTGGAAGGGACCTCAGGAGGTCATATAGTCCAACCCCCTGCTCAAAGCAGGACCGATCCCCAATTAAATCATCCCAGCCAGAGCTTTGTCAAGCCTGACCTTAAAAACTTTTAAGGAAGGTGATTCCACCACCTCCCTAGGTAACACATTCCAGTGTTTCACCACCCTCCTAGTGAAAAAGTTCTGCCTAATATCCAATCTAAATCTCCCCCACTGCAACTTGAGACCATTACTCCTTGTTCTGTCCTCTTCTACCACTGTGAATAGTCTAGAACCATCCTCTTTGGAACCCCCTTTCAGGTAGTTGAAAGCAGCTATCAAATCCCACCTCATTCTTCTCTTCTGTAGACTAAACAATCCCAGTTCCCTCAGCCTCTCCTCAGAAGTCATGTGTTCCAGTCCCCTAATCATTTTTGTTGCCCTCCGCTGGACTCTTTCCAATTTTTCCACATCCTTCTTGTAATATGGGTCCCAAAACTGGACACAGTACTCCAGATGAGGCCTCAGCAATGTCGAATAGAGGGCAATGATCTGCCGGCAATGCCCATACTTATACGTCCCAAAATGCCATTGGCCTTCTTAGCAACAAGGGCACGCTGTTGACTCATATCCAGCTTCTCGTCCACTGTAACCCTTAGGTCCTTTTCTGCAGAACTCCTGCCTAGCCATTCTGTCCCTAGTCTGTAGTGGTGCATTGGATTCTTCCGTCCTAAGTGCAGAACTCTGCACTTGTCCTTGTTGAACCTGATCAGATTTCTTTTGGTCCAATCCTCCAATTTGTCTAGGTTCCTCTGTATGCTATCCCTACCCTCCAGTGTATCTACCACTCCTCCCAGTTTAGTGTCATCTGTAAACTTGCTGAGGGTGCAATCCACACCATCCTCCAGGTCATTTATGAAAATATTGAACAAAACCGGCCACAGGACCCACCCATGGGGCACTCCACTTGATACTGGCTGCCAACTAGACATGGAGCCATTGATCACTACCCGTTGAGCCCGACAATCTAGCCAACTTTCTACCCACCTTATAGTCCATTCATTCAGTCCATACTTCTTTAACTTGCTGGCAAGAATACTGTGGGAGATTGTGTCAAAAGCTTTACTAAAGTCAAGGAATAACATGTTCACTGCTTTCCCTTCATCCACAGAACCAGTTATCTCGTCATAGAAGGCAATTAGATTAGTCAGCATGACTTGCCCTTGGTGAATCCATGCTGACTGTTCCTGATCACTTTCCTCTCCTCTAAGTGCTTCAGAATTGATTCCTTGAGGACCTGCTCCATGATTTTTCCGGGGACTGAGGTGAGGCTGACTGGCCTGTAGTTCCCCAGATCCTCCTTCTTCCCTTTTTTAAAGATTGGCACTACATTAGCCTTTTTCCAGTCATCCGGGACTTCCCCGGCTCGCCATGAGTTTTCAAAGATAATGGAGAATGGCGCCGCAAACACATCCGCCAACTCCTGTAGCACTCTTGGATGCAGCGCATCTGGCCCCATGGACTTGTGCTCGTCCAGCTTTTCTAAATAGTCCCGAACCACTTCTTTCTCCACAGAGGGCTGGTCACCTCCTCCCCATGCCTTGCTGCCTAGTGCAGTAGTCTGGGAGCTGACCTTGTTCCTGAAGACAGAGGAAAAAAAGGATTGAGTACATTAGCTTTTTCCACATCCTCTGTCTTTTTCCACATCTAGATTGCCTCTCTCATTCAATAAGGGGCCCACACTTTCCTTGACTTTCTTCTTGTTGCCAACATACCTGAAGAAACCCTTCTTGTTACTCTTAACATCTCTTGCTAGTTGCAGCTCCAGGTGTGATTTGGCCTTCCTGATTTGACTCCTGCATGCCCGAGCAAGATTTTTATACTCCTCCCTGGTCATTTGTCCAATCTTCCACTTCTTGTAAGCTTCTTTTTTGTGTTTAAGATCAGCAAGGATTTCACTGTTAAGCCAAGCTGGTCGCCTGCCATATTTACTATTCTTTGTACACATCGGGATGGTTTGTCCCTGTAACCTCAATAAGGATTCTTTAAAATACAGCCAGCTCTCCTGGACTCCTTTCCCCCTCATCTTATTCTCCCAGGTGATCTTGCCCATCAGTTCCCTGAGGGAGTCAAAGTCTGCTTTTCTGAAGTCCAGGGTCCATATTCTGCTTCTTTCCTTTCCTCCTTGTGTCAGGATCCTGAACTCGACCATCTCATGGTCACTGCCTCCCAGGTTCCCATCCACTTTTGCTTCCCCTACTAATTCTTCCCGCTTTGTGAGCAGCAGGTCAAGAAGAGCTCTGCCCCTAGTTGGTTTCTCCATCACTTGCACCAGGAAATTGTCCCCTACAGTTTCCAAAAACTTCCTGGATTGTCTGTGCACCGCTGTATTGCTCTCCCAGCAGATATCAGGGTGATTGAAGTCTCCCATGAGAACCAGGGCGTGCGATCTAGTAGCTTCTGCAAGTTGTCGGAAGAAAGCCTCGTCCACTTCATCCCCCTCGTCCGGGGGTTCCTGCCCTTAGGATGGAAGAATCCCATGCACTGCTACAGTCTGGGGACCAACTGGCTAAGCAGAATTTCTGCAGAAAAGGACCAGGGGATTACAGAGGACAACAACCTGGATAGGAGTTAGCAGTGTGCCCTCGTTTCCAAGAATGCCAGTGGCATATTGGGCTGCATTAGTAGAACCATTGCCCGCAGATCTAGGGACGTGATTATTCCCCTCTATTCAGCACTGGTGAGGCCACATCTGGAGTATTCTGTCCGATTTTGGACCCCTCATGACAGAAGGAATGTGGACAAATTTGAGAGAGTCCATCAGAGGGAAATAAAAATGATTAAGGGGTTGGGGCACATGATTTACTAGGAAAGCTGAGGGAACTGGGCCTATTTAGTCTACAGAAGAGAAGAGTGAGGGGGGATTTGACAGCAGCCTTCAACTACCTGAAGATGGAGCTAGGCTATTCTCAGAGATGGCAGATGAAAGAACAAGAATCAATGGTCTCAAGTAGCCGTGCAAGAGGTCTCGGTTCGATAGTAAGAAATGCTATTTCACTAGGAGGGTGGTGAAGCACTGGAATGGGTTATCTAGGGAGGTGGTGGAATCTCCATCCCTAGAGGCTTTTAAGGCCTGGCTTGATAAAGCCTTCTCTGGGACGATTTAGTTGGTCTTGATTCTGCTCTGAGCAGGGGTTGGGGCTAGATGACCTCCTGAGGTGTCTTCCAACACTAATATTCTATGATTCTATGGAGCATTGGTATTACCTACTATGGCCATTCTGACATTCTTATCTAGACCCCAGATCTATCTCCCTCCCAACCTCGTCCTCCGCTACACACACACACTTTAACTCACTAGACCCCACTTACCTCCCAGAACTGAGGTAGAACCCAAGAAGCCTGTCAGGGTCTCTCTCTCCACAGAGATAGTGACAGAATGAGAATACACATTAAAATTACAAACCTCAACAGTGTCCCTTAAATGAGTTGACACAAAATGCCAGAAAATGTTTGTATTAGAGCTGACTGGGTTTAATATTTTTTTTAATTTTCTTTCTTTTATATACAAATTAGATACAGTGCTCCTGTCTGCTAATTGCTAAGTTATCTGCCAAAACATCTAAAGCTTTCAAGAGCTTAGGTAGCCCCTGGAATCATGGTTAAAGTTGACTCCCCCACCAAAATCTGAAATGGCTCCCTTACAGATCCGGGGGGGGAGGGAGGTGGAGATGATCCAGCGAGTGACAGCGGGAGGGCAAAAGAAGACCAATCACCAGGGGTGGGGCCTTAGGTTGAAGAAGCAGAGGAAGGGGTGAGACTTGACAGAAGTGATAGAGCTTTGAAATCCAGTGACCAGCAATTAGAAATGTGACAACCTATGAGTTAATGAGTTGTACACAGACCAATTCCCCAGTTTGTCAGGCTGACACAGCACAGTAGGATCGGGGAAGGATTTAATGTCTATGTGAGGGTCCAGTAGGTGATTCAGGAAAGAGGGCTCAGCACCATGTCCCCAGACAGCTCTGCATGGAGGCTGGTTTTAGAGCCAGACCACCAGGAGAAAATTTTAGGTCCTTTATGAGGAAAGAGCCAGAGCAGCCTGTTCCTGATCTGTTTGGTCTTCAAACCATAGATGATGGGGTTTAGCATGGGGGGCACCAGGAGGTACATGTTGGCCATGAGAACGTGGAAACGCAGGGGCACATTCTGGGCAAACCGGTGTGTGAGGATGAAGAAAAGAGCTGGGATGTAAAAGGCTAAGGTGGCAAACAGGTGGGAGCTGCAGGTCCAAAAAGTCTTCATCCAGGCGTCCTTTGTGGGGAGGCTGAAGATGGCTCTGAGAATCTGTGTGTAGGACAGGGCAATCAAAAACACATCCACACCAGTGATGAGGAATATCAGAGAGAAGCCATAGTAATTATTGACACGGATGTCAGCACAGGCCAACTTCACCATGGATATATGCTCACAGTAGGTATGGGGTATGATGTTGGTTCTGTGATATGGGCACCGCCTGGCCAGGAAGGGATTGGGCAGTACGAGTATGCTGCTGCGTAGTACCACGGCCAGGCCTAGCTTGGCCACCGCCGCGTTTGTCAGGATGGTGGAATGTCTCAGGGGATGGCAGATGGCCACATAGCGATCCAAAGCCATGGTTACGAGGATCCCAGACTCCATCGCTGAGAAGCAGTGAATGAAGTACAGCTGAGTGAGGCAGGCTCTGAAATCTATCTCCCTGGAATTGAACCAGAAGATGCTCAGCATTTTGGGCACGGTGGATGTAGACAGGGCCAGGTCGGTGACAGCCAGCATGCAAAGGAAATAGTACATGGGCCCATGGAGGCTCGGCTCTATCTTCACAATCAATAGGATGGTGAAGTTCCCCAAGATGGCTAAGGTATAGATCGCACAGAAGGGGACTGAGATCCAGACATGGGCCGCCTCGAGGCCAGGAATGCCCAGCAGGATGAAGGTAGAGGGGTTGGTGAAATCAGTTGTGTTGGAATCAGACATGGAGTAGAGGAGAAGGTGTCCAACTCCAAGGCAGAACGGTGTCTCCTGCATGCACCATAGATTCCCCTGACTTCCTGAATGTGCCCAGGGCCTAGGGTGATGGTCTCAGTACAAATGCCTGGATGGAGAGACAATGTTAATATGAGACGCTACATGCACTAGTGGAAGCCATTCTCATGGGCTTCCGCCAAGTGCAATTAGGTGCTCTTCACAAACTGAAAAATGACATTTCCATAATTCAGATAAATGAATTATGACCCCCTAACCCTACTAATGCCAATTCCATATTCGGTGGTGCTCCGTATGTCAATAATTCCTATTTGTCTTGGTGTGGGAAATCTTAATAGACACCAGCAGGAAGCATGAGGGTGTTTATTGCTCATTGTTCCTTAATGCAATGAAACCCAGACTAGAGAGTTCATGCTGTAGCGAGTTCCCCATTCAACCAGTAGCTCAAAATATGAGATTTGAAAAAATCAAAACTTTTCCAAGACATGTGCTGGGGAAAACATCCCCACTAGAACATACCTTGGGGAAAAGACCTGGGAGCTCAATGGAAACACCTGCTCTTTCGAAGCAGTGACCAAAACAATGACAATGCCTAAGGAATGGGATGGAAAATAACCTGCTCTGGATATGTGCTCTGTATTGGTTGACCAGTCTCTATAAAGGATATAGCAGAGAGAAAGGGGGTTTCTGAGGGCTTTTCTATATTACCCACTGGATCGACGGGCAGTGATCGATCCAGCAGAGGGTCGATTGATCTCATTTAGGTGCGATAAATTGACCACCAAGTCCTCTCTCATCAACTCCGGTACTCAACCAGGGTGAGAGGCGCAGGAGCAGTCGACGGGAGAGCATCAGCCATCAACTTGCTGCTGTGAAGACACTACAGTCAGTAGAACTAAGTATGTCAGCTTCAGCTATGCTATTCACATTATCCCCCCCGCAGTGTAGACCAGGCCTGAGACAGGCTAGGAGAATGGGGAAGGCTGCCATATGCAGAGAGACTGAAAAGACTGTCACTCTTTAGAGAAAAGAGAAAGAAGGGGGTATATGAAAGAGGAGAGGAAAATAAACAGTGAAACTGATGGTGTTGAAATGGACAAACAGAGAACAGCTCCCAACCGGTAATATGTAGAGATAGTGCTTCAAAAGGCTCCTTCCTCAAAGCTGAGGCAAATTATCAGCAAAACTGATTGGGAGGAAAAGTTCAGACAGAAAAATGGGAATGAAATTCGGGAGTTCCTTAAGAAGACTTTCTTACATAGCTACCAAGCAATGATAAATCAAGAATGTGGACAACTTTCACTAAAAATCTGATCCAGTTGCAAAGTGAAGGCATGAACTTCAGGGAGGAGGCAAGCAATGTACAACAAATGGATGTGGGGGGGAAGAATACAGATAGCAAGAAATACAAATTGCACTTTATTAAAATGATAAGGGACATTAAAGACATCAGGGAAAAATCCATGTTTGGCCAGGCTACGGATCACAAAAAAGGAGGTGATTAAGTATTTTAAGAACAAAGTAATATTGGAAAAAAATAGGCCAAATTTTAGAGAGACAAAGGAAATTTGATAATCTTGCAGAAAAAAAGATTTGTATTTTTTGTTTGGCATTTCCAGGCCATTAGCAATCAATGAGGACGTTAAACAGCATCTACAGTAGAATGCTAGAGTTATGACCACCAGAGTTACAAAGTGACCGATTAACCACACATCTCATTTGGTACCAGAATTATGCAGTCAGGCAGCAACAGAGCCCCCCCCCCCCAAAAAAAAAAAAAAAAAAAAAAGGTAAATCATGGACTCATAGAGGTTTAGGGTTGGAAGAGACCTCAGCAGATCATCTACCCCAACCTCCTGTTCAGAGCATGACAAATCCCAGGCAGGGCTTTGTCAAGCCTGAACTTAAAAACCTCTAAGGATGGAGATTCCATCACGTCCCTAGGGAACCCATTCCAGTGCTTCACCACCCTCCTAGTGAAATAGTGTTTCCTAATATTCAACCTAGAACTCCCCCAGTTCAAACTGCAACTTGAGGCCATTGCTCCTTGTTCTGTCATCTGCTACCACTGAGAACAGCCAAGTTCCATCCTCTTTGGTACCCCCCTTCAGGTAGCTGAAGGCTGCGATCAAATCCCCCCTCACACTTCTCTTCTGCAGAGTAAATAAGCCCAGTTCCCCCAGCCTCTCTTTGTAAGTAATGTGCTCCAGCCCCCTAAAAATTGTAATTGCCCTCCGCTGGATACTCTCCAGTTTGTCCACATCCTTTCTGCATTGGGGTGCCCAAAATTAGATGCAATACTCCAGCTGTGATCTCACCAGTGCTGAGTAGAAGGGAATAATCACTTCCCTCAATCTGGTGGCAATGCTCCTTCTAAGACAGCCCAATATGCCATTGGCCTTCTTAGCAACAAGGACACACTGCTGACTCTTATCCAGCTTCTCGTCCACTGCAATCCCCAGGTCCTTTTCGAAAAGTACAGTATTGTGTTAAATAAAGGACAATAAATAAATGTAAATTATGAAAAGATACAGGGAAACTTTAAAAAAATGGAAAAGTTTATCAAACAATGAAAAAACTGGTATGGGATTAGTTCCAAAAAAAGTTTAGGAATATAACTAATGCTACTCAGCAACATGGTTTATGGAAAACTCATCTTGTCAAATGAGCCTGATTTCATCCTGTAATGAGAGCACATGTTTGGATGACCAAGGGATCCGCGCAGATATAGAAAACTTTGATTTCTCTGAGGCATTTGATTAAGTAGGGGAAAACATTCTGAGAAAAGAACATTCTACAATATCGGTAGAGTACATGTTATATGGACCAAAAACATGGCCATCTCACAGATCTCAGCAAGTAGTTGTCAATGGGCCGTTGTCAGGGAAAGTGGCTATTTCTAGTGGGGTTCTGCAGGGATTAGTTCTTGGACCAATGTTAGTCAATATATTCATCAATGATCTGGAGAGAAATATAAAATAACTGCAGATAAAATTTGTACATGACCCAACGATTGGCAGATTGGTTCCAATGAGGAGGCCAGGGCAGGCATACAGACTGATCTGGAGTATTTGGTGAGTTGGGCCCATGCAAATAAACTGTTTTAATACAGTCAAATGCAAAGTGATCGTCTTAGAACAGAGAATGCAGGCACAGCCCCCTGACTAGGACTCTGTATTATGGAATGCAGGGACCCTGAAAAGTATTTAGGGATCAGTGTGGAGAACCAACTCCTCGTGAGCTCGCTGAGTGATGCTGTGGCCAAAAGGGCTGATGTGATCCTTGGATGCATAAACAGGGGAGTGGTGAGCTGGAGCAAGGGAAGGATTTTTTCCTCTGCACATGGCATTGGTGAAACCGACTGCATCCAGTGCCGGGCTCCACATTTCAAAAAGAATCTTGAATAATTGTAGTGGGTCCAGAAAAGAGCCACAAAATGAGTGGAGGCTGGAGAAAATAGCGGACTTAAAGAGCTTCATCTGCTTATCTTAAATAGTAATACCAGGTGTCATAAATATAAAGGGAAGAGTAAACACCTTTAAAATCCCTCCTGGTCAGAGGAAAAATCCTCTCACCTGTAAAGGGGTAAGAAGCTAAAGGTAACCTCGCTGGCACCTGACCAAAATCACCAATGAGGAGACAAGATACTTTCAAAAGCTGGGAGGAGGGAGAAAAACAAAAGGTCTGTGTCTGTCTGTAGGCTGCTTTTGCCGGGGACAGAAGAAGAATGGAGTCTTAGAACTTTTAGTAAGTAATCTAGCTAGGTATGTGTTAGATTATGATTTCTTTAAATGGCTGAGAAAAAAACTGTGCTGAATAGAATGACTATTTCTGTCTGTGTGTCTTTTTTTGTAACTTAAGGTTTTGCCTAGAGGGATTCTCTATGTTTTGAATCTAATTCCCTTGTAAGGTATCTACCATCCTGATTTTACAGAGGTGATTCCTTTACTTCTATTTACTTCTATTTCTATTAAAAGTGTTCTTGTAAGAAAACTGAAGGCTTTTTCATTGTTCTCAGATCCAAGGGTTTGGGTCTGTGGTCACCTATGCAAATTGGTGAGGATTTTTACCAAACCTTTCCCAGGAAGTTTCCCAGCAAGGGTTGGGAGGATTTGGGGGAGAGAGACATGTCCAAACTATGTTTCCCAGTAAACCCAGTTAGAGTTTGGTGGTGGCAGTGGATATTCCAAGGACAAAGGATAAAATTAATTTGTATCTTGGGGAAGTTTTAACCTAAGCTGGTAAAAGTAATCTTAGGAGGTTTTCATGCAGGTCCCCACCTCTGTACCCTAGAGTTCAGAGTGGGGAAGGAACCTTGACACCAGGCTCTTTAATCTGGAGGAGAGAGGCAAAGCAAGACTCAATGGTTGGAATCAGAATCTAAATGAATTCCAGTTGGAAAGAACTACCAAATAGCACTGATGAAGATTAACCTAACAGTGAAGGGAAGTCATGGATTCAGCATAGCAGATTTAGACTAAGTCTCAGGAAAAACTTCCTATCTGCAAGAACTGTAGGACGATGGAACTGAGTGTCTGGTGTGGTTGTGGAAACTCCTTCAAAGAAATGTCTCAAAAGGCGGGTGAACAGTTTTCTCTCTTTCTCTCTTGGATGGTTCAGATGCAACAAATCCTGCATCTTCGCAGGGCTTAGGCTACCTGACTCCTGCAGTGCCTTCTCACCCTGTGGCTCTATGATTCTATGATGTGAAATCTTAATGTACAACAGGCCTTAGTCAAACAGACCGAAGTCATGGAGCTCAATACATGGGTAAGTGGGTGCAATGTTATGGCTTGTGCTATACAGGAGGTCAGACTGGGTGATCTAACCGTCTCTTTAGCTCTTAAACCCTATGAATCTATCGATAAAGAAAGTAGTTCAGGCATTTATATTTAAGGTGTCTCATAACATGCGAGCAAGGGAACGTTCAATTACATTGAAAGTTTGAACATATAACACTGAGAAAAGAAAATTGTTTCCAAAATCCATATTTGGCCTGTGGAACTCCTTGCCACAGACATTATTGGAGCAAAGAGTTGAGCTGAACGGGTTTCACAAATGGATTGGCCATTGTAGGTGGCCCTGGTGGCACCACCATTAGTTAAGGTTGTCTGACACCTTCCATTAGGAGGACTTATTTTCAGTGGCTTATAAATTTTCCAAACTTGAACTGTTTGGATTGAAATTCCCCATGCTGGTGTCTGCACCCGACTGAATTGTTTTTTGAAAGTTTCAGGCATAACAGTTCAGTCAATTTCTTGAACAAAGCTAAGAGAGAAGATGACTTGGTCACATAGAAAAATTCTTCACAATCTTGCAAGGAGGAGCCCTAACACCTCTGTGCTTTCCAGCAGATAAAAATCAGGTATTAGTCCCGTCCCGTCCCGTCCCCCCGCAACAGCCAGAGCCCTGAAATGCAAGATTTCACATCATAGAATCATAGAGCCGCAGGGTGAGAAGGCGCTGCAGGAGTCAGGTAGCCTAAGCCCTGTGAAGATGCAGGATTTGTTGCATCTGAACCATCCAAGAAGGAAAGAGAGAAAACTGTTCACCCTCCTTTTGACACCTTTCTTTGAAGGAGTTTCCATAATGCAAGAGAAGGGGGTGACAGTGTCTCTACATTAACTGAGATCTTTATTCAGTTCTTAATTCAAAAGGAGTTTTGCCTCAGTGGGGCCTGGGCAAAGTACGGGAAACTGCCTCAGAGTTTGGCCTTTTATTGTCCATCTACTAACCCCTTTCATCTCGAATGATCCACTGTGCCACTGAAATGCAGCCATCTCGGGGCTGGAGTACATTTTCCGAAGAGGGGGCATAGCAAAGAGGCACATTTTGGAACATGGTACTGGAGCATACTCATCATTTGTGGCAAGGGGAATATATGGCAAGGCCACACCTGGAGTATTGGTTCCAGTTTTCATCCCCCCACTACAGAAGGGATGTGGACAAATTGAAGAGAGTCCAGCTGAGAGGAACGAAAATGATTAGGAGTCTGGGGCACATGGCTTACGAGGAGAGGCTGAGGGAACTGGGATTGTTTAGTCTAAAGAAGAGAAGACTGAGGGGGGATTTGATAGCAGCCTTCAACTACCTGAAGGGGGGTTCCAAAGAGGATGGAGCTTGGCTGGTCTCAGTGGTGGCAGATGACAGAACAAGGAGTAATGGTCTCAAGTTGCAGTGGGGGAGGTCTAGGTTGGATATTAGGAAAAACTATTTCACTAGGATCGGGGTGAAGCACTGGAATGGGTTACCTAGGGAGGTGGTGGAATCTCCATTATTAGAGGTTTTTAACGCCTGGCTTGACAAAGCCATGGCTGGGATGACTTAGTTGGGGATTGGTCCTGCTTTGAGCAGGGGGTTGGACGAGATGACCTCTTGAGGTCTCTCCCAACCCTAATATGCTATGATTCCATTTAATGGGTGTGCAGAGTGGAAAGGGCCACAGACTTACCCTCGGTCCCATCCTGCCCCTTCTCGATTCCATCATGCCCATGTTGGGAGCAGCAAGAGATGGGTACCTGTGATTCCTGAGATGGAAGTGTCTTCTCTGGGAATTCCCTTCAGCTAGCCGTGTCTCACACCTCTCTCACCCCAGCATTTGCAGCAGCATCTCACACCAAGAGCCAACACAGGGGTATGCACCGTTTGTAATATAGCTTTCTGCAATCCCAGTGGGGTTCACTCAGCCCATACCCAATAGTCTGAATGTAAACTGGCTGGGGAGAAGCTTGTCTGCACTCTTTATAAAGCTTCGTGAGTAAACACTAATTACATGACCTTCCCAAAGGGAGATGAGAACTCCTGGGCTCTCCACTGAGCCCGAGAGGAATTGGCTGCTCTGTGCATTTGTGTATTACTAAAAATTATGGATGGTTAGTAAAGAAACTAGGGATAATACCTAGGCCTTGATAGGGTCTCATACACTGAAAATACCCAGGACAGATAGGCAGATAGGAGACTGATAGATCTGGAGATAGATGACTGAGGGGAGACACAAACACTTTCTGCAGACACACGGGGCAATCACTACCGTATCAGAAATGAGTAATTCTCATCAGTAACTATCGTCATACTGTGCAGAACCTTTAATCGAAGGATCTTGAAAACACCTAGCAAAGGAAAGTCACTCTGAACATATCCCCATCATATTGACAGATAAACTGAGTCACTGGTTGATCTGACTTGGCCCAGGTCACACAGAGAATACCAGACAGAACCCAGGAGTCTTGACTTCCTTGCCATAACAACTGTCTCTCCATCAGTAACTGAGCGCATGACAAGAAGGGAACAGACTCGTGGTCTAACAGGGGCTGTTTATTCGATGGCTACGATTGACGGCCCAGAGATGCAACCTGTATCTGGGGTACTGCTAAACCCTCTGGCCTACCAGTCTGGGCCCCTCTCGCACGGTGAGGCTGTGAGCAGATGCACTTGCACTTACACACACATACACAGGCAGGGACACACCCAGCTGCGGTTACACGAATACTTTCACGAGCCACTCACGAACCAACAATAGAGAGGGTCCAGCAGTTCCCCCAGCTCCCCAGCCAAGGACCCCAGAGCTGTACTGTCTGGCCCTTGTCAGAAGCCTGACCAGTGTAAGTTTATTACCCAGCCTCCCCCTCCCTCATTGTGGAGAGGACAATGCACCAGCTCCTGTCCCTGAGCAGATTTCCCTTTGCCTTACTCCGCATACCACATTTCTTCCATATCCCTAAGCATATTTGTTCCCCTTTTAGGAAACTTTTCCCAATTTGATATATCTTTTTTTAAAATGCGGCAACCCGTATCTGCATATAATTTTCAGTATGTGGTTGTACCATGGATCTTAATGGAGACAATATGATATTTTCAGTCTTTTTATCTATTCCTTTCAGAATGATTCCCAACATTCTGTTTGCTTTTTTGACTGCTGCTGCACATTGAATGGATGTTTTCAGAGAACTAACCACAATGACTCCCAGATCTCTTTCTTGAGTGGTAACAGCTCATTCAGACCCCATCATTGTATATGTATATTTGGGATTATGTTCTCTATGTGCGTTACCTTGCAGAGAAGGTCACATGGCCCCTCTTAGTTTCCTGCAGGAGTGTTTGTCACTGAGTAATGCAGTGGCCGTGTGCCCAAGGACCTCTTTAGGTTTTCACCACACAACTCTCAACTATTGCAAACACTGTCATGTTACCACAGGTGTTCTTGCGGAGTTCTGTTGTACCTTTTAACCCTTTGTAAATCAGCTGAGTCATCTCAAAATTCAGCAAGTGTGCCCTTTCTGGGTCTCTAGAAAACCTCTCTTTGTATGTGTGCAGCATTGTTAACCATTGTGCTTTTCCAACTGCTGATAATGACACGGTTATTCATCAATGCCATGAGGAGTTGTGCCTCAGTTTCCCTTCCACACAGCAGCCTAGGTATATTATGGCTTCCCTGCTATGACAAGATTTGAGCTTGGTTACAGGTGTTCGCTGAGAAACAGTATCCCCAACAGGGCTTCTTGTTTATGACTCCTATCATGTCCAGAAGCTTTTCGAAGACTCATGCATGTTACACCTTTTCATAGGATTTACCATCACTAACAAATTCTTTGTTATAAGGTTCACCATTAGCAACAAACTTTGCATCATGAGATTGAACAATAAAACCAAATACTTTGTCACAGATTGTTGTTTCCAAGTATTTTTATTATACCACGCCTTCTGCTTGGACAGTTTGGTTTCTTCAATAGATATTGTATCTTTCAACTCCTCTCTAAACCTAAATATGTGTTTAGTTACTGGTTTCCTTTCCCCTCAGTGTCCTCTTCAATAGGAATCTCAGTCTATGGTCAAGTCTGGGGTCTTGGTGAGGTAAGCTTGTAAGGGGACATTGCATGTTGGCCTTCCGTGTGATTCCCACTCCAAGCACTGGGACCTTTCCCACCCCTTTCCTAGCAGGTCGTGATCTGTACTGTCTGGAATAAGAGGTGTGTCTTCTCCCAGCACCTATTTCATAGCTTCTTTCTGTATCTTCCCACCCAGGAAATTTCCTCCTCCCCTCTGTCAGGTTGGTCATTATCATTTTCACAGACAACCATTTATTCTGTAGGATCTATATCCTGTCTTAAAGAAACAGAGTTAGTTCACAAGAACGTCAAAAACAAAGTCCTGAAAAGTCGAGACCTGGATTGAGGTCCTCTCTGTTACCCCTCTCTCTATCCACAAGAGGTCAGTGGTCATAGAATCATAGAATCATAGAATATCAGGGCTGGAAGGGACCTCAGGAGGTCATCTAGTCCAACCCCCTGATCAAAGCAGGACCGATCCCCAATTAAATCATCCCAGCCAGGGCTTTGACAAGCCTGACCTTAAAAAATTTTAAGGAAGGTGATTCCACCACCTCCCTAGGTAACGCATTCCAGTGTTTCACCACCCTCCTAGTGAAAAAGTTCTGCCTAATATCCAATCTAAATCTCCCCCACTGCAACTTGAGACCATTACTCCTTGTTCTGTCCTCTTCTACCACTGTGAATAGTCTAGAACCATCCTCTTTGGAACCACCTTTCAGGTAGTTGAAAGCAGTTATCAAATCCCCCCTCATTCTTCTCTTCTGTAGACTAAACAATCCCAGTTCCCTCAGCCTCTCCTCAGAAGTCATGTGTTCCAGTCCCCTAATCATTTTTGTTGCCCTCCGCTGGACTCTTTCCAATTTTTCCACATCCTTCTTGTAATATGGGTCCCAAAACTGGACACAGTACTCCAGAGGAGGCCTCAGCAATGTCGAATAGAGGGGAATGATCACGTCCCTCGATCTGCTGGCAATGCCCATACTTATACGTCCCAAAATGCCATCGGCCTTCTTAGCAACAAGGGCACGCTGTTGACTCATATCCAGCTTCTCGTCCACTGTAACCCTTAGTTCCTTTTCTGCAGAACTCCTGCCTAGCCATTCTGTCCCTAGTCTGTAGTGGTGCATTGGATTCTTCCGTCCTAAGCGCAGAACTCTGCACTTGTCCTTGTTGAACCTGATCAGATTTCTTTTGGTCCAATCCTCCAATTTGTCTAGGTCCCTCTGTATCCTATCCCTACCCTCCAGTGTATCTACCACTCCTCCCAGTTTCGTGTCGTCTGCAAACTTGCTGAGGGTGCAATCCACACCATCCTCCAGGTCATTTATGAAGATATTGAACAAAACCGGCCACAGGACCCACCCATGGGGCACTCCACTTGATACTGGCTGCCAACTAGACATGGAGCCATTGATCACTACCCGTTGAGCCCGACAATCTAGCCAACTTTCTACCCACCTTATAGTCCATTCATTCAGTCCATACTTCTTTAACTTGCTGGCAAGAATACTGTGGGAGATTGTGTCAAAAGTTTCACTAAAGTCAAGGAATAACATGTTCACTGCTTTCCCTTCATCCACAGAACCAGTTATCTCATCATAGAAGGCAATTAGATTAGTCAGCATGACTTGCCCTTGGTGAATCCATGCTGACTGTTCCTGATCACTTTCCTCTCCTCTAAGTGCTTCAGAATTGATTCCTTGAGGACCTGCTCCATGATTTTTCCGGGGACTGAGGTGAGGCTGACTGGCCTGTAGTTCCCCAGATCCTCCTTCTTCCCTTTTTTAAAGATGGGCGCTACATTAGCCTTTTTCCAGTCATCCGGGACTTCCCCGGCTCGCCATGAGTTTTCAAAGATAATGGAGAATGGCACCGCAAACACATCCACCAACTCCTGTAGCACTCTTGGATGCAGCGCATCTGGCCCCATGGACTTGTGCTCGTCCAGCTTTTCTAAATAGTTCCGAACCACTTCTTTCTCCACAGAGGGCTGGTCACCTCCTCCCCATGCCTTGCTGCCTAGTGCAGTAGTCTGGGAGTTGACCTTGTTCCTGAAGACAGAGGCAAAAAAAGTATTGAGTACATTAGCTTTTTCCACAACCTCTGTCTTTTTCCACATCTAGATTGCCTCCCTCATTCCGTAAGGGGCCCACACTTTCCTTGACTTTCTTCTTGTTGCCAACATACCTGAAGAAACCCTTCTTGTTACTCTTAACATCTCTTGCTAGTTGCAGCTCCAGGTGTGATTTGGCCTTCCTGATTTGACTCCTGCATGCCCGAGCAAGATTTTTATACTCCTCCCTGGTCATTTGTCCAATCTTCCACTTCTTGTAAGCTTCTTTTTTGTGTTTAAGATCAGCAAGGATTTCACTGTTAAGCCAAGCTGGTCGCCTGCCATATTTACTATTCTTTGTACACATCGGGATGGTTTGTCCCTGTAACCTCAATAAGGATTCTTTAAAATACAGCCAGCTCTCCTGGACTCCTTTCCCCCTCATCTTATTCTCCCAGGGGATCTTGCCCATCAGTTCCCTGAGGGAGTCAAAGTCTGCTTTTCTGAAGTCCAGGGTCCGTATTCTGCTGCTTTCCTTTCCTCCTTGTGTCAGGATCCTGAACTCAACCATCTCATGGTCACTGCCTCCCAGGTTCCCATCCACTTTTGCTTCCCCTACTAATTCTTCCCGCTTTGTGAGCAGCAGGTCAAGAAGAGCTCTGCCCCAGTTGGTTTCTCCATCACTTGCACCAGGAAATTGTCCCCTACAGTTTCCAAAAACTTCCTGGATTGTCTGTGCACCGCTGTATTGCTCTCCCAGCAGATATCAGGGTGATTGAAGTCTCCCATGAGAACCAGGGCGTGCGATCTAGTAGCTTCTGCAAGTTGTCGGAAGAAAGCCTCGTCCACTTCATCCCCCTCGTCCGGGGGTTCCTGCCCTTAGGATGGAAGAATCCCATGCACTGCTACAGTCTGGGGACCAACTGGCTAAGCAGAATTTCTGCAGAAAAGGACCAGGGGATTACAGATGACAACAAGCTGGATAGGAGTTAGCAGTGTGCCCTCGTTTCCAAGAATGCCAGTGGCATATTGGGCTGCATTAGTAGAACATTGCCCGCAGATCTAGGGACGTGATTATTCCCCTCTATTCAGCACTGGTGAGGCCACATCTGGAGTATTCTGTCCGATTTTGGACCCCTCATGATAGAAGGAATGTGGACAAATTTGAGAGAGTCCATCAGAGGGAAATAAAAATGATTAAGGGGTTGGGGCACATGATTTACGAGGAAAGCTGAGGGAACTGGGCCTATTTAGTCTACAGAACAGAAGAGTGAGGGGGGATTTGACAGCAGCCTTCAACTACCTGAAGATGGAGCTAGGCTGTTCTCAGAGATGGCAGATGAAAGAACAAGAATCAATGGTCTCAAGTAGCCGTGCAAGAGGTCTCGGTTCGATAGTAAGAAATGCTATTTCACTAGGAGGGTGGTGAAGCACTGGAATGGGTTTTCTAGGGAGGTGGTGGAATCTCCATCCTTAGAGGCTTTTAAGGCCTGGCTTGATAAAGCCCTCTCTGGGACGATTTAGTTGGTCTTGATTCTGCTTTGAGCAGGGGTTGGGACTAGATGACCTCCTGAGGTGTCTTCCAACACTAATATTCTATGATTCTATGGAGCATTGGTATTACCTACTATGGCCATTCTGACATTCTTATCTAGATCCCAGATCTATCTCCCTCCCAACCTCGTCCTCCGCTACACACACACTTTAACTCACTAGACCCCACTTACCTCCCAGAACTGAGGTAGAACCCAAGAAGCCTGTCAGGGTCTCTCTCTCCACAGAGATAGTGACAGAATGAGAATACACATTAAAATTACAAACCTCAGCAGTGTCCCTTCAATGAGTTGACACAAAATGCTAGAAAATGTTTGTATTAGAGCTGACTGGGTTTAATAATTTTTTTTTAATTTTCTTTCTTTTATATACAAATTAGATGCAGTGCTCCTGTCTGCTAATTGCTAAGTTATCTGCCAAAACATCTAAATCTTTCAAGAGCTTAGGTAGCCCCTGGAATCATGGTTAAAGTTGACTCCCCCACCAAAATCTGAAATGGCTCCCTTACAGATCCGGGGGGGGAGGGAGGTGGAGATGATCCAGCGAGTGACAGCGGGAGGGCAAGAGAAGACCAATCACCAGGGGTGGGGCCTTAGGTTGAAGAAGCAGAGGAAGGGGTGAGACTTAACAGAAGTGATAGAGCTTTGGAATCCAGTGACCAGCAATTAGAAATGTGACAACCTATGAGTTAATGAGTTGTACACAGACCAATTCCCCAGTTTGTCAGGCTGACACAGCACAGTAGGATCGGGGAAGGATTTAATGTCTATGTGAGGGTCCAGTAGGTGATTCAGGAAAGAGGGCTCAGCACCATGTCCCCAGACAGCTCTGCATGGAGGCTGGTTTTAGAGCCAGACCACCAGGAGAAAACTTTAGGTCCTTTATGAGGAAAGAGCCAGAGCAGCCTGTTCCTGATCTGTTTGGTCTTCAAACCATAGATAATGGGGTTTAGCATGGGGGGCACCAGGAGGTACATGTTGGCACTGAGAACGTGGAAATGCAGGGGCACATCCTGGGCAAACCGGTGTGTGAGGATGAAGAAAAGACCTGGGATGTGAAAGGCTAAGGTGGCAAACAGGTGGGAGCTGCAGGTCCAGAACGTCTTCAACCAGGCGTCCTTTGTGGGGAGGCTGAAGATGGCCCTGAGAATCTGTGTGTAGGACAGGGCAATCAAAAACACATCCACACCAGTGATGAGGAATATCAGAGAGAAGCCATAGTAATTATTGACACGGATGTCAGCACAGGCCAACTTCACCATGGATATATGCTCACAGTAGGTATGGGGGATGATGTTGGTTCTGTGATATGGGCACCGCCTGGCCAGGAAGGGATTGGGCAGTACGAGTATGCTGCTGCGTAGTACCACGGCCAGGCCTAGCTTGGCCACCGCCGCGTTTGTCAGGATGGTGGAATGTCTCAGGGGGTGGCAGATGGCCACATAGCGATCCAAAGCCATGGCTACGAGGATCCCAGACTCCATCGCTGAGAAGCAGTGAATGAAGTACAGCTGGGTGAGGCAGGCACTGAAATCGATCTCTCTGGAATTGAACCAGAAGATGCTCAGCATTTTGGGCACGGTGGATGTAGACAGGGCCAGGTCGGTGACAGCCAGCATGCAAAGGAAATAGTACATGGGCCCATGGAGGCTCGGCTCTATCTTCACAATCAATAGGATGGTGAAGTTCCCCAAGATGGCTAAGGCATAGATCGCACAGAAGGGGATGGAGATCCAGACATGGGCAGCCTCGAGGCCAGGAATGCCCAGCAGGATGAAGGTGAAGTCGGTTGTGTTGGAATCGGACATGGAGTAGAGGAGAAGGTGTCCAATTCTAAGGCAGAACGGTGTCTCCTGAATGCACCATAGATTCCCCTGACTTCCTGAATGTGCCCAGGGCCTAGGGTGATGGTCTCAGTACAAATGCCTGGATGGAGAGACAATGTTAATATGAGACGCTACATGCACTAGTGGAAGCCATTCTCATGGGCTTCCGCCAAGTACAATTGGGTGCTCTTCACAAACTGAAAAATGACATTTCCATAATTCAGATAAATGAATTATGACCCCCTAACCCTACTAATGCCAATTCCATATTCGGTGGTGCTCCATATGTCAATAATTCCTATTTGTCTTGGTGTGGGAAACCTTAATAGACACCAGCAGGAAGCATGAGGGTGTTTATTGCTCATTGTTCCTTAATGCAATGAAACCCAGACTAGAGAGTTCATGCTGTAGGGAGTTCCCCATTCAACCAGTAGCTCAAAATATGAGATTTGAAAAAATCAAAACTTTTCCAAGACATGTGCTGGGGAAAACATCCCCACTAGAACATACCTTGGGGAATCATAGAATCATAGAATCATAGAATATCAGGGTTGGAAGGGACCCCTGAAGGTCATCTAGTCCAACCCCCAAAAGACCTGGGAGCTCAATGGAAACACCTGCTCTTTCGAAGCAGTGACCAAAACAATGACAATGCCTAAGGAATGGGATGGAAAATAACCTGCTCTGGATATGTGCTCTGTATTGGTTGACCAGTCTCTATAAAGGATATAGCAGAGAGAAAGGGGGTTTCTGAGGGCTTTTCTATATTACCCACTGGATCGACGGGCAGTGATCGATCCAGCAGAGGGTCGATTGATCTCATTTAGGTGCGATAAATTGACCACCAAGTCCTCTCTCATCAACTCCGGTACTCAACCAGGGTGAGAGGCGCAGGAGCAGTCGACGGGAGAGCATCAGCCATCAACTTACTGCTGTGAAGACACTACAGTAAGTAGAACTAAGTATGTCAGCTTCAGCTATGCTATTCACATTATCCCCCCCGCAGTGTAGACCAGGCCTGAGACAGGCTAGGAGAATGGGGAAGGCTGCCATATGCAGAGAGACTGAAAAGACTGTCACTCTTTAGAGAAAAGAGAAAGAAGGGGGTATATGAAAGAGGAGAGGAAAATAAACAGTGAAACTGATGGTGTTGAAATGGACAAACAGAGAACAGCTCCCAACTGCTAATATGTAGAGATAGTGCTTCAAAAGGCTCCTTCCTCAAAGCTGAGGCAAATTATCAGCAAAACTGATTGGGAGGAAAAGTTCAGACAGAAAAATGGGAATGAAATTCGGGAGTTCCTTAAGAAGACTTTCTTACATAGCTACCAAGCAATGATAAATCAAGAATGTGGACAACTTTCACTAAAAATCTGATCCAGTTACAAAGTGAAGGCATGAACTGCAGGGAGTAGGCAAGCAATGTACAACAAATGGATGTGGGGGGGAAGAATACAGATAGCAAGAAATACAAATTGCACTTTATTAAAATGATAAGGGACATTAAAGACATCAGGGAAAAATCCATGTTTGGCCAGGCTACGGATCACAAAAAAGGAGGTGATTAAGTATTTTAAGAACAAAGTAATATTGGAAAAAAATAGGCCAAATTTTAGAGAGACAAAGGAAATTTGATAATCTTGCAGAAAAAAAGATTTGTATTTTTTGTTTGGCATTTCCAGGCCATTAGCAATCAATGAGGACGTTAAACAGCATCTACAGTAGAATGCTAGAGTTATGACCACCAGAGTTACAAAGTGACCGATTAACCACACATCTCATTTGGTACCAGAATTATGCAGTCAGGCAGCAACAGAGCCCCTCCCCCCCCCAAAAAGAAAAAAGAAAAAAAGGTAAATCATAGAATCATAGAGGGTTAGGGTTGGAAGAGACCTCAGCAGATCATCTAGCCCAACCCCCTGCTCAAAGCATGACAAATCCCAGGCAGGGCTTTGTCAAGCCTGAACTTAAAAACCTCTAAGGATGGAGATTCCATCACGTCCCTAGGGAACCCATTCCAGTGCTTCACCACCCTCCTAGTGAAATAGTTTTTCCTAATATTCAACCTAGACCTCCCCCAGTTCAAACTGCAACTTGAGGCCATTGCTCCTTGTTCTGTCATCTGCTACCACTGAGAACAGCCAAGTTCCATCCTCTTTGGTACCCCCCTTCAGGTAGCTGAAGGCTGTGATCAAATCCCCCCTCACACTTCTCTTCTGCAGAGTAAATAAGCCCAGTTCCATTTGTGTTAAATAAAGGACAATAAATAAATGTAAATTATGAAAAGATACAGGGAAACTTTAAAAAAATGGAAAAGTTTATCAAACAATGAAAAAACTGGTATGGGATTAGTTCCAAAAAAAGTTTAGGAATATAACTAATGCTACTCAGCAACATGGTTTATGGAAAACTCATCTTGTCAAATGAGCCTGATTTCATCCTGTAATGAGAGCACATGTTTGCATGACCAAGGGATCCGCGCAGATATAGAAAACTTTGATTTCTCTGAGGCATTTGATTAAGTAGGGGAAAACATTCTGAGAAAACAACATTCTACAATATCAGTAGACTACATGTTATATGGACCAAAAACATGGCCATCTCACAGATCTCAGCAAGCAGTTGTCAATGGGCCGTTGTCAGGGAAAGTGGCTATTTCTAGTGGGGTTCTGCAGGGATTAGTTCTTGGACCAATGTTAGTCAATATATTCATCAATGATCTGGAGAGAAATATAAAATAACTGCAAATAAAATTTATACATGACCCAACGATTGGCAGATTGGTTCCAATGAGGAGGCCAGGGCAGGCATACAGACTGATCTGGAGTATTTGGTGAGTTGGGCCCATGCAAATAGTGTTTTAATACAGTGCAAAGTGATCCTCTTAGAACAGAGAATGCAGACACAACCCCCTGACTAGGACTCTGTATTATGGAATGCAGGGACCCTGAAAAGTATTTAGGGATCAGTGTGGAGAACCAACTCCTCGTGAGCTCCCTGAGTGATGCTGTGGCCAAAAGGGTTGATGTGATCCTTGGATGCATAAACAGGGGAGTGGTGAGCTG
This sequence comes from Eretmochelys imbricata, assembly GCF_965152235.1. Classification (NCBI taxonomy): domain Eukaryota; kingdom Metazoa; phylum Chordata; order Testudines; family Cheloniidae; genus Eretmochelys; species Eretmochelys imbricata. The sequence goes on from NC_135572.1 coordinate 2,299,486, forward strand.
GAGCAGGGGAAGGATTTTTTCCTCTGCACATGGCATTGGTGAAACCGACTGCATCCAGTGCCAGGCTCCACATTTCAAAAAGAATCTTGAATAATTGTAGTGGGTCCAGAAAAGAGCCACAAAATGAGTGGAGGCTGGAGAAAATAGCAGACTTAAAGAGCTTCATCTGCTTATCTTAAATAGTAATACCAGGTGTCATAAATATAAAGGGAAGAGTAAACCCCTTTAAAATCCCTCCTGGCCAGAGGAAAAATCCTCTTACCTGTAAAGGGGTAAGAAGCTAAAGGTAACCTCGCTGGCACCTGACCAAAATCACCAATGAGGAGACAAGATACTTTCAAAAGCTGGGAGGAGGGAGAAAAACAAAAGGTCTGTGTCTGTCTGTAGGCTGCTTTTGCCGGGGACAGAAGAAGAATGGAGTCTTAGAACTTTTAGTAAGTAATCTAGCTAGGTATGTGTTAGATTATGATTTCTTTAAATGGCTGAGAAAAAAACTGTGCTGAATAGAATGACTATTTCTGTCTGTGTGTCTTTTTTTGTAACTTAAGGTTTTGCCTAGAGGGATTCTCTATGTTTTGAATCTAATTCCCTTGTAAGGTATCTACCATCCTGATTTTACAGAGGTGATTCCTTTACTTCTATTTACTTCTATTTCTATTAAAAGTGTTCTTGTAAGAAAACTGAAGGCTTTTTCATTGTTCTCAGATCCAAGGGTTTGGGTCTGTGGTCACCTATGCAAATTGGTGAGGATTTTTACCAAACCTTTCCCAGGAAGTTTCCCAGCAAGGGTTGGGAGGATTTGGGGGAGAGAGACATGTCCAAACTATGTTTCCCAGTAAACCCAGTTAGAGTTTGGTGGTGGCAGTGGATATTCCAAGGACAAAGGATAAAATTAATTTGTATCTTGGGGAAGTTTTAACCTAAGCTGGTAAAAGTAATCTTAGGAGGTTTTCATGCAGGTCCCCACCTCTGTACCCTAGAGTTCAGAGTGGGGAAGGAACCTTGACACCAGGCTCTTTAATCTGGAGGAGAGAGGCAAAGCAAGACTCAATGGTTGGAATCAGAATCTAAATGAATTCCAGTTGGAAAGAACTACCAAATAGCACTGATGAAGATTAACCTAACAGTGAAGGGAAGTCATGGATTCAGCATAGCAGATTTAGACTAAGTCTCAGGAAAAACTTCCTATCTGCAAGAACTGTAGGACGATGGAACTGAGTGTCTGGTGTGGTTGTGGAAACTCCTTCAAAGAAATGTCTCAAAAGGCGGGTGAACAGTTTTCTCTCTTTCTCTCTTGGATGGTTCAGATGCAACAAATCCTGCATCTTCGCAGGGCTTAGGCTACCTGACTCCTGCAGTGCCTTCTCACCCTGTGGCTCTATGATTCTATGATGTGAAATCTTAATGTACAACAGGCCTTAGTCAAACAGACCGAAGTCATGGAGCTCAATACATGGGTAAGTGGGTGCAATGTTATGGCTTGTGCTATACAGGAGGTCAGACTGGGTGATCTAACCGTCTCTTTAGCTCTTAAACCCTATGAATCTATCGATAAAGAAAGTAGTTCAGGCATTTATATTTAAGGTGTCTCATAACATGCGAGCAAGGGAACGTTCAATTACATTGAAAGTTTGAACATATAACACTGAGAAAAGAAAATTGTTTCCAAAATCCATATTTGGCCTGTGGAACTCCTTGCCACAGACATTATTGGAGCAAAGAGTTGAGCTGAACGGGTTTCACAAATGGATTGGCCATTGTAGGTGGCCCTGGTGGCACCACCATTAGTTAAGGTTGTCTGACACCTTCCATTAGGAGGACTTATTTTCAGTGGCTTATAAATTTTCCAAACTTGAACTGTTTGGATTGAAATTCCCCATGCTGGTGTCTGCACCCGACTGAATTGTTTTTTGAAAGTTTCAGGCATAACAGTTCAGTCAATTTCTTGAACAAAGCTAAGAGAGAAGATGACTTGGTCACATAGAAAAATTCTTCACAATCTTGCAAGGAGGAGCCCTAACACCTCTGTGCTTTCCAGCAGATAAAAATCAGGTATTAGTCCCGTCCCGTCCCGTCCCCCCGCAACAGCCAGAGCCCTGAAATGCAAGATTTCACATCATAGAATCATAGAGCCGCAGGGTGAGAAGGCGCTGCAGGAGTCAGGTAGCCTAAGCCCTGTGAAGATGCAGGATTTGTTGCATCTGAACCATCCAAGAAGGAAAGAGAGAAAACTGTTCACCCTCCTTTTGACACCTTTCTTTGAAGGAGTTTCCATAATGCAAGAGAAGGGGGTGACAGTGTCTCTACATTAACTGAGATCTTTATTCAGTTCTTAATTCAAAAGGAGTTTTGCCTCAGTGGGGCCTGGGCAAAGTACGGGAAACTGCCTCAGAGTTTGGCCTTTTATTGTCCATCTACTAACCCCTTTCATCTCGAATGATCCACTGTGCCACTGAAATGCAGCCATCTCGGGGCTGGAGTACATTTTCCGAAGAGGGGGCATAGCAAAGAGGCACATTTTGGAACATGGTACTGGAGCATACTCATCATTTGTGGCAAGGGGAATATATGGCAAGGCCACACCTGGAGTATTGGTTCCAGTTTTCATCCCCCCACTACAGAAGGGATGTGGACAAATTGAAGAGAGTCCAGCTGAGAGGAACGAAAATGATTAGGAGTCTGGGGCACATGGCTTACGAGGAGAGGCTGAGGGAACTGGGATTGTTTAGTCTAAAGAAGAGAAGACTGAGGGGGGATTTGATAGCAGCCTTCAACTACCTGAAGGGGGGTTCCAAAGAGGATGGAGCTTGGCTGGTCTCAGTGGTGGCAGATGACGGAACAAGGAGCAATGGTCTCAAGTTGCAGTGGGGGAGGTCTAGGTTGGATATTAGGAAAAACTATTTCACTAGGATCGGGGTGAAGCACTGGAATGGGTTACCTAGGGAGGTGGTGGAATCTCCATTATTAGAGGTTTTTAACGCCTGGCTTGACAAAGCCATGGCTGGGATGACTTAGTTGGGGATTGGTCCTGCTTTGAGCAGGGGGTTGGACGAGATGACCTCTTGAGGTCTCTCCCAACCCTAATATGCTATGATTCCATTTAATGGGTGTGCAGAGTGGAAAGGGCCACAGACTTACCCTCGGTCCCATCCTGCCCCTTCTCGATTCCATCATGCCCATGTTGGGAGCAGCAAGAGATGGGTACCTGTGATTCCTGAGATGGAAGTGTCTTCTCTGGGAATTCCCTTCAGCTAGCCGTGTCTCACACCTCTCTCACCCCAGCATTTGCAGCAGCATCTCACACCAAGAGCCAACACAGGGGTATGCACCGTTTGTAATATAGCTTTCTGCAATCCCAGTGGGGTTCACTCAGCCCATACCCAATAGTCTGAATGTAAACTGGCTGGGGAGAAGCTTGTCTGCACTCTTTATAAAGCTTCGTGAGTAAACACTAATTACATGACCTTCCCAAAGGGAGATGAGAACTCCTGGGCTCTCCACTGAGCCCGAGAGGAATTGGCTGCTCTGTGCATTTGTGTATTACTAAAAATTATGGATGGTTAGTAAAGAAACTAGGGATAATACCTAGGCCTTGATAGGGTCTCATACACTGAAAATACCCAGGACAGATAGGCAGATAGGAGACTGATAGATCTGGAGATAGATGACTGAGGGGAGACACAAACACTTTCTGCAGACACACGGGGCAATCACTACCGTATCAGAAATGAGTAATTCTCATCAGTAACTATCGTCATACTGTGCAGAACCTTTAATCGAAGGATCTTGAAAACACCTAGCAAAGGAAAGTCACTCTGAACATATCCCCATCATATTGACAGATAAACTGAGTCACTGGTTGATCTGACTTGGCCCAGGTCACACAGAGAATACCAGACAGAACCCAGGAGTCTTGACTTTCTTGCCATAACAACTGTCTCTCCATCAGTAACTGAGCGCATGACAAGAAGGGAACAGACTCGTGGTCTAACAGGGGCTGTTTATTCGATGGCTACGATTGACGGCCCAGGGATGCAACCTGTATCTGGGGTACTGCTAAACCCTCTGGCCTACCAGTCTGGGCCCCTCTCACATGGTGAGGCTGTGAACAGATGCACTTGCATTTACACACCCATACACAGGCAGGGACACACCCAGCTGCGGTTACACGAATACTTTCACGAGCCACTCACGAACCAACAATAGAGAGGGTCCAGCAGTTCCCCCAGCTCCCCAGCCAAGGACCCCAGAGCTGTACTGTCTGGCCCTTGTCAGAAGCCTGACCAGTGTAAGTTTATTACCCAGCCTGCCCCTCCCTCATTGTGGAGAGGACAATGCACCAGCCCCGGTTCCTGAGCAGATTTCCCTTTGCCTTACTCCGCATACCACATTTCTTCCATATCCCTAAGCATATTTGTTCCCCTTTTATGAAACTTTTCCCAATTTGATATATACTTTTTTTTAAAATGGGGCAACCCGTATCTGCGTATAATTTTCACTATGTGGTCGTACCATGGATATTAATGGAGACAATATGATATTTTCAGTCTTTTTATCTATTCCTTTCAGAATGATTCCCACCATTCTGTTTGCTTTTTTGACGGCTGCTGCACATTGAATGGATGTTTTCAGAGAACTAACCACAATGACTCCCAGATCTCTTTCTTGAGTGGTAACAGCTCATTCAGACCCCATCATTGTATATGTATATTTGGGATTATGTTCTCTATGTGCGTTACTTTGCAGAGAAGGTCACACCACCCCTCTTAGTTTCCTGCAGGAGTGTTTGTCACTGAGTAATGCAGCGGCAGTGTGCCCAAGGCCCTCTTTAGGTTCTCACCACACAACTCTCAACTATTGCAAACATTGTAGTGTTACCCACAGGTGTTCTTGCAGAGTTCTGTTTTACCTTTTAACCCTTTGTAAATCAGCCAAGTCGTCTCAAAATTCAGCAAGTGTGCCCCTTCTGGGTCTCTAGAAAACCTCTCTTTGTATGTGTGCAGCATTGTTAACCATTGTACTTTTTCAACCAGTGATAACTCAGTACGGTTATTCATCAACACGATGAGGAGTTGCACCTCAGTTTCCCCTTCCACACAGCAGCCTTAAATATGAGTCAAGAGTGTAACACTGTTGCAAAATAAGCGAACATCATTCTGGGATGTATTAGCAGAAGTGTTGTAAGCAAGACATGAGAAATAATTTTTCCACTCTACTCCGAGCTGATTAGGCCACAACTGGAGTAATGCGTTCAGTTCTGGGTGTCACATTTCTGGAAAGATGTGGACAAACTGCAGAAAGTCCAGAGAAGAGCAACAAAATTGAGTAAAGGTCTAGAAAAGATGATCTATAAGGGAAGTTTGAAAGAACTGGGTTTGTTTAGTCTGGAAAAGAGAAGACTGGATGGGGACATGATAACAGCTTTCAAGTACCTAAAAGGTTGTTACGGGGAAGAGGAAGAAAAATTATTCTTCTTAACCTCTGAGGCTAGGACAAGAAGCAATGGGCTTAAATTGCAGCAGGGGAGGTTTAGTTTGGACATTAGGAAAAAATTCCTAACAGTCAGGGTGGTTAAGCACTGGAATAAATTGCCTAGGGAGGTTGTGAAATCTCCAGCATTGGAGATTTTTAAGAGCAGGTTAGACAAACACCTGCCAGGGATGTTCCATATGGTGCTTGGTGCTGCCATGAGGCAGGGGACTGGACTTGAAATCCTCTTGAGGTCCCTTCCAGTCCTACGATTCTATGATATTCCACGGCCAGTTAGTACTGCTATAATCATCCAGTCTGACCTCCCTAACAGGCCAGACAACTTCCCCAACATATTTTTGGGGCAGATCTTTTAGAAAAACATCCAGTCGTGAATTAAAAAAATATCAGTGATGGAGAATCCATCACAACCGTTAGCTAATTGTTCCAGTGGTTAATTACCCTCATTGTTAACTATGTACACTTTATTTCCAACTTGAATTTGTCTAGCTTAATCTTCTAGCCATTACCTTTTTCTGTTAGACTGAAGAGCCCATTATTAAATATTTGTTCCCCATGTAGATACTTATAAACTATAATCAATTCCCCCCTTAACCTTCTCTTTGCTAAGATACATTGTTTGTGCTCCTTGAGACTTTAATCATTCTCATGGCTTTTCTCTGAACCCTTTCCAAATTAGCAACCTCCTTCCTGAATTGTGGAACTGGACACAGGATTCCAGCAGTGTTCACAGCAGTGCCAAACACAGAGGTAAAGTAACTTCTCTATGCCTGCTCAGGATTCCCCTGTTTATGCATTCAAGGACTGCATTTGTCCTTTTGGCCACAGTGTTGTGCTGGGAGTTTGTGTTCAGCTGATTATTCCCCATGACACCCAATGTACATTTGGTTATATGAAAACACATCATGTTTCCTTGTGCCTACTTTACCAAGCAATGAGATTGATCTGTACCGGTGATCTGGCCTCTTCATTATTTGCTGCTCCCCCATTTGTTGTGTTATCTGAAAACATCACTAATAATGATGTTATGTTTTCTTCCAAGTTACGGATAAAAATGTTAAATCGCATAGGGCCAAGGGCTGATTCCTCTGGGACTCCACTGGACGCACCTGCCTTGATGATCATTCCCCCCTTACAGTTATGTTTTGAGGCCTATTCGTTAGCCAGTTTTGAATCCATTTAATGTGTGCCGTGATAATTATACATCATTCTATTTTTGAAGCAAATTATGGTGCAGTACCAAGTCAAGCACCTTACAGAAGTTTAAGAATATTACACCAACCCTGTTATTTTTTATCCATCACATTTGATATCTCAGTCTAAAAAAGATGAGATTATTTTAACAGGATCTATTTTCCATAAACCCATGTTGATCAGCATTAATTACATCACCCTCCTTTAATTATTTATTGATCGAGTCGCATATGAGCTGCTCCATTATCTTGCCCACATCTGACAGCAGACTGGCAGGCCTGTAATTTAACCAGCTCATCCCACTCACAATTTTTAAATATTGGCCCAAGAGCAGCTTTACTCCAGGCTTCCATAACTTCCCCAGTGTTCCCAGAGAATCAACATTAATATTCCAGCAAACTCCTCAGCTCTTTTTAAACTATACAGCAACACTGACAGCATCTCCTGGGTACGGTCCTGCACAATTCTTGATGGGAAGATAACTCAGAACTACTGTTCTGACTTTGGAAAAGAATCTATCTCCAAAGTGGTCAGACGTAGAGAGAGTTGACAAATCAGGTAAAAAGGCAAAAAAAGAGATTAGAAACACCTTTACAACAGATATCACCAAAGAACTGCTGAGTCTAGAACCTGGTGACTGTGTTTGTCACCAGGAGGAAAAGGAAGGATAAGTCCAGCTGTTGTAAAAAAAAATACTTCACAGCCCAGATCATCTCTGATCGAGACTGATGGTGAAGAGATCAACATAAACCATTGACATCTACAGTTTGTTCCTCAGAAGGAGAAATCAACGGAGCAACTCTGCAGAGGGAGACCTAGGAGAAAAAGACTCAAAGATTCCAAACTACCAGAGATAGTCACTGCAACTAATGGACAACCAAATTACCAAGTTGTTACACATTCAAGTCGCGTAACTCGAAAAACAATAAGGTCCAGAGACACTTAACAGACTGATAAGTGTAATTCCCAGTTTGGGAAAACTTACCCACACTAGATCTGACCTAGCTCACTCACAATAAATATGAGCTTAGCTTCTGTGCCATGATCAGTGGGGCAGGCCAGCCTCCTACACACCTAGCTAGCGGTGCCAATTGGCTTGAACTTAGCCCCTCACACCACCCCAGCTACCATGCTGTGGTTAGCATGCTGTCTGTAACTGAGCTGGAAGCAACTGTGAGATTATTGAGCAGCCTATCCTGGATCTATTTGGTCCTCACCCTGTAGATGATGGGGTTTAGCATGGGGGCACCAGGAGGTACACACTGGCAATAAGAATGTGGAAATGCATGGGCCCATTCTAGCCAAACCCGTATGTGAGGAGGAAGAAAAGACCAGGAATGTAAAAGGTTAAGATGGTACACAGGTGGGAGCTGCAGGTCCCCAAAGTCTTGACCCAAGCTTCTTTTGTTGGAAGACTGAAGATGGCCCTGAGAATCTGAGTATAGGACATGGCAATAAAAAAAAAAAATCCAGACCGATCAAACAGAATGCCAGAGAGAGGCTGTAATTACTGACGTGGATATCGGCACAGGCCAGCTTCACCACAGCTATGTGCTCGCAGTATGAGTGGGGAATGATGCTGGTTCTGCAATATGGCCACTGCCTCGCCAGGAGGAGAGAGGGCAGTACAGGCATGCCTATACGCAGCACCACGGCCAGTCCAATCTTGGCCATCATGTAGTTTGTCATTGTGAAAATGTCTCAGGGGATCGCAGATGGCTACATAGCGAGCAAAAGCCATGGCCACGAAGATCCCAGACTCCATCGTTGAGAAGGAGTGAATGAAGTACATCTGGGTGAGGCAGGCACTGAAATTGATCTACCTGGAATTGAACCAGAAGATGCTCAGCGTTTTGGGTAGGATGGATGTAGACAGGACCAGGTCGGTGACAGCCAGTGTTAGGGGGCTTATTCCTTCACCCACTTACTTGCCTGGTCCTTCTCGCATGAACAGAGAGCAACAATACTCGAAGTCCAAAGGTGCAAACAATTCAATGTTTATTGGGGTGAACTTCCAGCAAGCATGATTCCAGTTTCCTTCCTTAGTGTCCCCCTTCCCAGCTCTGACACCACAGAGCCTTACCTGTGTCCCTGTTCCCGTTCCCCCCCTTAGCAAAACATGATTCCAATTCCCCACTCCCATTCCCCTCTCCCCACTTCCTGATTGACTGAAGACTATATAGTAAAACTTGAGTTCTGCTTAGTTTTGCCTTAACCAATCATTTTACTGAAATTTAACTAACCAATCCTAACATCTTGTAACATGATTATGTAACCAATTATATCCCACCACCTTAATTAGTTTACACCCAGCAAAATTAATCATACAGCAGACAGAAACAATTAAAGAACCAGACAGAGACCATGCAAATAAACAATAGCAATGTGGGAACTGTAATGACAAAACAATACAGAAGTGAGGATTATCAAACTAAGTTTCCTTTTACATCTTCTAGGCACTTCCCTTTCTCTGGAGGTGATAGGCATTATTAGGACAGGATTGTATCCTAACAGCCCAATAGCACCTTCTTTCAATGTGACTAGTTTGGAATGTGAGGAGGTGACCGGTCGCTTCCCAGGTTATGGCTGCCTCTGCTGCTTAGCCAAAGGTCTTAGCCTAAGAACAGGGCCTCAGACTGTCACAGGGAGAGAAGGCCCTTACACCGGCAGACAGTGATTTTGATTCTTTCTTTTATACTTCTAGAACTAGCTAAGTGATAAGAATACACCTAAATTCTTAGAGTCTAGGCCTTTACAGACAGGCCTGAATATCTATATCCTAACAGTCAGCATGCCAAGGAAATAACACATGGGCCCATGGATGCTCGGCTCTATCTCACAATGAAGAGGATAGTGAAGTTTCCCAGGACAGCTATGGCATACATGGCACAGAAGGGAATGGAGATCCAGACGTGGGCCTTCTCCAGGACAGGGATGCCCAGCAGGATGAAGATAGAGGGGTTGGTGAAGTCAGTTGTGTTGGAATCTGACACAGAGTAGTGGAAAGGGTGTCCAACTCTGAAGCAGAACGGTGTTTCCTGCAGGTACCGTACGTTCCCCTCACTTCCTGTTTGTGCCCAGGGTCTAGGGTGACAGTCACAGTAGAAATGCCTGGATGGAGAGACACTGTTAATATGAGACACTACATGCACTAGCGGAGGCTGTTTCAGGGGTGAAGCAGATTGTTCACTCTTCACTCATTGAAAAATGACATTTTCATTATTCACAGAAATTAATTATGCCCCCCTGACCCTACTCATGCCAATTCCATGTTTTGGTAGTGCTCCATGCATCAATAATTCCTATTTGTCTTGGAGTGGGAAACCTTAATAGACACAAGCAGGAAACACGAGGGCTGATCCTGCTTATTGCTCTTTGTTTCTTAATGCAGTGAAACCCAGACTAGAGAGTTCATGCTGTAGGGAGTTCCCCATTCACCTGGTAGCTGAAAATCTGTGAATGGAAAAAATCAAAGCTTTGCCAAGACATGTGCCGGGGGAAACATCCCAAGTAAAAAAATAACTCGGGGAAAAGAGCTGGGCATAATTTATGGCAGCTCAATGGAAACACTGCTCTTTTGAAGCAGTGACCAAACCAAAGACAATGTTCGGCTTCCTAAGGAAAGGGGTGGAGAATTACCCGCTCTGGATACGCACACAGTTTTCGTCGTCCGGTCTCTGTAAAGGATCTAGCAGAAAGAAAAGGTGTTTCTGAGACAGGCTATGAGAATGGGGGAGGTTGCCATATGCAGACAGACTGAAAAGTCTGGGACTGTTGAGTTTAGAGAAGAGAGATAAAAGGGGGCATACGATAGAGGAGAGAAAAAATAAACAGCGGAACTGATGACATTCAAATGGACAAACAGAGAACAGCTCCCAACCAGTAATATCGATAGACACTTAGTGCTTCAAAGGAGCTAATTCCCCAAAGCTAGAGCAAATTATCAGCAAAACTGATGGGAGGGAAAAATTGGGACAGAAAAATGAAGTGAGAACCTCTGCCGTCGGCGTAAGTAATGTCTACACTGAAGCAGTATTACAGCACCGCTGTAGCATTTAATTTGTGGACAAGCCCTCAAGCATATTATCATGAAAAGCATCCAGTCTGGATCTGCAGACGGGAGGAGTTGGAGAATCCACCAATTCCCTTCGCAGCTGTCCCAAAGGATAATCACTGTCAGTGCTATTTGGTAGTTATTTCCAACTGGAATTCATTTAGATTCTGCTTCCAACCATTGAATCTTGCTTTGCCTCTCTCCTCCAGATTAAAGAGCCTGGTATTACTATTTAAGATAAACAGATGAAGCTCTTTAAGTCTGCTATTTTCTCCAGCCTCCATTCATTTTGTGGCTCTTTTCTGGACCCACTACAATTATTCAAGATTCTTTTTGAAATGTGGAGCCCTGCACTGGATGCAGTCGGTTTCACCAATGCCATGTGCAGAAGAAAAAATCCTTCCCTTGCTCCAGCTCACCACTCCCCTGTTTATGCATCCAAGGATCACATCAGCCCTTTTGGCCACAACATCACTCAGGGAGCTCACGAGGAGTTGGTTCTCCACACTGATCCCTAAATACTTTTCAGGGTCCCTGCATTCCATAATACAGAGTCCTAGTCAGGGGGTTGTGCCTGCATTCTCTGTTCTAAGAGGATCACTTTGCACTGTATTAAAACAGTTTATTTGCATGGGCCCAAGTCACCAAATACTCCAGATCAGTCTGTATGCCTGCCCTGGCCTCCTCATTGGAACCAATCTGCCAATCATTAGGTCGTGCACAAATTTTATCTGCAGTTATTTTATATTTCTTTCCAGATCATTGATGAATATATTGACTAACATTGGTCCAAGAACTAATCCCTGCAGCACCCCTAGAAACAGCCCCATTCTCTGACAATGGCCCATTGACAACAGCTTTCTGAGATCTGTGAGTTGGCCAGATTTTAGTCCATATAACATGTGCTCTTCTGATACTGTAGAATGTTCATTCTTTTCTGATTTTTTTCCCATAGTAAATCAAATAGCTCAGAGAAATCAAAGTCTATTATATCTGCATGGTTCCTTTGGTCATCCAAATGTGTAGTAAAAATACAACAAGGAGTCCAGTGGCACCATAAAGACTAACAGATTTATTTGGGCATAAGCTTTTGTGGGTAAAAAAAACACTTCTTCAGATGCATGGAGTATTTTCAATGGCAGGTACCGCTAGATGAATCCGCCAAGAAAAGGTCAGCCTTCACCACCCATGTCGGGCTGTATGAATTTAATATACTCCCTTTCGGACTGCGGAATTCACCTGCCACCTTCCAAAGACTTGTAGATGGTCTCCTAGCGGGATTAGGAGAATATGCAGTCGCCTACCTTGACGATGTGGCCATATTTTCAGATTCCTGGGCAGAACACCTGGAATATCTACAAAAAGTCTTCGAGCACATAAGGGAGGCAGGACTAACTGTTAAGGCTAAGAAGTGTCAAATAGGCCTAAACAGAGTGACTTACCTTGGACACCAGGTGGGTCAAGGAACTATCAACCCCCTACAGGCCAAGGTGGATGCTATCCAAAAGTGGCCTGTCCCAAAGTCAAAGAAACAGGTCCAATCCTTCTTAGGCTTGGACAATTATTACAGGTGATTTTTACCGCAATACAGCCAAATAGCCGCTCCACTGACAGACCTAACCAAAAAGAAACAGTCAAATGCCGTTCAGTGGACAGGAGAGTGTAAGAAAGCCTTTAACTGGCTTAAAGCAACACACATATCTGACCCTGTACTAAGGGTCCCAGACTTTAACAAACCATTCCTAGTAACCACAGATGCGTCCAAGCGTGGTGTGGGAGCAATTTTAATGCAGGAAGGACTCGATCAAGAATTCCACCCTGTAGTGTTTCTCAGCAAGAAGCTGTCTGAGAGGGAAAGCCACAGGTCAATCAGTGATAAAGGATGTTACGCCATTGTCTACGGTCTGGAAAAGCTACGCCCATATGTTTGGGGATGGCGTTTCCACCTGCAAACCGACCATGTTGCGCTACGGTGGCTTCATACCGCCTCGGGAAATGACAAAAATACTTTTTCGGTGGAGTTTAGCTCTCCAAGATTTTGATTTCGACATCCAACACATCTCAGGAGCTTGTAACAAAGTGGCTGATGCACTCTCCTGTGAAAGTTTCCCAGAATCAACTGGTTAAAATCGTCCTTGAGATGTGGAAAATATTGTTAGTCTTTATGTACTTGGTAGTATATTTAGAGGTGCATGTGTCTTATTAACTCTGTTTTCTCCTAGAGTTCCAGGAAGAAATCCCAACCAGCATTTCACCCTATCTGTGATTTGGGCTGGGGGGTGTCATAAATATAAAGGGAAGGGTAACCACTTTTCTGTGTACAGAACTATAAAATCCCTCCTGGCCAGAGGCAAAACCCTTTCACCTGTAAAGGCTTCAGAAGCTAATATAACCTCACTGGCACCTGAACAAAATGACCAATGAGGAGACAAGATACTTTCAAAAAGCTGGAGGGGTGGGGAGAGAAACAAAGGCTCTCTCTGTCTGGATGATGCTTTTGCGGGGAATAGAACAGGAATGGAGTCTTAGAACTTAGTAAGTAATCTAGCTAGATCTACATTAGATACTGATTCCTTTAAATGGCTGAGAAAATAAGCTGTGCTGAATGGAATGTATATTCCTGTTTTTGTGGGTTTTTTGTAACTTAAAGTTTTGCCTAGAGGGATTCTCTATGTTTTAAATCTAATTACTCTGTAAGGTATTTACCATCCTGATTTTACAGAGATGATTCTTTTGACCTTTTCTTCTATTAAAATTCTTCTTTTTTTGAATGCTTTTTCATTGTTCTTAAGATCCAAGGGCTTGGGTCTGTGGTCACCTATGCAAATTGGTGAGGATTTTTATCAAACCTTCCCCAGGAAAGGGGGTGTAAGATTTGGGAGGATTTTGGGGGGAAAGACGTTTCCAAACAGACTCTTTTGTAGTAATACTGGTTAGACGTTTGGTGGTGGCAGCGGAAGTCCAAGGGGTAAAAGGTAAAATAGTTTGTACCTTGGGGAAGTTTTAACCTAAGCTGGTAAAAGCAAACTTAAGAAGTTTTCATGCAGGTCCCCACATCTGTACCCTAGTTTTCAGAGTGGGGAAGGAACCTTGACAAGCCCCAAGACATTCATTGATATCTGCAAAGAGTCCCTCACTTGAAACGGTTACTGTCAAAAGGCCCTACAGGGGAAAAAAACAATGTATTTGAACTTAAATCAATTGAAAAGGGCTTTGTGACTATCTGTGTATATATCTGAATATATCTTTTCAGAGTTAAAAACAGGGAGCATCCCTCCTCTTGCAGTCCAGCAGCAATTCAAGAGAGTTTCTGTTGAAAGAGACAGTCTCCAAGCGACCTGAGGCTTTTATACCATCCTGACTCTTTGTTTCAAAATAGTTAGCAGGTTGATTGGATCCCCCTCCCGAGCATTCCCTTTTGTGATTGGGGTGGGGGGTAATAGGTTGTCTGCACAATTGGGCTGCTTTTCTTTTTCTTTTTTTAAGTTCAAATACATAGTTTTTTCACCTGTTGGGCCTTCTTACAGTAACCATTTCAAGTGAGGGACCCTTTGCAGATATCAATGAATGTCTTGGGGCTTGTTTTTGTTTTTTTTAAAAAAACATGTTTCTTTCATGCTTAAAGTTTGGTGGGGTGGGGGTGCTTTCTAGAAAAAGTGCCCCATAGCCTTCAACCAACTCCTGGGTCATATTTAAACTGTCCAATAGAGTTCTGCCAGCTCCAGGGGTTATATTTAAACTGTCCAATAGCATCTGTGAACTCCTGAGGTTTTATTTAATTTCATATTAATTAGAACTCACCATCCTCACCCACCCACCTGCCTTACTCTGGGTGCACCCCCATAAAATTTAACCCTATGGGAACAAGGGTGATTAATCACAGTCACCCTTGGCTATTCAGTGAGGGGGGGTTAAACCCATTCAGTTCAACAGAATAAGTCAGCTCTATTGTACTCAACCACATGTCTGAACCATCCCTGTTTGTTTTATTGTAAACACATTTTTAGGATATTTTTTTTCCCTTCCCACAACATACATTTCAGCTTTTTGCTGTTAATGGGTCTCTCTTACACAAGACACAAGAGCTAGGTTCTCACAGACAATTTATTTATTTTGTATTTAAAAGACATACATCTCCTTGAAAACAAACCAAGATGCTCCATTAAAAAAGAAAAAAAAAAAACTTTAAGCTCCCTTAGGGGCCAGAGACCTTCTAACAGAAGCACAGATAGTCACAAAGCCCTTTTCAATTGATTTTTTAAAAAAATTTACAGCTACCAAGTTTTATATCGCCTGGTTGGCCCCTCACCATTCTTTCACTTTCACTAGCCTTTTTCTGAAGCAGGGTTCTGTAACTTTTTTTGCGGACCAGATGGTCAATATAACGCTCTAAGCAGGCATCTTCCGGTTTGGTCATTTTCTTTAAAACATGGTCAGGGTCTCCACTGAATTGCACAGCATTTATCAAGGTCGCCCCTTGCGCTAAATGTTCTTGGGTGAGGCACAGACATCGCAAGCATAACCTATGGCAATCACAGTGTTTAATAAGCTTTCCAAACCCAGCTCAGCACACAGGCCCTAGAGCTTGCAGTCTATATCCACTGAAGTCCAAGTCACACAGTCATGGTGCCGCTGGCCTGGCACATCTATGACACAGCCCTCACAATCTTCAAAAAGCTTTTCCCTAAGACAGTGATTAAGAAAAGCATAAACAGCAACGCGTACAATAGTCCGCATAACATTTTTACGCTCACGACATGGCACTGGCTCAGTCAGTTCCATGCTAAGCCTCCTCCTAAACTCCTCATAGCCGTCATCCTCAGAGTCCTCTTCAACATTTTATATCGGCGTTGAGCAAAACCAAGGTAGGCCCGGTTCATCTTCGCTGCTTGATGCAATGCTGTCCAGGGTCTCCGGGTCCTCTGGAAAGGCATCATCGAGCTGTCCAGAGATTGTTTCAGAAAAGAAACAGTGTAAGCACCCCACTGCTTAGTTTTTGATTTACACAATCCCTGGTTTCTAGCCCCATTACACCCACAACCCTTGACCGTCACTTCTTAAACGTTCATTTACCTAAGCATTGTCTTTTCCATTCACCTTGTCTGCTAGTGACTCCCCTGAGCTGCATTCGCCTTCCTCCTCCAGGGGGATGAACAGCAAGAGGCCATCACGCTCATCGGGGAGCCTCACAAGCAGCTGGGTTTCTGGTTCGTGTTCCGGCATATCCATCAATGGCTGGGCCAAAGGGCTCCCCTCCGTCGCTCCCTCCTCCTGCTCGGAACTCTTGCTGATGTAACGCTTTCTCCACGGTTTGTCAAAGACACTTGGGGCTAAAACAAATTCCAAAGTTCTCACAGGGGTGGTGAAGGAGTCCATGTTTCCACGATTTCTAAAACACACTCTCTTGGTAAAAGATGGCCTCTTCTGCCTGGTGCTGGGACTTATGGGCTGATGGTGCTGTGCTCTGATTGGCAGAGGGGTCATATGCCCCTCTTCTGGGCGGTTCACCCCATCCCAGAACCTGTACTCTTTTGGTCAAATCTGCTCTCGGGGTGGTCCTATGCAGCCAAAACACCTCCTGATTGGTAGAGGGTGGTGGGAGGAGTTGTTAGAGGGGTCACACGACTCACTTCCAGACAGGACAACCCACCCTGGAATTCGCCCTGATTGGTCATATCTCCTCTCGCAGCGGTCCTACAGGGGCAAAACCCCTCCTGATTGGTAGAGGGAAGTGGGAGGAGTTGTTAGAGGGGTCACATGACACACCTTGCTTCCGGTCATGTGGCAGCCTTGACCCTGGAAATAATATCCCCATGGGGTGGGACTTCCGGTGACAGGATGGCAGAGTTTAAGGGGTTAAGTGATGGGGTTTAAGGGGTCAAGGGTTGGCATTTTATTGACAGTAGGGTCCTTATACTACTAACCGTCCTGAACAAATGTCTCCCCTCACATAGCGCTGTCCACATCGGCCCTTTTGTCAATCAGGAGGGTGTTTTTTTTTTTTTTCCACATCGCTGATTGACAAAAGTTTTACTGACAAAACTTATAGTGTAGACAAAGTCTGAGTGGCATGATAGTAAAGACGTCCAGTGCCTTGAGCTTTGCACTGTTTAAGAAGATTGCTATTTTCTACTGGTCTTTTTTCTCACCAAAACCAGCTGCTTGAAAAGATATATCTCAAAACTCTGTCTCAATCTCTTCCTGGTGTCTACTGCATGATGTGGGAGATTCATCTCCTTGGGGGCTTTCAGTTGCTCCATCTCCAGGATGTCTCCTTTGTTCCTTCGCCACAGCAAGATTTTCTCTGTCCTCTCCTCTGGTCTCCCCTCTGGTACTCGGGTTGTCTTGGGAATTGGCAAGGTTCCTTCCCAACTCTGAAGTCTAGGGTACAGATGTGGGGACCTGCATGAAAACCCCCTAAGCTTATTTTTACCAGCTTAGGTTAAAACTTCCCCAAGGTACAAATTATTTTACCTTTTGCCCTTGTACTTTATTGCTGCCACCACCAAGCGTCTAACAAATATATAGCAGGGAAAGAGCCCACTTGGAAACGTCTTTCCCCCCAAAATCCTCCCAAGCCCTACACCCCCTTTCCTGGGGAAGGCTTGATAACAGTCCAAACTTTTGGATCTTAAGAACAATGAAAAAGCAATCAGGGTCTTAAATGAAGATTTCAATAGAAGAAAAAGTAAAAGAATCACCTCTGTAAAATCAGGATGGTCAATATCTTACAGGGTAATCAGATTCAAAACATAGAGAATCCCTCTAGGCAAAACCTTAAGTTACAAAAAGACACAAAAGCAGGAATATCCATTCCATTCAGCACAGCTTATTTTCTCAGCCATTTAAAGGAATCAGAATCTAATGCAGATCTAGCTTGATTACTTACTAAGTTCTAAGACTCCATTCCTGTTCTGTCCCCAGCAAAATACAACACACAGACAGAGAGAGCCTTTGTTTCTCCCCACTCCAGCTTTTGAAAGTATCTTGTCTCATCATTGGTCATTTTGGTCAGGTACCAGCAAGGTTATCCTAGCTTCTTAACCCTTTACAGGTGAAAGGGCTTTTTCTCTGGCCAGGAGGGATTTTTAAGGTGTTTACCCTTCCCTTTATATTTATGACAGGAATTCATAAGAAGGAGGCACAATCTGCAGTCTAAGAAGGGAAGCATGATAAGAACTGAAGTGGAGGTACAAAAGCTCATAGAGAGATATGTGCTCCTAGCTGTTTGTTTGGTGCAGCCGCCACTCAATGGTCCATTCTCACAAGCCCCGATCTAGTTCTCCCAAACATGAGCTCTGCTCTTATAGGCACAGGACATACTTCTAACAGCCACAGCAGGGCTGGGCATTCTAGCTCTCTTACACCCACCCAACAGCCTATGTAACCACCCATTCTTAGTGCTGTTACTCCTCCATCTCCCTGCCTACCTCCTTTGTGGTTTGTTACACACAAATGGACACGAGACACCTGCTCAGCTCGGACAGCAGAATTTGTTCAGTCTCATTCCAGAGCTTTAAAACTAAGGTACTCCACATTGGAGAAATACCCCTGATTAGCCAGACGAGCAGGCAGAGAATTCAGCTATATGGGAACTGGAGCACCCTCCAGCTAGTGCTGTCCTGGAAAGTCTGACTCAGCTTGGAACATTAGATTTCAATTCCACCTGTGAGAGACTGGGAGGAAATGAACCAAGAGTGAGAGAAGAACTCCAGTGCAGACACTAATCCAGTCTCTACCCCATCCATAGTGCCCCCCTTGTTCTGTGCCAGCTTTGGGAGGAGGGGGAGGCCTCTGTCCCCAGGACAGGACCCTGGCTGCACTCTATCCACAGGAGCACTCTGCTGGTGTTGCTTTCACTAAGTCTCTTCCTCCAAAATGACCCCAGTGACTGTGATGCATTGGTAGGTTTCTGAGTGGAGCGCAAGTGGAGTCCTGGAGTTCACACCTCACAGGAGTGGGGACCTCACAAACTCCAGCTAGTTCTGAAAACATGAGATGCACCTTCAGAGGATGGCAAAGGCTCAGGATCCTTCTTCCAGCCTTCCCTCTGCATCCCACCCAATGCAAAGCCCCTGCCAGAGTGGGAGTCCCTTTCCCTCTTGGTGTGATGGAGAGACCATGGTTATGGCAGGGAAATCAGGACTCCTGGGTTCTTTCTGTCATACTGCTACTCAGTCTCTGTCAGACCTTGCCTATTCATGTCTCCTTTTGTCTCAGTTTACCTATCTGTATGATGGTGATATGTTCATAGGGACTTTCCTTTGATAGGGTATTTGAAGATCCTTCAGTGAAAGTTGTGGCACAGTATAATGACAGTTACTGATGAAAATAACTTATCTGTGACCCTTTAGTGATAGCCACATTGGCCTGCAGAGAGTATTCCTATTTTCCCCCAATCATCTGTCTCCAGATGTGTCTGTCTACTATCTACCCAGCCATCCTGGGCACTTGCAGGGTATCAGATCTTATGGAGATTTAGGCATTATTGCTAGTTGTCATAAATATAAAAGGAAGGGTAACCACCTTTCTCTATACAGAACTATAAAATCCCTCCTGGACAGAGGCAAAACCCTTTCACCTGTAAAGGGTTAAGAAGCTAGGATAACCTCGCTGGCACCTGATCAAAATGACCAATGAGGAGACAAGACACTTTCAAAGCTGGAGGGGGGGGGGCACAAAGGTTCTGTCTGTCTGTGTGATGCTTTTGCGGGGAACAGAACAGGAATGGAGTCTTAGAACTTGTAGGTAAGTAATCTAGCTAGAAATGCATTAGATTTCCTTTTGTTTAAATGGCTGAGAAAATAAGCTGTGCTGAATGGAATGTATATTCCTGTTTTTGTGTGTTTTTGTAACTTAAGGTTTTGCCTAGACTGATTCTCTATGTTTTGAATCTGATTACTCTCTAAGGTATTTACCATCCTGATTTTACAGAGGTGATTCTTTTCCTTTTTCTTTAATTAAAATTCTTCCTTTAAGATCCTGATTGCTTTTTCATTGTTCTTAAGATCCAAGGGTTTGGGTCTGTATTCACCTATGCAAATTGGTGAGGATTTTTATCAAGCCTTCCCCAGAAAAGGGGCTGTAGGGCTTGGTGGCATATTCTGGGGGGAAGACATCTCCAAGTGGGCTCTTTCCCTGTTCTTTGTTTAACACGCTTGGTGATGGCAGCATAGGGTTCAAGGACAAGGCAAAGTTTGTATCTTGAGGAAGTTTTTAACCTAAGATAGTAAGAATAAGCTTAGGGGGGGTCTTTCATGCAGTTCCCCACATGTTTACACTACAGTTCAGAGTGGGGAAGAAACCTTGACACTAGTTTTCTTCCTAATCAAGTAAGCCACCAGTCTTAAGAAAGTCCCAGAGAACTACTAAGAGGTTACTAGCTGTTAAACTTAGAGAGTTGGGGTAAGGGGATAGCCCAGTGGTTTGAGCACTGGCCTGTTAAACCCAAGGTTATGAGTTCAATCCTTCAAGGGGCCATTTAGGGATCTAGAGCAAAAATTGGAGAGTGGCCCTGCTTTGAGGAGGGGGTGGGACTAGATGACCTCCTGAGGTCCTTTCCAACCCTGATATTCTATGATTATTATGTTATTGGTTCTACAAACTGTTTTAATGAATATTGTCATGTATAGTGTAAAGAAGTGGACATGGGATGTTAAATATGTTAAAGCTTGTTTTATTAGTTGTTTATAGATTCTTTCACATAATATAACGCTGGTGAGTGGTGTTAATATGGGATGCAGATGTGCTGGTGTGAACATTCTGGCTGGCTGTCACCGACCTGGTCACATCCATGTCTACCATGCCCGAAATGCTGAGCATCTTCTGGTTCAATTCCAGGGAGATCAGTTTCAGTGCCTGCCTCACCCAGATGTACATCCTGCTCTGCTTCTCAGTGATGGAGTCTGGGATCCTCGTGGCCATGGCTTTGGATCGCTACGTGGCCATCTGCCATCCCCTGAGACATTCCACTACCCTGACAAACCCCATCGTGGCCAAGATCAGCCTGGCCGTGGCACTGTGTGGCGGTATGCTCGTATTGCCCTACCCCTTCCTGGCGACGAGGTGGCCATATTGCAGAACCAACATCATCCCACATACATACTGTGAGCACATGGCAGTGGTGAAGGTGGCCTGCGGTGACGTCCGTGTCAGTAGTTACTACGGCCTCTCTGTGGCATTCTTGGTGACTGGTCTGGATGGGTTTTTTTTTGCCCTGTCCTACATCGAGATCCTCAGGGCCATCTTCAGCCTCCCCACAAACGACGCCCGGCTCAAGACTTTTGAGACCTGTGGCTCACACCTCTGTGTCATTCTAGTCTCTTACATACCACATCTCTTCTCCTTAATCACGCACCGATTTGGCCACAATGTGCCCCTACATTTCCACGTTCTTATTGCCAACGTGTACATTCTGCTGCCCCCCATGCTAAACCCCATCATCTATGGTGTGAGGACCAAACAGATCCAGGACAGCCTGCTCTGTCTCTTCACTCATGAGGGGACCTAAAGCTTTCTCCTGTTGCTTTGGCCCTCAGACCAAGCTCTTTGCAGAACTGGATGGTGACATGGTGCTGGGCCCTCTTCACTGAATCACTGAATAAACTGGCAATAAGACTGTTAGGATATAGATATTCAAGCCTGTCTGTAAAGACCTAGACTCTAAGAATTTAGGTGCATTCTTATCACTTAGCTAGTTCTAGAGGTATAAAAGAAAGAATCAAAGTCACTGTCTGCCGATGTAAGGGCCTTCTCTCCCTGTGACAGTCTGAGGCCCTGTTCTTAGACTAAGGCCTTTGGCTAAGCAGCAGAGGCAGCCATAAGCTGGAAAGTGACCAGCCACCTCCTCACATCCCAAACTAGTCACATTGAAAGAAGGTGCTATTGGGCTGTTAGGATACAATCCTGTCCTGATAGTGCCTATCCCCTCCAGAGAAAGGGAAGAGCCAAGAAGATGTAAAAGGAAACTTAGTTTGATAGCATCTTGTCTGGCAAGAACTCACTTATCCATAGCTGGGATGTGAAATCCTCTTTTCTGTGTTGTTCTATCACTGTAGTCCCCATTTCCCTATTGTTTGTCTGCATAATCTCTGTCTGGTTCTGTGATTGTTTCTGTCTGCTGTATAATTAATTTTGCTGGGTGTAAACTAATTAAGGTGGTGGGACATAATTGGTTACATAACCATGTTACAATATGTTAGGATTGGTTTGTTAAATTTCATGAAAATGATAGGTTAAGTTATAGCTAAGCAGAACTCAAGTTTTACTATATAGTCTGCAGTCAATCAGGAAGTAAGTGAGGGGGTGGGGGAGGAAATGGGAACAGGGAATGGGGGTGGGGAAATTGGAATCATGTTTGGCTAAGGGCAGGAATGGGAACAGGGACACATTGTAAGGCTCTGTGGTGTCAGAGCTGAGAAGGGGGACACCCAAGGAAGGAAACTGGAATCATGCTTGCTGGAAGTTCACCCCAATAAACATCGAATTGTTTGCACCTTTGGACTTCGGGTATTGTTGCTCTCTGTTCATGCGAGAAGGACCAGGGAAGTAAGTGTGTGAAGGAATAAGCCCCCTAACAAAGACATTAAACACTTCCCAGACCTTATTGTGCATGACAACCTGGGGAATCAGTTCATGTACAACTCAATGGGATGCCACCTTTCTAATTGCTGGTAACTGGGTCCACAAAACCCTGCCCCTCGCCCGACCTCTTCTGCCAAGACTCCACCCCTGCTCTGCCTCTTCCCCCCCAAGGCCCAACCTTTGTCACTTGCTCCTCTATTCTACCTCCCTCTGTTACTCACTGGATCATTTCCACCTCCCTCCCCCACTCCCAGATTTTGGTGAAGGGTAGAGAACTTTAACTGTGATTCCAGGGGCTACTTCAGCTCTTGAAAATCTAGATTTTTTTGCAGATAATTTAACAATTAGCTGACAGGAGCTACTGTGTCTAATTCCTGTTTAAAAGAAATACAATTAAATAAATATTACACTCACTCAGATCTAATATTAACATGTTCTGACATCTTGTTTCAGGTGACTTAAGGGACCCTGGGTAGGTTTAAAATTTAATGCATATTTTTACTTAGTTACTAACTTTTCGGAAAGAGAGACCCTCAGCTCTGGAAGAGGAGTGGGGTTTAGTGGGTTATGGCCAGGGGTAGTGGGCAGATACATCTTGTTGCCCGCTTTTTAGATTATGTATTAATAATATTGATTATTTAAGAATCCCCAGATATCACTTTGAGGGTTGACAGGTTCTTGCTGCAAGATCAGGGAGAAATTTATTTAAACTATTTTTTAGTTGGGAACCCCGATGTGCACAGTTGCAATGCTCACACTATTGGAACTCTTTATATTTACAAATGTAGTTTATTCATATATTTAGCGTAGTCAGAAACACCCCAACTCAGTAAAGTAGATGAAGATACTACAGAATGTACATCTGCCCATCCATATATTCTCACTTTTTCCTGTAGAATAACTTGTAACGTTGGCCATCATCTTCCATATCACCATCACCTTCCCCATTATCACCAGTGGCCATCATTCTGGCACCTCCCAAGGACTACATCTCTCTCCTACCAGCCCTAGGCTGGAATGTCACTTTTATAATATGTTACATTGACGCCATTATATTTCATGCATATTCAATAGGGTTTTTTTTCTCCTTTTCCTTATTTGCATTTCCTCATCTTACTAATGTTGGATCGTCTTTTTCCTATCGGTTAGTGTATTCGTTATTTTAACCTATTATCATATACATCCATATTTTACCATGGCCCTTTTGTAGTTAGGAATTACATTTGTTACTTTTGTCCTAACTGGTTATTTGGGTTCTTTCCAAGTTCCAAATTGTGGTGTACCTCTTAACTTTAAAAGGGTATGAACTTAGGAAAGCCCCTGTGCCAACCTACTTCAAAGTATCCTCTATGTTAAAGGTTGCAGCCACATTTGGACTTTATGCTTTAGCTCATCACCATCTATCTAGTTGAAGGGTCCCAAACATATGGTACCTCCTCCAACTCCTAACTTCTCCACCAGTTGGAGTCTGGCTTCTGCATCTGGGTGCCATTTAGGGTTGCCAGGTACTCATTTTTCAACTGGAAAGTCCAATCTAAAAGGGATCTGGGAGTCTCTCTGCAGTGTTGGGGAAGGTGACGGGTCATTAACCCACTGCAGCCCCTGCCGCGTTTTGCCTGCAGGCAGGCTCCTTGTCAGACAGAAATAGCTTCCATCCCACTCTGGAGCAGAAGGAGCCCAGCTGGGCAGAGGCACAATTTAGGGAATTTGGGGGTCTCTAGCCCACCTTCAGTTTTGCACCGGATGTCTGGTCATAGTGCACGCCAGACCGGAGATGGAGCTGTCGCCTGCAACACAGCTTAAGTGTGATATGTGATGAGTTCTCTGTGGCCTCCACCCTTGGGGCAGGGAATTTGTTTATAAACTGAGGATGAGTGATTAAGATAACAAAAGGCTTGCCATGTAGGTTGAACCTGAAAGCATTGCAACGTACTCCTGTTAAAAGAAGGGTAGGAATAAATGGTGAGAATGACTCTGAAGAGCTACAAAGGGATCTCACAAAACAGGGGACTGGGCAACACAATGGCAGATGAAATTCAGTGGACTGTTGGGGACGAGGACTTATCTGGTTGCTATTCACTCATCCAACATGATGCATCCGAATACGGCACCAAGATGTTACAGGGTTTCCCTTCACCCTCTCCCCTGGTTCTTGTTATGCAGACAGAAAGCAGAAGACCAGAAGTCCAAAGTGCAACGTCCAAGGAACAGTAGGGGGCAAATAAACATGGGGAAATAGTTTTACTTTGTGTCATGAGCCATCCACTCCCAGTCTTTATTCAAGCCTTCATTATTTGTATCCAGTTTGCAAATTAATTCCAATTCAGCAGTCTCTCGTTGGAGTCTGTTTTTGAAGTTTTTTTGTTGAAGAATTGCCAACTGATTCCAAAGAAAGACTTCTGAATTGGAACTAATTTGCAAACTGGATACAATTAACTAAGGCTTGAATAAAGATTGGGAGTGGATGGCTCATTACACAAAGTAAAATTATTTTCCCATGTTTATTCCCTCCCCCCCACCTACTGTTCCTTGCAGGTTCTTGTCAACTGCTGGAAATGGCCCACCTTCATTATCACGACAAAAAGGTTTTTTCCCTCCCACTCTCCTGCTGGTAATAGCTCACCTTCCCTGATCTCTCTCCTTACAGTTTCAGAGTAGCAGCCGTGTTAGTCTATATTCGCAAAAAGAAAAGAAGTACTTGTGGAACCTTAGAGAATAACCAATTTATTTGAGCATAAGCTTTCGTGAGCTACAGCTCACTTCATCAGATGCATTCAGTGGAAAATACAGTGAGGAGATTTATATACACACAGAACATGAAAAAATGGGTCCTCACTGTATTTTCCACTGGATGCATCTGATGAAGTGAGCTGTAGCTCATGGAAGCTTATGCTCAAATTAATTTGTTAGTCGCTAAGGTACAAAAGTCCTCCTTTTCTTTAAGCCAGGAAAGTTCCCCACAGGAGCAGGACTGTTCCCCTGCTTACATTTGTCAGGAATTCTTAAAGGGACTTGCCTTTTTTATTTCTTCTAAAGTGAAACTTTTGCCTTTTGAATGTTTGCTCTTTTGCTCTATTCAGGGCTCTTGAAATTTCTGCAAAACTGTAATAACCGGCTCTGTCTGCCTGACTGAGACTATAGCTACACCCAGTCCTTGCAGTGGCTCAGCTGTACCATTGTAGATGAGCTGATGTAAGGTCTGCCATGTAACCACTCTATGCCGACGGGATAGAGCTGTCCTGCATGAATAATTAAACCGCCACCGATGAGCGCCTCCTGCTGACATAGCGTTGTCCACGCCAGCATTTTTGTTCGTCAGGAGTGTGTTTTTTCACAGCCGTGGCCGACAAAACTTTACCAACAAAAGTGCTAGTGTAGACACTGCCTCAAGTCCTGTAATGTTTAAGAAATTGCAATTTTCTCCTGGTCTTTCTCAGCAAACCTAGCTGCTTGCGTTGATTTATCTCAAAAATCTCTTCCTGGAGTCTGCTGCATTACCCGAGAGTTTCAACTCCTTGGGGACTTTCAGCTGTTCGATCTCTAGAATGGCACCTTTGTTCCTTCACTACAGCCCTCTTTTCTCTGCCCACTCTTCTGGTCTCCCCTCTGATATCAGGGGTTTTCTTGGGAAATCATCAGAAAGAGGCACAGACTGCAGTCGAGGAAAGGAGGTGTGATTAGAACTAAAGCAGAGTTACGAGAGCTATCGGAGAGCCACGCGCTCCCAGCTGGGTGTCTGGTGCAGCAGCCATTCAATGGCCCGTTCTCGCTAGGCCCAATCTAGTTCCCCCGAATACGTGCTCTGGTCTTAGAGGCCCGGGACACGCTTCTAACAGGCAGGGCAGGGCCATGCGTTTTAGATATCTCAAGCCCTCCCAGCAACCGATGTAATCACCCGTTCTAAGGGTGTTGCTCCCCTAGCTCCCCTCTTGTCCCCTTTCTCGTTTGATACACACAGTAACTGTGTCTTCTCTTAATGTGATTTATAAGCTCCTTGGTCAACTGGCTGTAGCTCCTGTGTTTATGAAGGATCCAGAACAAATGGCTCTGAACTAGAGCGGGGCCTCTGGAGGCTTCCACAGTACAAATAATGATAATAAATAATCAACACAATAATCCAGCCAAATCCCTTTGCCTTTAGCTGCAGACAAAGGTCAAACCAAATTTGCCAGTGTTAGTAACTTGAATAGAGGTGGACAGGGCAGCCCCGTTCACCTCGGACAGGAGAATTCTTTCAGTCTCATTCCAGGGCTTAAAAGGGAAGACTTCATGCACATGACGAAGTGGGTTCCAGCCCACGAAAGCTTATGCCCAAATTAATTTGTTAGTCTTTAAGTGCCACAGGACTCCTCGTTGTTTTAGTAGGATGATAGTTACTGATGAGAATTACTGATCTCTGATCCCTTAGCAACATCCCTGTCTGTCTGCTGAAAGGGTTTGTACCTCCCCTCAGTGATCTTTCTCCAGATCTGTCTGTCTACTATCTACCCAGCTATCCTGGGCATTTACATGGTATCAGGCCGTAAGGACACCTAGGCATCATCCCTATTTTTTTACTAATAAACTATCATTTTTAAATATTCACAAATTCACAGAGCAGCCAATTCCTCTCTGACTCAGCACAGAGCCCAAGAGTTCCCATCTCCCTTTGGGCAGGTCCCTTAATTACTGTTTACTCCTAATGCTGGATAAAGAACACAGAAGTGCAGACAGGCCTGCCTCCAGCCTGTTTACATTCAGATGCTGCTTCTCCCCTAGAGGCTGAGTGAACCCACCTGGGATTGTACAGAGCTATATTAAAAACGGTGCACAGCCCTGTGTCAGCTCTCGGTGTGGGATGCTGCTGATGATATTGGGGTGAGAGAGGTTTGGGACATGGCTACCTGAAGGGGATTCCCTGGGAAGACGCTTCTGTCTCAGAAATCACAGGTACCCGTCTCTTGCTGAGGAGCTCACCTCTCAACAAACACAGTGCAACATGGGAATGATGGGCTAGAGAATATGTTGGTGGTCCTTTCCACCCTACATAGCCATGAAGCATCCCAGGACCTATTCTACTGGTGATAAGTTTGCTCTAGTATCATGGACCAAAATGTAACACTTTTCTGTGCACCCCCACCCGCTGCTGATGAACGTAAGAAGAATGGCCATACTTGGTCAGACCAAAAGTCCATCCAGGCCAGTATCCTGTCTGCTGACAGTGGCCAGTGCCGGGTGCCCCAGAGGGAGTGAATCTAATCTAATCAAGTGATCTCTCTCCTGCCATCCATCTCCACCCTCTGAAAAACAGAGGCTAGGGACAGCATTCCTTACCCAACCTGGCTAATAGCCATTAATGGACTTAACCTCCATGAATTTACCTAGTTCTCTTTTAAACCCTGTTATAGTCCGAGCCTTCACAACCTCCTCAGGCAAGGAGTTCCACAGGTTGACTGCGCTGAGTGAAGAAGAACTTCCTTTTATTTGTTTTAAACCTGCTGCCCATTCATTTCATTTGGTGGCCCCTAGTTCTTATATTATGGGAACAAGTAAATAACTTTTCCTTATTCACTTTCTCCACACCACTCATTATTTTATATACCTCTATCATATCCCCCCTCAGTCTCCTCTTTTCCAAGCTGAAAAGTCCTAGCCTCTTTCATCTCTCCTCATATGGGACCTGTTCCAAACCCCTAATAATTTTAGTTTCTCTTTTCTGAACCTTTTCTAATTCCAGTATACCTTTTTTGAGATGAGGAGACGGCATCTATACACAGTATTCAAGATGCGGGCGTACCATGGGTTTACATAAGGGCAATAAGATCTTCTCCATCATATTCTCTATCCCTTTTTTAATGATTCCTAACATCCTGTTTGCTTTCTTGACTGCTGCTGTCCACTGTGTGGATATCTTCATAGAACTATCCACAATGACCCCAAGATCTCTTTCCTGATTAGTTGTAGCTAAACTAGCCCCCATCATATTGTATGTATGGTTGGGGTTATTTTTCCCAATGTGCATTACTTTACATTTATCCACATTAAATTTCATTTGCCATTTTGTTGTCCTATCACTTTTTGAAGTTCTTCACGGTCTGCTTTGGTCTTAACTATCTTGCGCAGTTTAGTATCATCTGCAAACTTTGCCACCTCACTGTTTACCCCTTTCTCCAGATCATTTCTGAATAAGTTGAATAGGATTGGTCCTAGGACTAACCCTTAGGGAACACCACTAGTTACCCTTCTCCATTCTGAAAATTTACCATTTATTCCTACCCTTTGTTCCCTGTCTTTTAACGAGTTCTCAATCCATGAAACAATCTTCCCTCTTATCCCATGACAACTTAATTTAAGTAAGAGCCTTTGGTCAGGGTCCTCATCAAAGGCTTTCTGGAAATCTAAGTACACTGTGTCCACTGGATCCCCCTTGTCCACACGTTTGTTGACCCCTTCAAAGAACTCAAAGAGATTAGTAAGGCACGATTTCCCTTTACAGAAGCCACATTGACTTTTACCCAACAATTTATGTTCTTCTCTGTGTCTGACAATTTTATTCTTTACTATTGTTTTAACTAATTTGCCCAGTACAGAAGTTAGATTTACTGGTCTGTAATTGCCTGGATCACCTCTAGAGCCCTTTTTAAATATTGGCGTTACATTAGCTATCTTCCAGTCACTGGGTACAGAAGCTGATTGAAAGGACAGGTTACAAACCATAGTTAATAGTTCTGCAATTTCACATTTGAGTTCTTTCAGAACTCTTGGGTGATGCCATCTGGTCCCGGTGACTTGTCACTGTTACGTTTCTCAATTAATTCCAAAACCTCCTCTAATGACACTTCAATCTGTTACAATTCCTCAGATTTGTCACCTGCAAAGGACGGCTCAGGTTTGGGAATCTCCCTAATATCCTCAGCCATGAAGACAAAAGCAAAGAATTCATTTAGTTTCTCCACAATGACTTTATTGTCTTTAAGTGCTCCTTTTGTATCTCGATTGTCCAGGGGCCCCACTGGTTGGTCAGCAGGCTTCTTGCTTCTGATGTACTTAAAAACATATTGTTATTACCTTTTAAGTTTTGGGCTAGCTGTTCTTCAATCTCCTTTTTGGCTTTTCTCATTACATTTTTACACTTAATTTGGCAGTGTTTATGGTCCTTTCTATTTACCTCACTAGGATTTGACTTCCACTTTTTAATAGATGCCTTTTTATCTCTCACTGCTTCTTTTACATGGTTGTTACAAAGAATCATTTTATTTCTGTCACTCTTTTCTGCAACCTCTCCAGTTTTTCAAGATCCTTTTTGAAATGTCTGGATAATTTTCCTCAGCTTTGGGGAATTAACTCTTTTGTAGCATTAAATGTCAATAGATATTACTGGTTGGGAACTGTTCTCTGTTTGTCCATGTGAATGTAATCAGTTCCGTCCTTTATTTTTCTCTCCTCTATCATATGCCACCTTCTTTGTCTCTTCCCCAAAATCAACTGTTACAGACTTTTCAGTATCTCTGCATATGACAACATCCCTCATTCTCATAGCGTGTCTTGGAAACCCCCTTTAAAATGCTACATCCTTTAGAGAGATTGGGTGACCAAAACTGAGTGCATAACCAGAACCGGTTATTCTCCATCCAATTCCTTAGTTATCTGAATATTGTCTTTGTTTTGGCCAGTGCTGCGAATGGACAGGTGTTTCCATGGAGCTCCTATCAATGACACTCAGGTCCTTTCCCTGAGTTCTGTTCTAGTTTGAATGTTTCCCATGGCACACATCTTGGCAAAGGTTTCATTTTTTTCACTCTCAGATTTTGAGCAACTGGGTGATGGGGAACTCCCAACACTGTGGACTTCAGAGCTGCCTTTCATTTAATTAAGGAACAATGATGGATAACCAGTATCCATACTTGACAGGTTTCAGAGTAACAGCCGTGTTAGTCTGTATTCGCAAAAAGAAAAGGAGTACTTGTGGCACCTTAGAGACTAACCAATTTATTTGAGCATAAGCTTTCGTGAGCTACAGCTCACTTCATCGGATGCATACTGTGGAAAGTGTAGAAGATCTTGTTATATACACACAAAGCATGAAAAAATACCTCCCCCCACCCCACTCTCCTGCTGGTAATAGCTTATCTAAAGTGATCACTCTCCTTACAATGTGTATGATAATCAAGTTGGGCCATTTCCAGCAGAAATCCAGGGTTTAACAAGAACAGGGTTTAACAAGAATGTCTGTATCCATACTTGTGTTTCCTGCTGGTGCCTCTTAAGGTTTCCCACACCATGACGTATAGGAATTATTGAAATGTGGAGCACCATGAAATATGGAATTGACATTAGTAAGGTCAGTTGTTCATAATTCATTTATCTGAATAATGAAAATGTCATGTATCAGTGTGTGAAGAGCGACCGATCTGCTTCCCCCATGAGAACAGCCCCCAGTAGTGCATGTAGTGTCTAATATTAACATTGCCTTTCTGTCTAGGCTTTTGTACTCCGACCCTCACCATACACCCTGGAAACATAGAGGAAGTCAGGGGGAACATATGTTACATGAAGGAGACACCATTCTGCCTTACATGTGGACACATTCTTCCCTACTCCATGTCCGATTCCAACACAACCGACTTCACCAACCCCTCCACCTTCATCCTGCTGGGCATTCCTGGCCTGGAGGCAGCCCACATCTGGATCTCCATCCCCTTCTGTGTGATCTATGCCTTAGCCATCTTGGGGAACTTCACCATTCTGTTCATTGTGAAGATAGAGCCAAGCCTTCATGAGCCCATGTACTATTTCCTCTGTATGCTGGCTGTCACCGACCTGGGCCTGTCCACATTCATCCTGCCCAAAATGCTGAGCATCTTCTGGTTGAATTCCAGGGAGATCGATTTCAGTGCTTGCCTCACCCAGATGTACTTCATTCACTGCTTCTCAGTGATGGAGTCTGGGATCTTCGTGGCCATGGCTTTGGATCGCTACGTGGCCATCTGCCATCCTCTGAGACATTCCACCATCCTGACAAACTCCGTGGTGTCCAAGATTGGCCTGGCCGTGGTGCTGCGTGGCAGCGTACTTGTACTGCCTTTTCCCTTCCTGGCGAGGCGGTGGCCATATTGTAGAACCACAATCATCTCCCACTCGTACTGTGAGCACATGGCAGTGGTGAAGCTGGCCTGTGCCGATATCCGCGTCAGTAGTTACTACAGCCTCTCTGTGGCATTCTGTTTGATCAGTCTGGATTTTTTTTTATCACTGTGTCCTATATCCAGATCCTCAGGGCCATCTTCAGCCTCCCCAGAAGGGATGCCCGGCTCAAGAATCTTGGGACCTGCAGCTCCCACCTCTGTGTCATTTTGGCTTTTTACATCCCCGCTCTCTTCTCCCTCCTCACACACCGGTTTGGCCAGAATGTGCCCCTGCATTTCCACATTCTTATTGCCAACGCCTACCTGCTCATGCCCCCAATGCTACACCCCATCATCTATGGGGTGAGGACCAAACAGATGTGGGACAGGCTGCTCCGATTATTTATTCATAAAGGGACCTAAAGTTTTCTCCATTACAGATTTTGGTCGGGGTTGCAACTTTAAGGGTGATTCCTGGGGCCATTAGTCTCTTGAAAAATTTAATTTTTCGCATGTAATTTAGCTATTCGTTTAATGCTCCTATCAGCTAATTTCTATCTAAAAGACGTAAAATTAAACAAATATTTGACCCACTCAGCTCTAATACTAACATATCATGACATCCTGTGGCCGGTCACTTGAGGGACACTGGTTAGGTTTAAAATTTTAATGTATATTCTTACTTTGTTACTAAGTCTACGGATAGAGAGAGAGACCCCGTCAGGGCTCCTGGGTTCTACCTTAGCTTGGAAACAGAGTGTGATCTAACGGGTTACAGTGGGGGACGGATAGAGTACCTATGTTCTGACAGTGGCCCATTCCAGGTGCTTCCATGCAAATTAAAAGAACATCACAATCATCAAATGATTTATGCCCTCTCTTCCACTCCCAGCTTCTGGAAAACAGAGGCTAGGGACACCATCCCTGCCCATACTGGCTAATAGCTATTGATTGACCTCTCCTCCTGGAACTGATCTAATTCTTTTTGGAGCCATGTTATAGTTTTAGCCTTGATGATATCCTCTGGCAAACAGTTCCACAGGTTGACTATGAAGAAATACTTTCTTTTCTTTGTTTTAAATCTGCTGCCTATTAACGTTATTGGGTGACACTCAGTTCCTGTGTTATATAAAGGAGTAAATAAGATTTCCTTATTCAATTTTTCCACACCAGTCATTATTTTTATAGACCTTTCTCATGCCCTCCCCCACCATGGTCCTCTCTTTTCCAAACTGAAAAGTCCCGGTCTTATTAATCTCGCCTCATATGGCAGCCATTCCATACCCCTAATCATTGTCAGGGGGCCACGTGTTGTGTATGTGATGGGTAGTGGGGAAATCATTCTTTAATTTTCCTTTGCTTTATACCTCGGCTTGCTTTTCTCCTGTGGCACAGACCAGAATACAGTCTTTTCCAGGACTTGGATGTATGGCTTATATAAAAATACAAAATTGGACTTCAGAGAGCTGTAGTTCCATAGACATATTGCTGTGACACTCTGTACCCCAAAGCAGCACCCTTGCATCCCCGTATTCACCATTGTTATATTATTAAAACAAATCTTGTACAAAATTTATCATGTGAGGTGCTAATGGAAAAATTATGGTGTGAATGGACTATTCAACTTGATGGGCCCTCAGTCAGCATAATGGGCCATGGAAGAAGCTTATCTCCACCTGATGGACTTTTCTGTGGATGGGCTAATAGATTTTAAATGATCTTTCTGCAGTTAATAAATCTTCTTTATAGTTTTTACCTAGAACAGTGTTGCCACAGTGTATGGAGTCTGGGGGACAATTAAGGAAATATTGTGAATAATAATATAGTAAAATATCACAATGAGTTGTACGAGATATACCATGTGAGGTATCTGCAAAAATGTTATAATTTGCCAGATATGATAATCTCATGCATGCATTTGTATTACCTTTGTCTTATGAGTTATAGATGCATATTTCTGTATTTCAAACTTTTGCCATGCTTCTGGGTGACACCCCAAGTCAGTTTGGCATCAGCACTGCCTAGCCAGCTTGATGGCTCATTGAGGACCACTGCCATACAACTGACCTCTTGAGAGAAGGCAGATACACCTTATGGCTCAGCAAGACACACAGGGACATGCCTATGGACAGAACTCTAAGGCTTTCAAGCCATGTTCTGGGCAGCTTGTGTTTGAAACAAGGGAAGCACAGGCCACATGGCAAAAGACTTTGAAAGGCATTTGCAGTTTCTCCATTTTCCCTCAATCCTGCTTCTTACCTCTGGAGGAACTTTGCTACAAACTGAAGCTCTGAAAGGACTGAATGACCCAGCCAAGCTGTGGACGTGCTCCAGAGGGACTTTCAAGCCAGCAAACTCACCAATGCTGCTGGGAACCTGATATATAGACTCTGAAGTCTTTGTATGTCTGTGACAGTTTTACCATTTAACACCTCTCTTCTTGTTCTTTATTTTTTCTTTATAATAAACCTTTAGTTTTAAACATTAAGGATTGTCTGGCAGCGTGGTATTTTGGATAAGATCCAAATATACTGACCTGGTGACAGGGCTGACTCTTTGGGGTCAGAAGAACATTTTGAATATATGAGCAGAGTTTTTTTTAAGAAGCTTCTCACTCTATTGGACCGAGGTGCTGATTGGGAAACAGAGAACTTGAATGCAACCCGAGGACTGTGTGATTTCTTTTCTTATTTCTTGATAACCAGTGTGGGGGATCAGAAGCACTGTTTGTGACTGTTTGGGGACTTTAATTTCAGTGTTACCCGCCAGTCTTGGGAGTATCTGCTCTCCCTTTTGCAGCCAGTCCTGACCTCGGCATTTCCATTGAGGGCTGCCCCAGGCACACCAGGTCACAAGTGTGTTGTTTGAAATGTAAAGGGAAATCTGCTCAGGAACAGGGGCTGGTGCATTGTCCTTTCCACACTGAGGGTGGGGGCACACTGGGTAAGAAACTTACACTGGTCAGGCTTTGGACCAGGCTTGGAAGACACAGAAATCAGCTATGAAATAGCTGCTGGGAGAAGACACACCTCTTATTCCAGAGAGCACAGATCACAGCTCTCTAGGTCCCAGTGCTGGGACTGGGGATCACAAGGAAAGCATGAAATGGGAGTTGGTGGATTTTTTGCTTGAGCATAATCCTGGGGTTGGGAAGCAGCTCCAGAGAGGGCTATTCAGTATGCAAAGTCCCCTTACAGCCTCACCTCACCAGACCCTGGAAAACCACAACAGCAAAAATGACCTTAGGCTGAGATCCCACACTGAAGGGAACACTGAGGGGAAATGAACAACAGTAATTAAACATGTGTTAAGAGTCGGGGAGGATTTGAAAGACACAATGTGTTTTGAACAAATGAAACTGTCCAAGCAAAAAATGTGTTATAATAAAAATACTTGAAAATGCCTACCTGTGACAAAAGATTTGGTGGGCGTGTTAAAAGATAAAGAATTTGGTACAGGTGGTAATTCCGATGAAAAGATGTAATATGCATGATATTAGGAAAAAGCTTTTGGACAAGCTAGGAGTAGTAAACAAGCAGCCCTATGGGGATAATGCTTCTCACTAACACCTGTAAACAAGGTCAAGTCTTGTCACAGCAGGGGAATCTAATAAACCTGGTCTACTGTGTGGAAGAGGAAACTGAGGCAGACCTCTGTGATTAACACTCCTGCAGTAAACTAAGGGGGGAGGGGTGAAGTGCAAAGCAACACCCATACTTACCACAGTGATATGATTATGATATGTATTATAATGTATATCATGTAAGATATCAATGGAAACGTTATGATTTCCTGAATATGGTTACCCTATTTGTATGCATGTATTATTTTTGAACCTATAGTTATGAATACTGTCTCTGTACCAGTATTTCAAATGTGTTTGCTCCTCAGTAACACCCACAGGATAAAAAGAACAGGAGTACTTGTGGCACCTTAGAGACTGTCATAAATATAAAGAGAAGGCTAAACCCCTTTAAAATCCCTCCTGGCCAGAGGCAAAACCCTTTCACCTGTAAAGGGTTAAGAAGCTAGGATAACCTCGCTGGCACCTGACCAAAATGACCAATGAGGAGACAAGATACTTTCAAAGCTGGGGGGGGGATAAACAAAGGCTCTGTGTGTGTGTGTGTGTTTGTGTGTGTGTGTGTGAGAGAGAGAGAGAGAGAGAGAGATGCATTTGCCAGGAACAGAAAGGAGTGGAGTCTTAGAACTTAATAAGTAATCTAGCTAGAGATGCGTTAGATTCTGATTCCTTTAAATGGCTGAGAAAATAAGGTGTGCTGAATGAAACGGAGATTCCTGGTTTTGTGTCTTTTTGTAACTTAAGGTTTTGCCTAGAGGGATTCTCTATGTTTTGAATCTAATTACCCTGTAAGGTATTGACCATCCTGATTCTACAGAGGTGATTCTTTTTACTTTTTCTTCTATTAAAATTCTTCTTTTAAGAACCTGATTACTTTTTCATTGTTCTTAAGATCCAAGGGTTTGGGTCTGTGTTCACCTATGCAAATTGGTGAGGATTTTTATTCCTTCCCCAGGAAAGGAGGTGTATGGTTTGGGGAGGATTTTGGGGAGAAAGACGTTTCCAAGTGTGCTCTTTCCTGGTTATATATTTGTTAGACGCTTGGTGGTGGCAGGGATAGAGTACAAGGGCAAAAGGTAAAATAGTTTGTACCTTGGGGAAGTTTTAACCTAAGCTGGTAGAAATAAGCTTAGGGGGTTTTCATGCAGGTCCCCAAATCTGTACCCTAGAGTTCAGAGTGGGGAAGGAACCTTGACAGAGACTAACAAATTTATTAAAGCATAAGCTTTCGTGGGCTACAGCCCACTTCATCGGATGCATAGAATGGAACATATAGTAAGAGGATAGATAAATACATACAAATAAGTTGGAAGTTGCCATACAAACTGTTTTCAGAGTAACAGCCGTGTTAGTCTGTATTCACAAAAAGAAAAGGAGTACTTGTGGCACCTTAGAGACTAACCAATGTATTTGAGCATAAGCTTTCGTGAGCTACAGCTCACTTCATCAGATGCCTACTGTGGAAACTGCAGAAGACGTTATATACACAGAGACCATGAAACAATACCTCCTCCCACCCCACTCTCCTGCTGATAATAGCTTATCTAAAGTGATCACTCTCCTTACAATGTGTATGATATTCAAAGTGGGCCATTTCCAGCACAAATCCAGGTTTTCTCACCCCCCCCCACCCCCATACACACACAAAC
Source organism: Eretmochelys imbricata (assembly GCF_965152235.1). Lineage (NCBI taxonomy): Eukaryota > Metazoa > Chordata > Testudines > Cheloniidae > Eretmochelys > Eretmochelys imbricata. The sequence goes on from NC_135572.1 coordinate 2,336,143, forward strand.
TCACTCTCCTGCTGGTAATAGCTCATCCAAACTGACCACTCTCCTTACAATGTGTATGATAATCACAATTGTGCCCCCATATCTATACAGGAGACACCATCACAGGGCCTAATCACATCAGCCACACTATCAGAGGCTCGTTCACCTGCACATCTACCAATGTGATATATGCCATCATGTGCCAGCAATGCCCCTCTGCCATGTACATTGGTCAAACTGGACAGTCTCTACGTAAAAGAATAAATGGACACAAATCAGATGTCAAGAATTATAACATTCATAAACCAGTCGGAGAACACTTCAATCTCTCTGGTCACGCAATTACAGACATGAAGCTCGCTATCTTACAACAAAAAAACTTCAAATCCAGACTCCAGCAAGAAACTGCTGAATTGGAATTCATTTGCAAATTGGATACTATTAATTTAGGGTTAAATAGAGACTGGGAGTGGCTAAGTCATTATGCAAGGTAGCCTATTTCCCCTTGTTTTTTCCTACCCCCTTGCCCCCCCCTCAGACGTTCTGGTTAAACTTGGATTTGTGCTGGAAATGGCCCACCTTGATTAGCATACACATGGTAGGGAGAGTGGTCACTTTGGATGAGCTATTACCAGCAGGAGAGTGAGTTTGTGTGTGCGGTTTTTGGAAGGGGGGGTGAGAAAACCTGGATTTGTGCTGGAAATGGCCCACCTTGATTATCATACACATTGTAAAGGGAGTGGTCACTTTGGATGGGCTATTACCAGCAGGAGAGTGAGTTTGGGGGGGGGGGGTGGAGGGTGAGAAAACCTGGATTTGTGCTGAAATGACTCAACTTGATTATCATACACATTGTAAGGAGAGTGATCACTTTAGATAAGCTATTACCAGCAGGAGAGTGGGAAGGGGGGAAGAGAAAACCTTTTGTAGTGGTAAACACCCATTTTTTCATGCTTTGTGTGTATAAAAAGATCTTCTGTACTTTCCACACCTACAAGATCTCTGTCAAGCTTTCTTACAACTACAATACCCACCTGCAGAAGTAAAGAAACAGATTGATAGAGCCAGAAGAGTTCCCAGAAGTTACCTACTACAGGACAGGCCTAACAAAGAAAATAACAGAACGCCACTAGCCGTCACCTTCAGCCCCCAACTAAAACCCCTCCAACGCATTATTAAGGATCTACAACCTGTCCTAAAGGATGACCCAACACTCTCACAAATCTTGGGAGACAGGCCAGTCCTTGCCTACAGAGAGCCCCGCAACCTGAAGCAAATACTCACCAACAACCACATACCACACAACAGAACCACTAACCCAGGAACTTATCCTTGCAACAAAGCCCGTTGCCAATTGTGCCCACATATCTATTCAGGGGACACCATCACAGGGCCTAATAACATCAGCCACACTATCAGAGGCTCGTTCACCTGCACATCCACCAATGTGATTTATGCCATCATGTGCCAGCAATGCCCCTCTGCCATGTACATTGGTCAAACTGGACAGTCTCTACGTAAAAGAATAAATGGACACAAATCAGATGTCAAGAATTATAACATTCATAAACCAGTCGGAGAACACTTCAATCTCTCTGGTCACGCAATCACAGACATGAAGGTCGCTATCTTACAACAAAAAAACTTCAAATCCAGACTCCAGCGAGAAACTGCTGAATTGGAATTCATTTGCAAATTGGATACTATTAATTTAGGGTTAAATAGAGACTGGGAGTGGCTAATTCATTATGCAAGGTAGCCTATTTCCTCTTGTTTTTTCCTACCCTCCCCCTCCCCCCAGATGTTCTGGTTTAACTTGGATTTAAACTTGGAGAGTGGTCAGTTTGGATGATCTATTACCAGCAGGAGAGTGAGTTTGTGTGTGTATGGGGGTGGGTTTTTGGAGGGGGGTGAGGGAGTGAGAGAACCTGGATTTGTGCAGGAAATGGCCTAACTTGATTATCATGCACATTGTGTAAAGAGTTGTCACTTTGGATGGGCTATCACCAGCAGGAGAGTGAATTTGTGTGGCGGGGTAGAGGGTGAGAAAACCTGGATTTGTGCTGGAAATGGCCTAACCTGATGATCACTTTAGATAAGCTATTACCAGCAGGACAGAGGGGTGGGAGGAGGTATTGTTTCATGGTCTCTGTGTATATAATGTCTTCTGCAGTTTCCACAGTATGCATCCGATGAAGTGAGCTGTAGCTCACGAAAGCTGATGCTCAAATAAATTGGTTAGTCTCTAAGGTGCCACAAGTACTCCTTTTCTTTTTGCGAATACAGACTAACACGGCTGTTACTCTGAAACCAATTTATTTGAGCATAAGCTTTCGTGAGCTACAGCTCACTTCATCGGATGCATAAAGTGGAAAATACAGTGAGGATGTTTTTATACACACAGACCATGAAAAAAAGGGTATTTATCACTACAAAATGTTTTCTCTCTCCCCACCCCACTCTCCTGCTGGTAATAGCTTATCTAAAGTGATCACTCTCCTTACAATGTGTATGATAATCAAGTTGAGCCATTTCCAGCACAAATCCAGGGTTTAACAAGAACGTCTGAGGAACAGTGTGGCGGGGGGGGGGGGGGGGAGGCGGAAGGAATGAACAAGGGGAAATAGGTTACTTTTTGTAATGACTCAACCAGTCCCAGGCTCTATTCAAACCTAAGTTAATTGTATCCAGTTTGCAAATACAAACTGTGAGAGGCTAATGAGCTAAGATGAGCAGGAGAAAAAAACTTCTGTAGTGATAATCAAGATGGCCCATTTAGACAGTTGATAAGAAGGTGTGAGGATACTTAACATGGGGAAATAGATTCAATATGTATAATGACCCAGCCACTCCCAGTATCTAGTCAAACCCAAGTTAATGGTATCTAGTTTGCATATTAATTCAAGCTCAGCAGTTTCTCGTTGGAGTCTGTTTTTGAAGCTTTTCTATTGCAAAATTGCCACCCTTAAGTCTTTTACTGAGTGTTCAGAGAGGTTGAAGTGTTCTCCTACTGGTCTTTGAATGTTATGATTCCTGATGTCAGATTTGGGTCCATTGATTTTTTGCGTAGAGACTGTCCAGTTTGACCAATGTACATAGCAGAGGGGCATTGCTGGCACATGATGGCACATATCGCATTGGTGGATGTTCAGGTGAACGAGCCCCTCATGGCCTGGCTAATGTGATTAGGTCCTATGATGGTGTCACTTTAATAAATATGTGGACAGAGTTGGCATCTGGCTTTGTTGCAGGGATAGGTTCCTGGGTTAGTGGTTCTGTTGTGTGGTGTGTGGTTGCTGGTGAGTATTTGCTTCAAGCTGGCCTGTCTCCCAAGATCTGTGAGAGTGAGGGATCATTTTTCAGGATAGGTTGTAAATCTTTGATGATGCACTGGAGAGGTTTTAGTTGGGGGCTGAAAGTTACGGCTAGTGGCGTTCTGTTATTTTCTTTGTTGGGCCTGTTCTGTAGTAGGTAACTTCTGGGTACTCTTCTGGCTCTGTCAATCTGTTTTTTTTTTTCCACTTCAGCAGGTGGGTATTGTAGTTTTAAGAATGCTTTGTCTTTAGCTAGAGAGGAAGATCCAACCATGCTCGCCAGCTACATAGGGTTAGTAACTTGAATACTGGTGGACACAGCACCCCTGCTGGGCTCAGACAGGAGAATTCATTCAGTCTCATTCCAGTGCTTAAAAACACAGGTACACTGCACCAGAGAAATACCCACAATGAACCAGAGGAGCAGGCAGTGAGTTCAGCTGTGGGAATTCAATTCCACCTGGGAGAGACTGGGAGGAAATGAACCGAGAGGGAGAGAACAAATCCAATGCAAACACTAATCCAGTCTCTATCCTGCCTATAGCATCCCCCCCCCACCCCACACTTGTTCCATGTCAGCTTTGGGGTGGGAAGTGGAGGGCTGGGTCCTCAGGAAAGGCTGCTGGCTGCCATCTATCCACAGGAACATCCTGTTGGTGTTGCTTTTGCTGAGTCTCTTCCCCCAAAGTGCTCTCCATGACTGTGATCCATTGGCAGGTTTCTAAGTGGAAGCAGTAGTGGAGTCCCAGGAGCTGGGAGCTTGCAAACCCCTGCTAGTTCTGAGAACCTCGGAGTCACCTTGAGAGGATGGCAAAGGCTCAGGCTCCCTCTTCCAGCCTTTCCTCTGCATCCTACCCAATGAACAGTCCCTGCCAGAGCGGGAGTCCATTTCCCCCTTGGTGTGATGGAGAGACCAAAGTTACGAGAAGGAAGTCGGGACTTCTGGGTTATGTCTATCAACCTGCCACTCATTCTCTGTGTCTCCCTGTGCCTCAGTTTACCTGTCTGTATAATGGGGATATGTTCATAGTGGCTTTCGTTTGCAAGCTGTTTTTAAGATCCTTCAATTAAAGGTGCTACACAGGATGATGATAGTTACTGAGGAGAATTACTGATCTCTGATCTCTTAGCGACTTCCCTGTGTGCCTGCAGAAAGTGTTTGTGTCTCCCCTCAGTCATCTGTCTCCAGATTTGTCTGTGTACTTTCTACCCAGCCATCCTGGGCTTTTACAAACCCCATAGAGATCTAGGCATTGTAGCTAGTTTTCTTACTAATCAACTATAATTGTTAAATATACACAAATACACAGAACAGCCAATTCCTCTCTGACTCAGCACAGAGTCCAAGAGTTCTCATCTCCCTTTGGGAAGGTCCCTTAATTACTGTTTACTCATAAAACTAGATGAAGAGAAAAGAGGTGGAGGCAGGCTTGTGTCCAGCCTGTTCACATCCAGATGCTGCTTCTCCCCTAGAGGCAGAGTGATCCCCCCTGGGATTGCACAGAGCTATATTATAAACCATGCACATCCCAGTGTTGGCTCTCTGCGTGGGATGCCGCGGCAGATGCTGGGCTGAGAGACGTGTGGGACACGACTACCTGAGGGGGATTCCTGGGAAGGACACTTTCATCTCAGGATTCACAGGTACCATCTCTTGCTGAAGAGTCACCTGCTCAACAAACCCAGTGTAACATGGGTGTAGTGGGATAGAGAGTAAGGCTGTGGTTCTTTGAGCTCTGCACAATCATTAAACATCCCAGGGCCCTTGCCATATGGGATGAGTTCCCCGGCTGACGGCCTCCAGCCCAAAAGTGGCTGCATTTCAGTGGCAGAGGGGATCCTTCAGGAGGAAAGGTGTTAGTAGATGGACAATAGAAGACCAAATTCAGAGGATGTGGTCCGTACTTTGCTCAGGCCCTACTGAGGCAAAACTCTCTTGGAGTTAAAACTAAGACCTGAGGAGCCAGCTATGTTAATGCACAGACACTGTTGCATCCTCCTCTTCCATTTCAGGGCTCTGGCTGCGACCAGGTGGGTGGAGGAGGGGGAATGCTGAGGGTTGTAGCCTGACTTTTATCTGCTGGAAAGCATAGAGGTGGAAGAGCTCCCCACTGGAACAATTGTAAGCATTTTTTAACATGGGCGAGACATCTTGACTCTGAGCTTCATTCGAGAAGTCGGCTGAACTGGTATGGCTGAAACTTTCAAAAAACCATTCAGCCGGAAGCTGACAACCAGGGTGGGAAATTTCAGTCCAAACTGTTAAAGTTTGGCAAACTTATCGGCAACTGAAAATAAGGTCTCCCCATTGGAGGTGTCAGACAGCCTTAATTAAAAGTGCTGACACGATCACCACCTACAATGGCTAATCCGTTCGTGAATCCCACTTAGCTATGCTCTCTGCTCCAGTAACGTCAGCAGCAAGGAGTTCCACAGGCTAACTATGGATTATGTAAACTATTTTCTTTTATCAGTGTTATATGTTCAGACTTTCAAGGTAATTGAATGTTCCTGTGTTTGTGTGTTGTGAGACAGAGTAAATATAAAAGCCTGTTCAACTTCCTTTATTGATAAATTCCTGGGGTTGAATGTCAGAAGGCAGCCTAAGATCATCCATTCTGACCTCCTGTATCACACAGGTGATTAAATTTCACCCAGTTACCCCGGTGTTGGACCAATACCTTGTGTTTGACTCAAACCTGGTTTATACTAGGATTTTAGATCATAGAATCATAGAGCCACAGGGTGAGAAGGGACCACAAGGGTTATCCAGTCTAACCCCCTGCCGAGATACAGAATGTCTAAACCATCCCAGACAGATGACTATCCAGCCTCTATTGGAAAACTTGCATTGCAGGAGCTTCTATGACCTCTCACAGCATCTGTTCCATTGTCCTACCGTTCTTCCAGTTAGGAAGTTTTTTCCAGAGATATCATCTAAATCTGCTAGCCTGCAGTATGAACACACTGACTCTTGTCCCATTGTCCCGCCAGCTGTGGTAAGAAAGAATAACTTTTCTCCATCTTTTTTATGGCACCCTACTCCAACTCACCACTCCCCTGTTTATGTATCCGAGGATTGCATCACCCTTTCTGGCCACAAGAGCACATTGGGAGCTCACAATGAGTTGGTTTTCCATGGAGACCCCTAAATCCTTTTGCAGGTTCATAATATAGTGCCCTAGTCTATGGGTCGTGCCTGCCTTCCCTGTTCTGAAGGTCACTTTGCATTTGACAGCACTAAAACCTTTCGTTTGCATGGGCCCAGCTCACCAAATGCTCCAGATCAATCGGTATGCCTGCCCCGGCCTCCTCATTGTAACCACGCTGCCAATCCTTGGGTCGTCCGCAAATTTTATCTGCAGTAATTTTCCATTTGCTTCCAGATCATTGATGTAAATATCAAACACCACTACAAAAAACTCCATTGACTGACAATAGCCCAATGACAACGGCTTTCTGACCTCCATCAGTTAGCCAGTTTTTAGTCCATTTAACGTGAGCTTTACTGATATTCTATACGGTTCATTTTTTATCTGACTGTTTTCCTCAGTAAATCAAATGTCTCAGAGAGATTGAACGTGCACTCTCATTAAAGGACAAAATTGGGTTTATTTGACTAGAACAGTTTTCCATAAACTGTTTTGTTGACTGGCATTAATTATATTCTTAGACTTTTGTTTGAACTAATCCCCTACCAGTTTGTGGATGATACCAAGCTGGGAGGGGTTGCAAGTGCTTTGGAGGATAGGATGAAGATTCAAAATGATCTGGACAAACTGGAGAAAGGGTCTGAAATTAATAGAATGAAAATCAAAAAGGACTAATGCAAAGTACTCTACTTAGGAAGGAAGAATCAGTTGCACACATGCAAAATGGGAAATGACTGCCTAGGAAGGAGGACTGCAGAAAGGGATCTAGGGGTCATAGCGGACAACAAGCTAAGTATGAGTTAACAGTGTAATGCTGTTGCAAAAAAATCAAACATCATTCTGGGATGTATTAGCAGGAGTGTTGTAAGCAAGACACGAGAAGTAATTTTTCCGCTCGATTCCGTGCTGACTAGGCCTCAGCTAGAGTATTGTGTCCAGTTTTGTGCGCCACATTTCTGGAAAAGTGTGGACAAATTGGAGAAAGTCCAGAGAAGAGTAACAAAAATGATTAAAGGTCTAGAAAACATGACTTATAAAGGAAGATTGAAAGAACTGGGTTTGTTTAGTCTGGAAAAGAGAAGACTGAGAGGGGACATGATAACAGTTTTCAAGTACATAAACTTTTGTTACAAGGAGGAGGGAGAAAAATTGTTTTTCTTAAGCTCTGATGATAGGACAAGAAGCAATGGGCTTAAATTGCAGCAAGGGAGATTTAGGTTGGACATTAGGAAAAACTCCTTAGCTGTCAGTGTGGTTAAGCACTGAAATTAATTGCCTAGGGAGGTTGTGGAATCTCCATCATTAGATATTTTTAATAGCAGGCTAGAACAACACCAGAAAGAGATGAATCGGTCAGTTAGAAATTCTGGTGTTCATAACTCTAAGGTTCTCCTGTAGATGCTGTTTAACATCCTTCTTGCCTGCTAATGGACTGGAAAGTGTTTCATCACCTCAGGTGATATGAGTTCATTATACAGTTTCTTTCCAAATGCAGAACAAAACTATTTCTTGAACCATTTCTTCCTTTTCTGCAACATTAACAACTTTCCTTTCTCCCACTAGTAAGTGGCATAAATCTTCTCTAGGATTTCTTTTGTTCTTAAAATACTTAATGGTCTCCTTTTGGGGATCCGTAGCTTTGCCAAGCATGGGTTTTTCCCTGATATCTTTAACGTCTCATCAGTTTTTATAACTTCTGATTTGTATTGCTTGCTATCTATTTTTCCTTTTCCCCATTCGTTATATACTGCTTCTCCCGCGCAACCTCCCAATTGCTGCCTTCACTTTGCCACTGACGTGGCTTTTTATCCAAACTTGCCCACTTTCTTGACTCTGGAATTGTGACTTTTTAGCTATCTAGTAAACTATCCTCAAAGAAATCCTAAGTTTCATTCCCATTTTTCTGTCCACATTTTTCCTCTAAGTCAGATTTGCTGATAATTTGTCTCAGCTCTGGGGATTAGACCTTTTGAAGCATTAAGTATCGAAAGATATTACTGCTTGGGAACTGTTCTCGGTACATTTGAAGGAATGAATTGAATGAATCACTTCCATTCTTTCTTTGTCTCTTCCCAAAACTAAACAGTCCAAAACTTTTCAGCCTGTCCACATATGCCAGCCTACCCCATTCTCACAGTCTGTCTCAGAAACCCTGTTTCTATTGGCTACATCCTTTAATAGAGACTGGGTGACCAAAACTGAATTCATGTCCAGAGCAAGTTATTCTCCATCCCATTACTGAGGCATCTGAACATTGTCTTTGTTTTGGCCATGTCATAAATATAAAGAGAAGGGTAAACCCCTTTAAAATCCCTCCTGGCCAGAGGAAAAATCCTCTCACCTGTAAAGGGTTAAGAAGCTAAAGGTAACCTCGCTGGCACCTGACCAAAATGACCAATGAGGAGACAAGATACTTTCAAAAGCTGGGAGGAGGGAGAAAAACAAAAGGTCTGTGTCTGTCTGTAGGCTGCTTTTGCCGGGGACAGAATAAGAATGGAGTCTTAGAACTTTTAGTAAGTAATCTAGCTAGGTATTTGTTAGATTATGATTTCTTTAAATGACTGAGAAAATAGCTGTGCTGAATAGAATGAATATTCCTATCCGTGTGTCTTTTTTGTAACTTAAGGTTTTGCCTAGAGGGATTCTCTATGTTTTGAATCTAATTACCCTGTAAGGTATTGACCATCCTGATTTTACAGAGGTGATTCCTTTTTACTTCTATTAAAAGTCTTCTTGTAAGAAAACTGAATGCTTTTTCATTGATCTAAGATCCAAGGGTTTGGGTCTGTGGTCACCTACGCAAATTGGTGAGGATTTTTTACCAAACCTTCCCCAGAAAGTGGGGTGCAAGGGTTGGGAGGATTTTGGGGGGAAAGACGTTTCCAAACTGACTCTTCCCTAGTAATACCGGTTAGACTTTTGGTGGTGGCAGCGAAAGTCCAAGGGCAAAAGGTAAAATAGTTTGTACCTTGGGGAAGTTTTAACCTAAGCTGGTAAAAGTAAGCTTAGGAGGTTTTCATGCAGGTCCCCACATCTGTACCCTAGAGTTCAGAGTGGGGAAGGAACCTTGACAGGCCACTCCTGCAGATGAGCCAGGGTTTCCATGGAGCTCCTATCAATGACACACAGGTCTTCTGCCTGAGGTCTGTTCGAGTTGGGATGTCTCTCTCAACATGTCTTGACAAAGGTTTGGTTTTTTTCCACTCTCAGATTTTCAGTTTCTGGGTGAATGGGGAAGTCCCTACAGCATGGACTCTCTAGCCTGAGTTTGATTGCATTAAGGAACAATGAGAGATAACCAGTATCCACATTCTTGTTTCCTGATGGTGCCTGTCATAAATATAAAGGGAAGGGTAAACCCCTTTAAAATTCCCCCTGGACAGAGGAAAAATCCTCTCACCTGTAAAGGGTTAAGAAGCTAGGATAACCTCGCTGGCACCTGACCAAAATGACCAATGAGGAGACAAGATACTTTCAAAAGCTGGGGATAGGGTAAAAAAAAGGGTCTGTCTGTGTGATGCTTTTCCCGGGGACAGAACAGGAATGGAGTCTTAGAACTTTTAGTAAGTAATCTAGCTAGGTATGTGTTAGATTACGATTTCTTTAAATGGTGGAGAAATTAAGCTGTGCTGAATAGAATGGATATTCCTGTCCATGTGTCTTTTTTGTAAATTAAGGTTTTGCCTAGAGGGATTCTCTGTTTTGAATCTAATTACCCTGTAAGGTATTTACCATCCTGATTTTACAGAAGTGATTCTTTTTTTGTTACTTCTTTTTTACTGTTCATATTAACATTGTCTCTCCTTCCAGGCATTTGTACTGCAACCTTCACCCTAGACCCTGGGCACATACAGGAAGTCAGGGGGATATACGGTACATGCAGGAGACACCGTTCTGCCTCAGAGTTGGACACCTTCTCCCCTACTCCATGTCAGATTCCAACACAACCGACTTCACCAACCCCTCCACCTTCATCCTGATGGGCATTCCTGGCCTGGAGGCTGCTCATGTCTGGATCTCCATCCCCTTCTGCACCATATATGTATTAGCTGTCTTGGGGAACTTCACCATACTGTTAGTAGTGAAGACGGAGCCAAGCCTCCATGGGCCCATGTACTATTTCCTCTGTATGCTGGCTGTCACCGACCTGGTCCTGTCCACATCCATCCTGCCCAAAATACTGAGCATCTTCTGGTTTAATTCCAGAGAGATAGATTTCCATGTCTGCCTCACCCAGATGTACGTCATTCACTGCTTCTCAGCGATGGAATCTGGGATCTTCGTGGCCATGGCTTTTGATCGCTACGTGGCCATCTGTGATCCCCTGAGACATTCCACCATCCTGAAAAACACTGTGGTGGCCAAGATCGGCTTGGCCGTGGTGTTGCGTGGAAGCATTCTCTCACTGCCCTGTCCAATCCTGGCGAGGCAGTGGCCATATTGCAGAACGAACATCATCCCCCACTCGTACTGTGAGCACATAGCTGTGGTGAAGCTGGCCTGCACCGACACCAGCGTCAGTAGTTACTACAGCCTCTCTTTTGCATTCTTGATGACTGGTCTGGATGTGTCTTTTATTGCCATGTCCTATATGCAGATCCTTAGGGCCATCTTCAGCCTCCCCACAAAGGACGCCCAGCTTAAGACTTTTGGGACCTGCAGCTCTCACCTCTGTGCCATCTTAACCTTTTACATCCCAGATCTCTTCTCCTCCCTCACACATCGCTTTGGCCGCAATGTGCCTCGGCATTTCTTCATTCTCAGTGCCAACGTGTACCTCGTGGTGCCCCCATTGCTACATCCCCTCATCTACGGTGTGAGGACCAAAGAGATCCGTGACAAGCTGCTCCAGCTCTTCACTCATAAAGGACTGTAAATGTTTCTCCTGGTGCTCTGGTGCTCAGAACGAGCCCCGTGCAGAGCTGACTGGTGACTTGGTTCTGGGCCATTGTCAAGGTTCCTCCCCTACTCTGAACTCTAGGGTACAGATGTGGGGACCTGCATGAAAACCTCCTAAGCTTACTTTTGCCAGCATAGGTTAAAACTTCCCCAAGGTACAAATTAATTTCACCCTTTGCCCTTGGAATTTCCACTTCCACAACCAAACTTTAACTGGGTTTACTGGGAAATGTAGTTTGGACACATCTTTCCCCCCAAAATCCTCCCAACCCTTGCACCCCACTTCCTGGGGAAGGTTTGGTAAAAATCCTCAACAATTTGCATAGGTGACCAGACCCAAACCCTTGGATCTGAGAACAATGAAAAAGCATTCAGTTTTCTTACAAGAAGACTTTTAATAGAAGTAAAGGAATCACCTCTGTAAAATCAGGATGGTAGATACCTTACAGGGTAATTAGATTCAAAACATAGAGAATCCCTCTAGGCAAAACCTTAAGTTACAAAAAAGAAAGACACACAGACAGGGATAGTCATTCTATTCAGCACAGTTCTTTTCTCACCCATTTAAAGAAATCATAATCTAACACATACCTAGCTAGATTACTTACTAAAAGTTCTAAGACTCCATTCCTGTTCTGTACCCGGCAAAAGCAGCAAAGAGACAGCCCCAGACCCTTTGTTTCTCTCCCTCCTCCCAGCTTTTGAAAGTATCTTGTCTCCTCATTGGTCATTTTGGTCAGGTGCCAGCAAGGTTACCTTTAGCTTCTTAATCCTTTACAGGTGAGAGGATTTTTCCTCTGGCCAGGAGGGATTTTAAAGGGGTTTACCCTTCTCTTTATATTTATGACATGCCCCCCAAATCTCAGCTAGGGTGAAACGCTGGCTGGGATTTCTTCCTGGAGGTCTAGGAAAAACAGAGTTAATAAGACACGTGCACCTCTAAATATACTACCAAGTACATAAAGACTAAGAATATTTTCCACATATCAAGGATGATTTTAACCAGTTGATTCTAGGAAACTTTCATAGGAGAGTGCATCAGCCACTTTGTTAGATGCTCCTGGGATGTGTTGGATGTTGAAATCAAAATCTTGGAGAGCTAAACTCCACCAAATAAGTTTTTTGTTATTTCCCATGGCGGTATGAAGCCACTGTAGCGCAGCATGGTTGGTTTGCAGGTGGAAACGCCATCCCCAAACATATGGGCGTAGCCTTTCCAGGGCGTAGACAATGGTGTCACATTCTTTCTCACTGACTCACCAGTTGCTATCCATCTCAGACAGTTTTTTGCTGAGAAACACGACAGGGTGGAATTCTTGATCCGGTCCTTTCTGCATTAAAACTGCTCCCACACCACGCTCGGATGCATCTGTGGTTACTAGGAACGGTTTGTCAAAGTCTGGGGCCCTTAGTACAGGGTCAGACATGAGTGTCACTTTAAGGTGGTTAAAGGCCTTCTGACACTTTTCAGTCTACTGAATGGCATTTGGCTGTTTCTGTTTGGTTAGGTCTCTCAGTGGGGCAGCGATTTGGCTGTATTGCGGTACAAAACGTCTGTAATAACCGGCCAAGCCTAAGAAGGATTGAACCTGTTTCTTTGACTTTGGGACAGGCCACTTTTGGATAGCATCCACTTTGGCCTGTAGGGAGCTGATAGTTCCTTGATACACCTGGTGACCAAGGTGAGTCACTCTGTTTAGGCCTATTTGACACTTCTTAGCCTTAACAGTTAGACCTGCCTCCCTTATGCGCTCAAAGACTTTTTGTAGATGTTCCTGGTGTTCTGCCCAGGAATCCGAAAATATGGCCACATCGTTAAGGTAGGCTACTGCATATTCTCCTAATCCCGCTTGGAGACCATCTACAAGTCTTTGGAAGGTGGCGGGTGCATTTCGCAGTCCGAAAGGGAGTACATTAAATTCATACAGCCCGAGATGTGTGGTGAAGGCTGACCTTTCCTTGGCGGATTCATCTAGCGGTATTTGCCAGTACGCCTTGGTTAAGTCCAAGGTAGAGATGAACTGGGCCTGTCCCAGTTTCTCTAATAGTTCATCTGTGCGGGGCATTGGATAGTTGTCTGGGCGAGTTACAGCATTTAACTTATGGTAGTCCACGCAAAAACTTATCTCCCCATCTGGTTTGGGAACTAGAATCACTGGAGATGCCCATGCACTTCCAGAGGGGCGGATTACACCCATCTGTAACATATCCTGGATCTCCCTTTCTATAGCAGTTTTAGCTTGAGGAGACACCCGGTAAGGTTGGACTTTTATTCGGTGAGCATTACCTGTGTCCATGGAGTGGTATGCCGGTTCAGTCAGTCCTGGGGTGGCTGAGAATGTTGGCATGTAGCTAGTGCACAGCTCCTTGATCTGCTTCGCTGCATACGCCCAAGGGTCATGGAGAGGTTCACCTCTTCCACACAACCAGCACAATTCCCTTCATAGTAGACACCTTCGGGCCACTCAGTGTTGTCTCCTCCCTGGGCTGTAAACTGACAAACCTTTAATTCTCTGGAATAAAAGGGCTTTAGAGAATTAATATGGTACACCTTAGGCTTTCGGTTGGAGGTGGGGAATGCTATGAGATAATTAACAGCTCCCAGGCTCTCCTGGACCGTGAATGGCCCTTCCCACGATGCTTCCATTTTATGGGCCTGGAGCACTTTTAAGACCATGACCTGGTCCCCTACTTTGAAGGAAGGCTCTCTGGCATGTTTATCATACCAGGCTTTTTGTTCTTTTTGAGCATCCTGTAAGTTTTCTTTTGCAAGGGCTAAAGAGGTTTGGAGGGTGTTTTGTAGGTTGGTTACAAAGTCCAGAATGTTAGTTCCTGGAGAAGGTGTAAATCCCTCCCATTGCTGCTTCACCACCTGTAATGGCCCCTTAACCTCACGGCCATATACAAGTTCAAATGGGGAAAACCCTAAACTGGGATGTGGTACAGCTCTGTAGGAAAAGAGCAACTGCTGCAACACTAGGTCCCAGTCAACGGAGTGCTCATTTACGAATCTGCGTATCATGGACCCCAAAGTTCCATTAAATTTCTCCACCATGCTATTTGTTTGATGGTGGTAAGGAGTGGCAACCAAGTGATTTACCCCATGAGCTTCCCAGAGGTTTTCCATAGTTCCTGCCAGGAAATTAGTCCCCGCATCTGTGAGGATGTCGGAGGGCCAACCTATCCTGGCAAAAATGTCTGCTAGTGCCTGGCACACACTTTTAGCCTTGGTGTTGCTTAGAGATACTGCTTCCCGCCATTGGGTGGCAAAATCCATGAAAGTCAGTATGTACTGCTTTCCTCTGGGTGTCTTTTTTGGAAAAGGACCCAGAATATCCACAGCTACTTGCTGAAATGGAACTTCAGTGATGGGGAGTGTCTGGAGAGGGGCTTTGACCTGGTCTTGGGGTTTTCCCACTCTTTGGCATACTTCACAAGACTGGAAATAGGTAGAAACATCCTTGCCCATTCCCTCCCAGTGGAATGACCCCCCCCAAACGGTCTTTGGTCCTGTTCACCCCAGCATGGCCACTAGGGTGATTGTGGGCAAAGTTCAAGAGCTTGGCCTGTTGTTTAGTTGGAACTACCAACTGTCTCTGAGGATGCCAGTCTTCCTGGTGTCCACCAGAAAGAGTTTCCTTGTATAAAAGTCCTCTTTCTACAACAAACCTGGATCAATTAGAAGAGCTGAGAGGCGGTGGGTTGCTCCGTGCCGCCGTGCAAGCTCTCTGGAGGCTTTCATCTGCTTCCTGTTCAGTCTGGAACTGTTCCCTTGATGCTGGAGACATCAGTTCCTCATTGGATTGTGGATCTATGCTTGTTCCCTCGGGAAGCGATGTAGTGGATGGGGCTGTTTCCGTTGACTGTGAACCGCTCTCCGCTGGGACACTATGTTGGGGTTCAGGCTCTGGCTGGGCTTCTTGTGTACGGTTCTGGGCTGCTGCTGGTTCAGTGGTGCCCTCTGGTGTTGAGGTTGCAAGTACTGGATTCAGTGCTGGCAATGGGTCTGGTGCTGGTTGTTCCCCTAGTTCCGGTTCTGGGACTGGTTCCATCTGGGTCTCTGGGACTGGATCCACTACTGCTGTTGCAGACATTGGCCTGGGGTCCAGATCCATCACTTCTGACCAGGTCCTGATAGAAGTTTCCGGGACAGAGCTAGGCCTCATGGCTTGTTTTGCCTGGCTGCGGGTGACCATTCCCACCCTCTTGGCCCGCTTCACATGATTGGCCAAGTCTTCCCCCAACAGCATGGGGATGGGATAAATATCATAGACTGCAAAAGTCCATGTTCCTAACCAGCCCTGGTACTGGACAGGCAACTTGGCTGTAGGCAAATTGAAAGAGTTGGACTTGAAGGTTTGAATCGTCACTTGGATCTCTGGATTGATTAAATTGGGGTCCACTAAGGAAGCATGGATAGATGACACTTGTGCTCCGGTGTCCCTCCACGCAGTAACCTTCTTCCCGCCCACACTCACAGTTTCCCTCCGCTCCAAGGGTATCTGGGAGGTATCTGGGCCTGCGGACCTCTGGTGTGAGTCTGGTGCAGTGAACTGTAATCTGTTGGGGTTCTTGGGGCAGTTGGTCTTTACATGCCCCAGCTTTAAGACATTTAAGACATTGTAGAGCTGACGGGTCACTGGGGCGAGGCGGGTTGCTGGAGAACAGTGTGGTGGGATGATAAGGTGTCTAGTGGGTTCTTTGAGAGGTAGGTGGGGCCTTGGGCGGCTCCCAGTAATAGGGTGTGGTCTGGGGTTGTCCCTTCTGGTCTCCGCTCCAACTGCGACCAGTTTTCTTCTTCTCTGCCACCTCCACTCATCCGGCTCCAATCTCTCCTGCCTCGATTACAGTTTTGGGTTTCCCATCTAGGATGTATCTTTCTATTTCCTCAGGAACACCCTCTAAGAATTGTTCCATTTGCATTAGGAAGGGCAAATTTACTGGAGATTCAACACTTGCTCCTGATATCCAGTCATCCCAATGTTTCACAATGTGGTCGGCATGTCGGGTAAATGACACGTCTGGTTTCCACCTTAGGGCTCTGAACCTCCAACGAGAATGCTCGGATGTTATCCCCATTCTGACTCTTGCCTTGGATTATAACAGTTCATACTTGTTCATGTGTTCTTTAGGCATTTCAGCTGCCACCTCAGCTAAGGATCCACTGAGCTGCGGCCTCAGCTATACCGCGTATTGGTCGGTAGAGATGCTGTACCCAAGACAGGTCCTTTTGAAGTTTTCTAAGAAGGCCTCCATATCATCGCCTGCCTTGTAGGTGGGGAACTTTCTGGGATGGGAAGTGGTCCATGGAGAAGGATTGCTAGGGTTTGTTGGTATGTTCTGCTGAGCCTTTACCTTCTCCATCTCCAGCTTCCTCTCTTTTTCCTTCTCCTCCAGTTCTTTGGCCCTTGCCTCCATTTCCCTCCTGTGGGCAGCCTCCTGTACCTCTTTCTCCAGCCGCATATGTCCTATCTGTCTTTCATGTTCCTTTTGTTTTTCCTCAGCCTGAAATCTGGCTAATTCCAGCTTTTGTTGAGCCATGGATTCTGTCATCCTAACCTCTCTGTTTTTAACTAACTTTACACCCGAGGTTTAGAAATAAACAAACAAAACTTGGCTGTAAAATTTTGCTGTGCTAGAATAGGATACCTATTCTCTGATAGTGATTGTCAGCCTACAGAAAAAGACAATTCCCTTTGTCTCTGCTCTGGCCCCAAATCAAAGCAAAAAACCTCCAACTACTTGGAAACCTGTTTACCAGCAGCCCAGAGGAAAAAAAAAATTCCTTTCAAACCAGTGCTTCTTGTAAAAAAAAAAAATCAAAATCCTAAAAAAAAACCCCAAAACCCTGCCACTTTTGTCTCCAGGCAAATGGGTAGAACACCCCCCCCCCCCCATTTACTTTTAGAGGAAAAAAAAACCTTTGGTTTGCGAAGACTGTGCATTTCCCTGCAGGAGTTAATTACTCTGCCTCCAGGCAAACAAAACCTGCAATTCACAAAGATAATCCCCTTTTGTCTCTGCTCTGGCCCCAAAGCAGAGGAAAAACTAGCTGCTTTCAGTTGCACCTCGTTTCCAGCAGCCCCAAAGGAAAAAAAATATTTCCTTTTTAAAATCTGTTTTTCTGGTTCAAAAAATCTCAAATTGATCTCAAAAGGATTTCAGGTTAATCCCACCATGCTGCCACCATGTCAAGTTCCTCCCCCACTCTGAACTCTAGGGTACAGATGTGGGGACCTGCATGAAAACCTCCTAAGCTTACTTTTACCAGCTTAGGTTAAAACTTCCCCAAGGTACAAATTAATTTTACC
Source organism: Eretmochelys imbricata (assembly GCF_965152235.1). Classification (NCBI taxonomy): domain Eukaryota; kingdom Metazoa; phylum Chordata; order Testudines; family Cheloniidae; genus Eretmochelys; species Eretmochelys imbricata. Next base: position 2,353,798 of record NC_135572.1, read on the forward strand.
CTTTGCCCTTGGAATTTCCACTGCCACCACCAAAGTTTAACTGGGTTTACTGGGAAACGTAGTTTGGACATGTCTTTCCCCCTAAAATCCTCCCAACCCTTGCACCCCACTTCCTGGGGAAGGTTTGGTAAAAATCCTCAACAATTTGCATAGGTGACCAGAGACCCAAACCCTTGGATCTGAGAACAATGAAAAAGCATTCAGTTTTCTTACAAGAAGACTTTTAATAGAAGTAAAGGAATCACCTCTGTAAAATCAGGATGGTAGATACCTTACAGGGTAATTAGATTCAAAACATAGAGAATCCCTCTAGGCAAAACCTTAAGTTACAAAAAAGAAAGACACACAGACAGGGATAGTCATTCTATTCAGCACAGTTCTTTTCTCACCCATTTAAAGAAATCATAATCTAGCACATACCCAGCTAGATTACTTACTAAAAGTTCTAAGACTCCATTCCTGTTCTGTTCCCGGCAAAAGCAGCAAACAGACAGCCCCAGACCCTTTGTTTCTCTCCCTCCTCCCAACTTTTGAAAGTATCTTGTCTCCTCATTGGCCATTTTGGTAAGGTGCCAACGAGGTTACCTTTAGCTTCTTAACCCTTTACAGGTGAGAGGATTTTTCCTCTGGCCAGGAGGGATTTTAAAGGCATTTACCCTTCCCTTTATATTTATGACAGCCCTCTTCACTGAATTACTGACTGGACAGTGACAGAGACATTAAACCTTTTCCTGGCCTTACTGTGCTGTGTCAGTTTGACAATCTGGGGAATCAGTCTCACTCGTTTGCCACTTTTCTAATTGCTGGTAAATGGACCCTATAACTCTGCTCAAAACCCTACCTCTTCTGCCAAGACTCCACCCCTGCTTTCCCTCTTCCCCCTAAGGCACCGCCCCTGTCATTTCCACCTCCCTGCTGGAATGTAGCTATTTCAGATTTTTTTAGGGTGGCAACGTGATTCCAGGGTTGCCTTAAGCTCTTGAAAATTCTAGTTTACTGGCAGATAAATTAGCAAATAGCTGACAAGAGCACTGTATCTAAGTCCTATATGAAAGAAAGAAAATGAAATTAGTATTTGACCCACTCATATCTAAAACCAATGTGTTCTTACATCTTATAGAAAGTCACATAAGAGACACTGGTTAGGTTTAAAATTTATATATTTATTTATATATTATATATATACTTTGTTACTAACTCTGTAAAGACAGAGACCCTGTCAGGACTCCTGGATTCTATCTCAGCTGTGGGAGAGGAGTGGGGTCTAGTGGGTTACCATGGGGGCAGATTAATGTGGGTTCTATATAAAAACATCAGAAGGGCCATATTTGGTAAGATCAATGGTCCATCTAGCCCAGTATCCTGTCTTCGGACAGTGACCAATTCCAGGTGCTTCAGAGGGAATGAAGAGAACAGGCAATTACCAAGTTATTAGCATCACCCACTCCCAGCTTCTGGCAAACAGAGACTAGGGACACCATGCCTGCCTATCATGGCTAATAGCCATTGATTGACCTATCCTCTATGAACGTACCTAGTTTTTATGGGAACTCTGTTACCATTTTGGCTTTCACAACCTCCCCGGGCAAAGAGTTCAACAGGTTGACTGTGAAGAAATGTTTCCTTTTGTTCGTTTTAAATCTGCTTCCTTTTAATATCTTTGGGTGACCCCTAGTTCTCATGTTATGTAAAGGAGTAAATAACATTTCCTTATTCAATTTTTCCACACGTGTCATAGACAGGTTTCAGAGTAAAAGCCGTGTTAGTCTGTATTCGCAAAAAGAAAAGGAGTACATGTGGCACCTTAGAGACTAACCAATTTATTTGAGCATGAGCTTTCGTGAGCTACAGCTCACTTCATTGGATGCATACCTCTCTCAGATCCCCTTTTAGTCTCTTTTCCAAGCTGAAAAATCCCAGTTTGTTTTAATCTCTCCTCATGCGCAAGGTATTCACGGCCTTAATCATTTATGTTGCCCAAGATAGCAACAAAATCACTTTCATAATGCTTTACTGGTGACACAGAATCCAAAAGGCAGTTCCCTTAAAGCAACCTAGAACCCAGAAAGCCAAGTCAAGTATCATGATGATTATGAAATTCTTGTTCATCATAAACAAGTTCTACCAATTCCAAAGGATCAGACACATCCTCTCCCAGGTCAAGGAATGTTTCAGATATTACCCAAATACACACTTACAGCCAATTCTTATTAACTAAACTAAAATTTATTAAAAAGGGAAAGAGAGAGAGTATTGGTTAAAAGATCATTATACATACAGACATGAATAGAATTCTTATGTCAGTTTCATAGTAGAGATGGTGGGCGTTGTAGCCACATAGAGTTCTTTCAGAATTAGTCTATATAGTCAAAATATTCAATATCAGGGTAGTTAAGTGTGTAACTGGAGACCACAGTCTTGTGACTCAAGCTTCCCCTGATAAAGCTTAAGCAGATCTGAAGTTAAAAGGATCAGGACCCAAGAGCCCTTTACACAGTTCCTGGGCAGCACAGCAGTCCTTGGGTGAACAATAAGCTTTTGAAGTCACCTTCTCTTTCCTAAACATCACCGGTAATTAACTATCTGGATTAATGTAAGGTAATTATCCATTAAGCAGTTCATAGACAGTTTACCACAAACTTTAAAGAGACAATGTGTGGATGAGATGATGGTGTTGGGAAGAGGGTTTTTTTAGGAACTGAGGAAACATTTGGGAAAGAAGGTGTTGGGGGTAGAATTTAGAGAGAAGGACGGATCGACTCCGGAGGCTGGATGGTTCAGTCTAGGTACCACTGTTTATTGCATCAGAGGTGTTACAAGCTTGCAAGTGACCATAATATAATTCAATTTAGTATCCCTGTGGCAGGAAAAACACTACAGGAGACGAACATTTTAACATTTAACTTCGCAAGAGGGAATTACACTAAAATGGGGAAGTTGGTCAAATAGAAGTTAAAAGGTACAGTGCCAAAAGTGAAATCCCTGCAAGCTGCCTGGAAATTCTTTAAAGACACCATAATAGAGTGTAACCTCTTTGTACGAGAGGGGCCTTTGAACTTTAGTGGGAATGATCCAGTTGGGAAGACCCTGTGTGCTGTAATCTAGCTTTAGAAACTACAACTCCCATGATGCCTGGGGGAAGAGCGAAAGACTCCCTCTTCCAGGGAGTGCAGAAGGGAGCGGGCGGTGGGCTCTGGTGTGGGAGAGCACTGTCTACACCAGGAGCTGCTGCTTTGAGCCTGCTGGGGCTTTGATGGAGCAGGGAGCCTCAGGTGGCTTCCCTGGGGCCAGGGCAGAGACTGTTGCTGTGCCGGGAGCTGAGGGAGGTGGGGGCTGCAGTGAAGGTCTGTGAATAACCCCCACGCTTATTTGGGAGAGTTCTTGCAAGTGAAGCCCCTCCATCCTCCTGTTCACTGACCCAGTGTGAGGTTGTTCAGGATAGGGGACGCCTGTCTGGTGACTTTTTACACAACTTTGGGGACCTGGGCCTGAGGCTCCTTTGTGTGCTCTGTGTTGTGAGTCAGTGTGCGTTCACCTCAGAGCAGACCCGCTCAGACAAACCACCGGGAACCAGGCTTTATTCTGTAAAGAACTTAGAACAGGATCCCAGTCCAGCAGCCTCCTCTCTGCTCCCCTGCTCCATGCTCCCAGCTCAGTCAGGGCTGAGACCCCCTGCTCAGGGGTGGCAGGTTTGTAGAAATTTTGGTGGTGCCCAGAACCTGCCCCTCCCGAAACTCCACCCCACACCTGCCCAAGGCTCTGGGAGGGACTGTGGGTGTGGGAGGAGGTCTGGGGTTCAGGACCTGGGCTGGGGCAGGGGATTGGCTGCAGGAGGGTTGCAGGGTGCAGGCTCTGGGAGGGCATTTGGGGATGGGAGGGGGCAGAGGGAGCAGGTGCAGGTTCTGGGAGGGAGTTTAGGGATGGGGGTGTGTGGAGGAAGGGGGTGCAGGGGTGAGGGCTGTGGGGTGAGGCTGGGGATGAGGGGTTCACAGTGCAGGAGGAGACTCAGGTCTGGGACTTGGGGTTGGGGTACTGGGGGCGCAGGCTCTGGGGTGGGGCAGGGCCAGGGATGAGGAGCTTGGGGTGCAGACAGGGTGCCCCAGGGCTCGGGTCAGAGAGGACTCCCCCACTCTGCTCCCCACTGGCAGCAGCGAGCTCCGGGTGAGGGACCCCTCCTCTCCCCCCCCAGCACACTCACTCTGCACATGCTCCTAGGGCCCCTCTCAAGACCAGAAAGCCCCCTCGCCTCCCCTGTGGTGTCCCTTATACTGGGTACCGGGGGGGGGCTCCCATCAAGTGTGGCCTCCCCTGCTTTTGCCCCTCACCGTAGCCTCACTGGAGGTGGGGTATGGGGCTTCCCCTTGCCCAGCATGGGGAAGGAGTGGTGGCTGCGGGAGGAGGGGGGGCAGATAACAGGTCAAACACTCACCGAAGCCCCAGCAGCTGCTCCGGTGAGTGAGGTCCACTGTAGCTGATCAGGTCTCCTGCCGAAAGCCCCCTCGGCATCTCCTCCTGGTGGGTGCCGGGGCAGGGGAGGGCTGAACTCAACTCCAAGAACAGTAACCCAAAAGCTACCCCCTAATTTTGAGTCTTTCTTTTTCTCAAGAAGGACCTCGAACAGCAACTAAAAAACTGCCAACAGGGGACTTCTTCTTTAAAAGATGCTCTAAAGAGAAAAGGAAAAGGAAAATCCTTAAAATGAACATTTCGATTAATTCTGTAAATTCCAAAAGTTGTAACTCTTTTTTCTTGGATTCATAGACGCATAGGGTGAGAAGAGTCTGCAAGGGTCAGCTAGTCTAACCCCCTGCCAAGATGCAGGATTCTTCTTTGTGTAATTAATAAAAAAACAGCATATATTTTATGGCAATTGTTAAAGCGGGAGTTGTCAGCTGTAACTTTATGTGAAACCCTGGACTGCACTTAACTGTTTAATATTGTCACAGTAAAACAAGGGTTTTATTAACCCCTTCAACCCACTGCGCACCTACTTTCCCCTCACGAACACAGCTGAACAAATGGGTAGGGTGGTAAGGACCTTAGCTGAGAGAAGAAAGTATCTGATGTCAGGAGACCCAGCTGTTGACCAATAGGGATGTCTTGTGAGTAAGGAAGACAGAACTTGCGTGGGAGATGGACCTCATCTGTGATATTGACTCCCAGGGGAGGTCAAAATGGCCACAGGCCTCACTATGCTGAAAACTTAAAGAAAACGGCTCTTTAAATTAGCTCTCAATAACCCCCTTCTCTCTCTCACCTCCCCTCAATGCCCCAAAAAAGCCAATACGTTAATCTAGGTAGTTCTTCTTCATCTTTGGAAGGAAGAGAGAGAGGAAGAGAGAAAACATGTAACTTATTTTAAATAGGTGGCATTCTGAATCTTCTGTGATGGAGGATTTCTAAGCAGATAGACAGAGGAGATTTAGATTTGTGCAGGACTGGGGTTAATTGCTCTACCTCAGATGGTTGCAGCACAGTCCTTGGCATGCAGCAGAGGAGCCCTCTTGCTTGACCTAGAGGGTTTTTTGTCATAGGCTGGATGTTCCCAAACTATTATCAAGGAACCACAGGAAGTCTGAAAAATATGGCCCAGCAGTCCACAGAGAGCTGGCTGCTCACATCACTGGCTTTCCTCTTACTTTCCAGCTACTAAATTGTAATTGGTAGGAAGATAAAAATACACAACATACTTTCCCAATATTGCATTTCCATGCCACTCATTGTTTTAGTTATCTTAGTGGTATGTTATTATCATGAAGAAAACAGAAAGTGCCCCAGCAATCAGCTGATGGGAACAGGACAAGGTGGCATTTGCTCAGCAGTAATTCATCCAATAGACCCCTAACGTCACATAAGCATTGAATCATAACTAATCCACTATACGTCTCAGCCATTCCAGCCATTCTGTTCTGATTGCAACATGGCTATAGCCATTACTGGCCAAGGTGGATTTACAATCCTGAGACGTGATAAAGCAAACTAAGTCCACATTTCCAAGATCCCAGTGTGGATCAGAGGGTAGAATTTGCCCAACACGTCACAAATGCAAGCCAGTGAAGACAGACTGAAAGGTCCATGTGTTCAATCACATCCACAAACCACTGACCCATACAGAACATGCAGGCACCTCTGTCATAAAGAGGAGAGCTAGGAAACCTGCAGGGTCTGCCTGAGGGACAGGGACATTTAAGCTGAGCTAATGTTCCCCCAACAAGTCCCAGTGGATTCAGACATAGGATGCATCCCTTTCTAAATATCCAGAAGAAGACAAAAAATCAGCCCCTCATTGAATAACTCAGGTCCTTGTTATTTAAAAGTTGAATCAAGCTCTGAGATAAGGCTTCCCAAACATTTTGCTGGCATGGAACCCATTTCAATGAACTGTTTCTTCCTGAGACCCCAGACAGCACGGACGATGCTGTTTGGAAGAGCAAAATGGCATCTTCCACATAGTGTGACTTTGTGTGTACATTGTCTGTGAGGTCACACTGTGCTAAGGATGCCATTTTGTAGAGCAAAAAGGCGTTCTTCAGGCATCCTGATCTTTCATGCACAAAACCAAAGGGTAGGCTGGACATTAAGAAAAACTTCCTAACTGTCGGGGTGGTTAGGCACTGGAATAAATTGCCTAGGGAGGTTGTGGAATCATCATCATTGGAGATTTTTAAGAGCAGGTTAGACAAACGCCTGTTACGGATGTTCTAGCTGGTACAGGTCCTGCCATGAGTGCAGGGGACTGGACTTGAAGATCTCTTGAGGTCCCTTCCAGTTCTATGATTCTTGATCCTATACCTGCAAGGTGATGCTGTGCAGATCAAAATGGTGTCCTCCATACACTAGGGATTGCCACAGCCCTATCTGCTCATAGCGTAAGCCACAGTTTGTAAACCACTGCCCTGAGAGCATCTTGGGCTGGGACCCTTTGGATTAACCTTCTAATAAAGGCACGTTCAAGATCACTGACCTATCTTTGAGTGACCTGGCCCCAGCATATCTAAAAGGACCTAAATCCCAAGGATGAAGATCTGACCCCCATGTTCCTCAGTCTCAGTGGAACTTTCTACCACGAGTGAAAAGCTCATTTAGACCTTTCCCAGGGGCCAAGCCCAGGCTGTGGAACAAAAGGACCTCTCCCATGAGAACTAAGGACCACTCCCAACCCTCCCCACCTTCCGCTCCAAGTGCAAAGCACACTTCTTCAACCAGCCGTCTCTGGTATAAGCACGGGCTGTGTGGGCATCGGAAACTCCCAAACCCTATCAAAACAAACACTCCAGACAGCGTCTTCCCCCTGAAGAGCTCTGTGTAAGCTTGGAAACTTGTCGCTTTATCAACATATATTGGTCCAATAAAAAGTATCCCATCATCCACCTTGTCTCCCTAGACGTTAGTCATGTCACTTAACACACATCTGGAAGGTACTCAGCTAGTGTAGAGGTGAAGGTGGGAAAAGCACATGAATCGACTAGAACACAATTCCAGACATGTGGCTCTCAGAGCTCAGCCCTCGGACCCTGAGCCTGCCCCTCTCTGAGCCCTCCTGGCCAAGGGACAACCTGCCCAGCAGGCAGCCCTTCACATGCCCCAGCTCTGTGCTTCCTCTACTATTGCATAGGACAGGTGCTGAAAACGAGGGACATTTCTGGGCTCCGAAGCCCTGCACTGACCCAGCTCCTGCTCATCAGAGAGGGGCTGCTGAGAGCAGCAGGAGGGTCTGGAGGGTCTCTGTGCTCTGTCAGAGGAGCGCTGGGCAGGGAGGTTTATAGCCATCGCTGGGGGATCCCAGCAGGGTTTCTGAGAAGCCGCAGCTCAGGAGAGAGCATGAGACAGACAAACAGCCCTCTGTTTTCCCATGTGCCTGAGCATACAGTGCCCCAAGGGAGCTGGGGAAGGGGAGGTGTCAGGGACAAGCAGAGACAATGGGAAAATCTTCTTGCAAAAACATCAAAAGCAATAAATTGTTTTCCACGGGTTGTTAATTTGGGGGATTTTGTTCAAATATCACTACACCAGGGAGAGTCCTGACTCCTGATTCTTTGGGAGTCTACTCTGTTTTATGGCCTGTTTTGATTGTAGGGGAGGGTTGGATCCCACGTCCCTTCTGATTGCTTCTGTCCCTCATTTTTAAGAGGCGTGGACCAGGTTCTACCTCAGAGACATGGGGCAACTCCCAACATAGCTAGCAAGAGCTGCACACCATGGCTGATGGGGTGGGGGGACAATTGTACTGGGATCCCAAACTCAGGGGCACCACAAAATGTTTGTAATATCTGCATAAATACAGTGAAATGACAGTGTGCGGGGCCCAGGAAATAGGATGTACCATGTCCCCTAAATTTCTCTTGACAGGCCTGCTGCAAACTGACCAGGGGGCGGATCTGCACTTTTTTAAAGCAAATGGCTTGTGGCTGTTACTGGTAGCAGTTGCATAGTGGAAATGTTTGTATTTCACAGCACCAATAATCCAGCAGTTATGTCAGATCTCAGTGTCCCATGAGGGCTGCCCAGCTATGTCCAGATTCTGCCCCCATAGATCTCAACGCTGTCTGTGTGTGAGATGTGTTGTGTCCCCTAGGTCTTTATGGTTCATAACTAATGTTTCTATAGCAACCTCCCACAGGACAGGTTACAGAGCAGGTTGCAGGCTGCAGCAGGTTTATGGGAATAGCTTCACCCATTGCATAAGTGCAGCCAGCTGTAGTGTGAAACAGGCAAGTTGCTTCCACCTATCTATTCCATCCATCCCTCTCTCCACGCAGCCCTCTCTCTGCCTGTCTGTCCAGCACTGCACAGCCAGGGTTAAGGAGATGAAGTGGAAAAGGACTGCACAGCCAGGTGAATTTACAAGGGAATCCTTCCGGAGATATGAAGTAATTCCTCTGGTTGCAATTGAACCAGGACACCAGGTCCAATGCTCCTCACACCTCCATAAAGCGCCAAGGGATCTTTGATAGCCACAAGTGTCCAACCCCTCAGTTTTAGGTCTCACAAACCCACTGAATTCCCACCAGGTGAGCAGGCTGGGGTGAGTCCAGGGAGAGGAGAAGTCAAGAAAATTGATACGATTGGTATTAGTGAAACCTAGCAGAACAACGCACAACTGGAACATTAATCACTAGATATGATCTATTTAAGAAGGATACAGTGGCCAGGGGCCGCCCTCTACATTAAAGATGCCATTACTTGCTTTGGAGTTATTGATACTTCAAAAGGACAGGACCAAGAACATAAGAAGACCCATGCTACAGTAAGCCACTCTTAGCCTGAAATCAAATGTCTGCAAAGTCTTTTGCACCAATTTAACTAAATGAGTTTAAAACCACGCCCTATGTTAATACAGTGCAACCCCATGTATACATGAGCCCTGTCATAAATATAAAGGGAAGGGTAAATGCCTTTAAAATCCCTCCTGGCCAGAGGAAAAATCCTCTCACCTGTAAAGGGTTAAGAAGCTAAAGGTAACCTCGCTGGCACCTGACCAAAATGACCAATGAGGAGACAAGATACTTTCAAAAGCTGGGAAGAGGGAGAAAAACAAAGGGTCTCTGTCTGTCTGTGTGATGCTTTTGCTGGGGACAGAACAGGAATGGAGTCTTAGAACTTTTAGTAAGTAATCTAGCTAGGTATGTGTTAGATTATGATTTCTTTAAATGGCTGAGAAAATAGCTGTGCTGAATAGAATGAATATTCCTGTCTGTGTGTCTTTTTTGTAACTTAAGGTTTTGCCTAGAGAGATTCTCTATGTTTTGAATCTAATTACCCTGTAAGGTATTTACCATCCTGATTTTACAGAGGTGATTCTTTTATACTTCTATTAAAAATCTTTTTGTAAGGAAACTGAATGTTTTTTCATTGTTCTAAGATCCAAGGGTTTGGGTCTGTGGTCACCTATGCAAATTGGTGAGGATTTTTACCAAACCTTCCCCAGGAAGTGGGATGCAAGGGTTGGGAGGACTTCGGGGGGAAAGACGTTTCCAAACCACATTTTCTGAGGAACCCAGATAAAGTTTGGTGGTGGCAGTGGATATTCCAAGGGCAAAGGGTAAAATAGTTTGTACCTTGGGGAAGTTTTAACCTAAGCTGGTAAAAGTAAGCTTAGGAGGTTTTCATGCAGGTCCCCACATCTGTACCCTAGAGTTCAGAGTGGGGAAGGAACCTTGACAAGCCCCAACCTCTACTTTGCACCCAGTGACCCCGGAAAACCCAGGCCAGGAGCTGGTCAAAGTTCTCCTAGCATGCGCAAAGCCACTAATATCTATCACTTGGATAATGGACAGAACTCTGCCCAAGACTCATTCATTACAGGCTGAGTTGTGAATGCTGGTGCAGTTAGCTGTGATGGTGTGGAGTAAAGTTACCAAAAAGGTTCCTTAGAGCAAGGCGGGCTACACCTGGAGGTGGAATTCCCATCTTGAGCAGACGCACCCGCGCTAGCTCTGACCCAGCTCGCTCACTACAAATAGAAGTGTAGCTGCCGTGGCGCGAGCAGTGGGACAGGCCAGCCTCCCAAATACACAGCTAGGGGTTCTGATGGGCTTGAACTTGGCCCCTCACACCACCACGCCTACCCCGCTGTGTTTAGCATGCTCACTTTATCAGAGCTGGAAGCGAAGTCTCCAGCTGCAATATCGATTGCACATGCACACAGTGCCAGTCCTTTATCAAGTTTGCTTCTGCCTAAAGGGAACCTGCTCCCAGGGTCCTCTGCAGCCATCCATGCTTAATTCATGTCAAGTTATGCTCCCTCCAAAAGGACTGGCAGTGACGCCAGCCACAGGTCTCCTGAGCATATGTGGGGCTCCGATTGGCATTTCCAGGTACTCTAGCAGGGCAGTTCCGCTCTAGCTGCGAATCCTGTAAAAAGAAACTTTAGACACAACAGAACCATTCCATCTGAAGGGTTTGCTCTTCTCACATGAATTTATTGCTGGAACTGGTGCTGGCCTGACAGCCCTGGAGAAAGCTTACGGGGGTGTCAAGCTACAATCCCCCATGCCATTGAAATAGGCTTCATCTCTGACTGACAGAGGCTGCCTCTGAGGGGTGCTGGAACCAGGTGCGGGGGCCATGGTCCATCCACTTTTTGCCACAGGCCCGGCCTTCTTCTGCTCCGTATCCCTCTGAGGTCTCATTCCCCTGCCAAGTCAGAAGCGAGAGCTTGACCGGGGAGCCCGGTCCCCTCCATCTCCCCAGGGCTTCTGGCTTGGCAGCGGAGTGGGACCTTGGAGGGAAGAGTAGGGGCAGGGGCAGGTTCACAGAGAGGGTGTGGCCTCGTGCCCCCCCCCCCCGCAGGAAGAATCTATTGCCTCTCTGCTGAGATTCCCCCCAGGGGAATAATTAGCCACCATTGTTCCACAAGTATCAGGGCTGAGCCATCCAAAATCCATTATTCATATGAATGGTCCTCCTCACATCACATTCCCTTCCCTCCCCCTAGGATACAATGCACAGTGAGTAAGAATGGTTCCACTTAGGTCTCTCTTTCAGCTGGCTGCAATGCGCCAGATCTCAGACTGCGTTAAATGGGTACAACACAAATAGCTCCCTGCCCATTTATACCAGTTCAGGGCTGAGTCTGACAGCTAACAAAGCAGGAGAGTCTATTTTCAGGCAGGTATTTTGTGGACCGTTCTTACTACACCTAATGAGAAGAGTACAGAGAAAAAGGAAGAAAAAGTGCTTTGAGCCCTCATTCACTGCTAAAAGCCTCTGTAATGAGTGTTGGTTGGCTGCAGTGCAGGAGCCAAGAATAGGACATTTGTGACTCACTCTTCGTGTGGCATTAGCACAGGACACGTGAAGAACTAATGCTGAGAAAATGCCACCTTGTCATGGCATTTTATTGCTACGTTGTTTATTGTAACCCACCTCTCATTTTAACCACTCTGCCAATCTTTGGGTCGTCTGCAAACTTTATCTGCAGTGATTTTCTATTTGCTTCCAAATCACTGATGAAAATATTGAATAGCAGGCCAAGAACTGATCCCTGCAGAACCCCGCTAGAAATTCCCCAATTCACTGACAATGGCCCATTGACAACAGCTTTCTGAGATCTGTCAGTTAGCCAGTTTTTAGTCCATTTTACATGTACTCTACTGATATCAGGAGTACTTGTGGCACATTAGAAACAAACAAATTTATTAGAGCAAAAGCTCTCATGAGGTACAGCCCACTTCATCGGATGCATAGAATGGAACATACAGTAAGAAGATATACATATACATACAGAGAAGGTGGAAGTTGCCATACAAACTGTGAGAGGCAAATTAATTAAGATGAGCTATTATCAGCAGGAGAAAAAAGGTGTGAGGATACTTAACATGTGGAAATAGATTCAATATGTGTAATGACCCAGCCACTCTCAGTCTCTATTCAAACCCAAGTTACTGGTATCTAGTTTGCATATTAATTCAAGCTCAGCAGTTTCTCGCTGGAGTCTGGTTTTGAAGCTTTTCTGTTGCAGAATTGCCACCCTCACATCTTTTACTGAGAGAACACTTCAACCTCTCTGGCCCCTCAGTAACAGACTTAAGGATGGCAATTCTGCAACAGAAAAGCTTCAAAAACAGACTCCAACAAGAAACTGCTGAGCTTGAATTCTTCTCTTCTGCAGACTAAACAATCCCAGTTCCGTCAGCCTCTCCTGATAAGTCATGTGTTCCAGTCCCCTAATCATTTTTGTTGCCCTCCACTGGACTCTTTCCAATTTGTCCACATCCTTCCTGTAGTGTGGGGCCTAGGACAGAATGGCTGATTAAGTATCTGTGCACCCAGGCACCCTTCCTGTGGCTCAGGCTATGAGACAGAACAGGGAAGCAGTCACACAGCTGACCTCTCGGGATAGACAGAGGGGTGAAGGAGTGTAACCCGATTCAGGTCCCGATTTTTCAGGACTTTGTCCCTCACGTACTTCTGAAAACTAACTCTGTCTCTTTAAGACAGGATGTGGGTGTCTGTTAAAATGCTAATGATTCACCTAAAAGAAGGGAGGAGGAGCAGCTATGAAAGAACTACTGGGAGAAAACACACTTCTCAGCCCAGATCACAACTCTCTAGGTCCCAGTGCTGGGAGTGGGGATCACAAGGAAAGCATGAGATGGGGATGGGTGGATTTTTTGCATGGGCCTAACCCTGGGGCTGGGAAGCTACTCCATGGTGGGCTAGCCAACATGCAAAGTCCCCTTGCATCCTTACCTCACCAGACACTGGAATACCAAGACACCAAAAATGACCTTAGGCTGAGATTCCACACTGAAGGGAACACTGAGGGAAAAGGAAAATCAGTAATTAAACACATGTTAATGTTCAGGGAGGACTGAAAGACACAAAGGGTTTTGAACAAAGGAAACAGTCCAAGCAAACAGTGTCTCATAATAAAAATACTTGGAAATGTCTACCTGTGATAAAAGATTTGGTGTTATTGTTAAATCTCATGATGCAAAGTTTGTTGCTAATGCTAAACATTATAACAGAGAATTTGGTACTGATCGTAAATCCTACAAAAAGGTGTAACATGCATGATTTTTGGGAAAAGGTCTTGGACATGCTTGGAGTAGTAAACAAGAAGCCCTATGGGGACACTGCTTCTCAGCTAATACCTGTAAAGGGGCTCAAAGCTTGTCACATCAGGGAAAACAAAATAAACCTAGTCTGCTCTGTGGAAGGGGAGACAGGGGCACACCAGCTGATTCCAATGATGGATATCTTGATTGCATTATCACCATTTGGAAAAGCACAATGTTTTGCAATGCTGCACAGATTCAAAGCGATGTTTTCTAAAGACCCACAGATGACACACTTTCTGACTTTTGACATCACTAGGCTGATCTACAAAGTGTTCAAGGGTATATAAAATTTGCAAGTACACCTGTGGATACAACAATGTTTTGCATCTCTTCCTAGCTGTATGTTAAAAACATAAAGAGTGCCTTACTCCATGTTAGTCAATGACCAACACTCCTGCAGTAAACTAAGGGTGGAAGTATGACATTCTGCATCCCAAAGCAACATCCTGGTACCCCATACTTAACAGATCTCTCATAGAATCATAGGACTGGAAGGGATCTCAAGAGGTTATGGCACTCATGACAGGACTAAGTATTACCAATCCTGACAGGTGTTTGGAGATTTTTAAGAGCAGGTTAGCCAATAATAGAGATTCCACAACCTCCCTAGGGAATGTAGTCCAGTGCTTAACCACCTTGACAGTTAGGAAATTTTTCCTAATGTCGAACCTAAATAAACCTTGCTGCAATTTAAGCCCATTGCTTCTTGTCCTATTCTCATAGGTTAAGAACTATTCTTCTCCTTGCTCCTTGTAACAACCTTTTATGTACTTGAAAACTTTTGTCATGTCCCCCTCTCAGTATCCTATTTTCCAGACAAAACAAAACCATTTTTTTAATCTTCCCTCATAGGTCATGTTTTTTAGACCTTTAAACATTTTTGTTGCTCTTCTCTGGACTTTCACCAATTTATCCACATCTTTTCTAAAATGTTGTGTCCAGAACTGGAGACAATATTTCAGTTGAGGCCTAATCAACATGGAGAAGAGTGGAATAATTACTTCTCGTGTCTTGCTTACAACACTCCTGCTAATACATCCCAGAATGATGTTCGCCTTTTTTAAAATTTGTTTTGTTTTGTTTTGCAACAGTATTACACCGTTGACTCATATTTAGCTTGTGGTCCACCATGACCTCCAGATCCCTTTCCACTGTACTCCTTCCTGGGCAATGATTTTCCATTTTGTATGTGTGCAACTGATTGTTCCTTTCTAAGTGGAGTACTTTACATTTGTCCTGATTGAATTTCATCCCATTTACCTCAGAACATGTCTCCAGTTTGTCCAAATAATTTTGAATTATAATCCTATCCTCCAAAGCACTTGCAACCCCTCCCAGTGTGGTGTCATCCACAAACTTTATAAACTCTTTATACCATTATCTAAATTATTGATGAAGATATTGAACAGAACCAGACCCAGAACTGATTCCTGTGGGACCCCACTCATTATAACCTTCCAGCATAACTGGGTACAGTTTTCCAACCAGTTATGCAGCCATCTTATATTAGTTCCATCTAGGTTGCATTTTCCTAGTTTGTTTACGAGAAGGTCATGCAAGACTGCATCAAAAGCTTTATGAAAGTCAAGATATACATCTACTGCTTCCTCCCATCCACAAGACTTGTTACCTTGTCAAAGAAAGCTATCATGTTGGTTTGACGTGATTTGTTTTTGACAAATCCATGCTGACTATCACTTATCACCTTATTATCTTCCAGGTGTTTGCAAATTGATTGCTTAATTATTTGCTCTGTTATCTTTCCAGGTACATAAGTTAAGATGACTGGTCTATAATTCCCCAGGTTGTCCTTATTTCCCTTTTTATAGATTGGCATTATATTTGCCCTTTTCTAGTCTTCTGGAATCTCCCCTGTCTTCCATAACTTTTCAAAGATAGTCGCTAATTGGCTCAGATATCTCCCCAGTCAGCTCCTTGAGTACTCTAGGATCCATTTCATGGCACAATTATACTGTGTTTTAATAAAATATATAATGTAAGGTATAAATGTGTATTGTATGCATGTTTTTCCACCTAAAGTTATGACAATTGACTATGTACCAGGATATCATATGTGTTTCCTCTTGGGTAATGCCCACAAGGTCACTTACATCAAGCTGGATGAACCATTCAAAGTAATGGACCATGAAAAAAAAAACATAATAGCCCTTAAAAGAAGCTTAACCCACTGCACTGACTTCCCTGTGAATGTTCTAGACAGGATAGGGGTAATGGCACCTACTATGACTCATAGAAGCATGCAAGGTCATGTGACCAGCTCATCCGACAGTGGACTTCATTTTGTGCCTGTTCATTCCCACTAACTATGCTGGGAGCTTTTATTTGGAAAAATGAAGTTCCCTGCACATGGCAGAAGCTATAACAGGGGGAAGTGGCAACATCACTTCACACACCCCACAACTCGACACCTGGAAACACCTTTGGTACAAGGAATTAACTGGGTCTGTAGTGCCAGCTTGAAGAGATTTCTATTATGTGTATGGAATATTGGCGTACTGATTGTATCATCAGGGTGTGACTCTGCTTGATTCAAATCCTGTTTAGTGTATAGAACTTAGATTGCAGTTTTGTTTGTTTGTTCTTCTACCAACTGTGATCTAAATACTATTACTTATAGTCACTTAAAATCTATTTTTCTGTACTTAATAAATCTGTTATATATATAACCTAAAAGAGTGTGTTGTTTGAAACCCACAAGGGAATCCTGGTCTGGAACAGGGGCTGGTGCATTGTCCTCTCCACATTGAAGGTGGGCCAGACTGGGTAACAATCTTACACTAGTCAGGCTATTGACCAAGACAAGATGGTAGATCTCTGGGGTCTTAACTTGGGGGGCTGGGTGGAACTGGCTGGAGCCTCTGTATTATTGGTTCATGAGTGGCTTTTGAAAGCATTCATTAAACTGGGTGTGTACCTGCCTGTGCATGGCTGTGTGAGTGCAAGACCTGAGAGGGTTGCAGATTGTCACAGCCTTGCAGCGTAAGAGGGGGCCCAGATGGGTATGTCATGAGGCTCAGTGGTACCTGACTTCCAGGTTGCAACCTGAGAAAGTCCATCACACCCATCCAATGAACAGGCCCTGTTAGACCATGAACCCATTTCCCTCTTGTCATTCACTCAGTTACTGAGGGAGAGACTGTGGTTACAGCAGGGAATTCAGAGTGATTAATTCTGTCCGTCATTTTCTGTGTGACTTTGGCTAAATCACATCTCCCTGTTCCTCAGTTTACCTATCTGTATAATGGGGTTATGTTCAGAGTGACTTTCCTTTGCTTGGTGTTTTGAAGATCCTTCAATTAAAAGTACTGCACAGTATGATGATAGTTACTGATGAGAATTACTGATCTCTGATACCTTAATGACAGCCCAGGGTGCCTCCAGAAAGTGTTTGTGTTTCCTCTCAGTCGTCTCCCTCCAGATCTGTCTATCTACTATCTACCCAGTCATCCTGGGCATTTACAGGGTGTTAAATCAAATGGAGATCTAGACGTTATCCCTAGTTTTCTTGCTAATCAACTGTAATTTTTAAATATACACAAATACACACAACAGCCAATTCCTTGCTATCTCAGCACAGAGCCCAAGAGTTCTCACCTCCCTTTGGAAAGGTATCTTAGTTACTGTTTACTCCTAATGCTGGATAATTAGCACAGAAGCAGAGACAGGCTTGTCTCCAGCCTGTTTTCATTCAGATGCTGCTCCTCCCCTAGAGGCTGAGAAAATCCCACTGGGACTGCACAGAGATCTATTATATACAGTGAACATCCCTGTGTGGGCTCTCCGTGTGGGATGTTGCTACAGATGCTGCAGTGAGAGAGGTGTGAGACACGGCTACCTGAGACCGATTCCCAGGGAAGACGCTTCCATCTCCGAATTCACAGGTACGCATCTTTTGCTGAGAAGCTCACCTGTACGACAAACCAAGGACAACATGGGAACGATGGGCTAGAGAGCAAGTCTGGGGTCCTTTCCAATCTGCACAGCAGTTGAACAGCCAAGAGTTCTTGCCACAGATGATGAATTTGCTCCAGTATCACTGGCCAAAATGTCACTTTTCTCTATGCACCCCTGCCCATCCCTGCTCATGGCCTGCAGCTCCGAAGTGGCTGCATTTCAGTGGCAGAGGGGATCCTTCAGGATAAAAGGTTTTAGGAGATATACAATACAAGGCCAAATTCTGAGGCTGGGACACAGACTTTGCTCAGACCCCACTAAGGCAAAACTCCCTGTGGAATATGAACTCAGTAAAGAGTTCAGGAGCCATCTGTGTGTTAACGCACAGACACTGTCAACACCTCTTCCACTTAAGGGTCTGACTGTGAATTGGGGGCTGTTACCTGAATTTTATCAGCTAGAATGCATGGAGCTGCTAGGGCTCCTCACTGAACAATTATACAGAATTTTTCAACATGGGTAAGACATATTTTCTCCAAGCTTCATTGAAGAAATTGGCTGAACTGTTATGCCATAAACTTTCAAAGACAATTCAGCCGGAAGCAGACCCCCAGCATGGGAAATTTCAGTCCAAACACCTACAATTTGGCAAACTTCCAAGCAACTGAAAATGAGGTCTTCCTATTAAAGTGTGTCTAAGTCATTGAAGACTAAGGGATATCCACAGTTCCACAGTCCTCCTCTTCTTACAGTTAGGAAGTTTTTCCTGAAATTTAATTTAATTCTGTTATGCTGGAAGTTTGAACACACTGCCTCTTTTCCTGTCCTCTGGTAAGACAGAACAGCTTTCCTCCACCTCTTAATGGCAGCCTTTCAAGTATTTGAAGAACGCTATCATGCCCCCCCTTAATATCCTCTTTTCCAAACTGAACATACCCCGTTCCTTCAGCCTTTGGTCGTATGGCTTGTGTTCTATCCCTTTAGTCATTTTGTCACTCACCTCTGGATCCTTTCCATCCATTGGTGACCATAATTGGACACAGTACTCCAGCTAAGGCCAAACCAGTGCTTTGTAGAGGAATACTATCACATACCGCGACTTGAATGCCATGCCTCTGCTAATACAACCTAATGTTGCATTTGCCTATTTTGAAACAAACCAACAAAAAAAAAATAGACTAGCAGGGTTGGAAGGGACCTCTGGAGGCCATCTAGTCCAACCTGCTGCTCAAAGCAGGACCAATCCCCATTTTTTTTCCCCAGATCCCTAAATGGCCCCCTCAAGGATTGAACTCACAACCCTGGGTTTAGCAGGCCAAGGCTCAAACTGCTGAGCTATCCCTCCTCTCAAAAAGTCAAACACCTGAGAGAAACATCAATCTAACCCCGGTGTAGACATGAAGAGGTAGACTTAAGAATTCTTCCGTCCATCTAGCTAGCACTTCTTGGGGAGGTGGATTACCTATGCTGCTGGAAGGAGTCCTGCCTTTAGTGTAAGTAGTGTCTACACAGAAACACTAAGTCAGCTCTGCTATAGCGTTTTAATGGTAGACAAGCCTGCAGGCAGATTTTGCAAAAAATTCAGTCTGGATCTGCCGACATGGAGAGTTGGAGAATCCACCACTTCCCTTCACAGTTTGTTCCAGCAGTTAACTACCCTCAGTGCTGAACATTTGGCCATTATTTCCAGCTGGAATTTGTCTGCGTTCTGCTTCTACCCCTTGGGCCTTGCTTTGCCTTTCTCCTCTAGATTACAGAGTGCATCAGTACCCACGGTTATCTCCCCATGAAAGTGTCCGCTTGATCAGTTTTTTTGATAAGTTAAATAGACGAAATCCTTCAAGTTTCTCATGGTCCAGCTTTTTCTCCAGCCTGCAATCATTTTTGTGGCTCTTTTCGTCACCCTCTCCAATTTTTCAACATCCTTTTAAAATGTGGACCTCAGAAATTGATGCATGTGGTTTCACCAATGCAATGTACAGAGGTAAAATCCTTCTCCTGCTCCAACTCACCCTCCCCTGTTTATGCATCCAAGGATCGTATCAGCCCTTTTGGCCACAGCATCACACTGGGAGCTCACAAAGAGCTGGTTTTACACAATGACGTCTAAATCCTGTTCAGGATCCTTGCATTGCATAATACAGCGTCCAAGACTGCGGGTCAGGCCTGCATTTCCTGTTATGAGAGGATACGTTTGCATCTGACTGTATTAAAACATTTCGTTTACATGGGACACTCTTACCAATGCTCCAGATCAGTCGGTATGCCTGCCCTGTCCTCCTCATTTTCACCACTCTGCCAATCTTTGGGTCATCTGAAAATTTTATCTGCAGTTATTTTCTGTGTCCTCTCAGATCATTGATGAAAATACTGCCTAGCATTGGGTCTAGAACTGATCCCTTCAGAACGCCACTAGAAACAGCCCTGTTCACTGACAATAGCTGATTAACAATTGATTTCTGAGATCTGTCAGTTCACCAGTTTTAGTCTATTGTATTTGTGCACGACTGATATTGTAGAGTGTTAATTATTTTATCTCAGAGTTTTCCCTGATATATCAAATGCCTCAGGAAAATCAAAGCTGATTACATCTGCATGGTTCCCTTGCTCAGTCAAATGTGTACTCTGTTAAAGGGAGGAAATCAGGTTTATTTGATGAGACTGGGTTTGCATAAACCGTGTTGTTGAATGGCATTTCTTATATTATCATTTTTTTTTCTTGAACTAATTCCATACCAGCTTTTCCATTGCTTCCTAACCTTCGCAAATCTTTTTTTTTAAATAGTACCTTAATTTTTTTTAATACTTTACATGTATCAGAGGAATTTCCTTAAAACTTTTCTAGGATTCCTTTTGTTCTTAATATACTTAATAACCTCCTTTTTTGTAATCCGCAGTCTGCCAACTTTGGATTTTCCCCTGATGTCTTCAGTGTCCCTTATCAGTTTTTATAACTTCTGTTATGAGTTGCTGGCTATTTTCCCTTTTTCCCATTGATATACATATATCTTCCCCACCCTAATTACTGCCTTCACTTTGCAACTGGACCGACTTTTTAGCCAAAAAGTTTTTCAGTTTTTCAGCATCTTGACGGAGCAATCATGCCTTTCTTGCTATCTCATGATCTCTTTTTAAAAAACACTCTCAATTTGCATTCACATTTTTTGTCTAATTATTTCCTTCCAATCAGTTTTGATGAGAGTTTTCCTCAGCTTTGGGGAATTAGCACTTTAAAAGCACTAAGTGTCTATAGAAAGTACTGGTTTGGTGTTCTTCTCTGTTTCTCCATTTGAATGTAATCAGTTCCGTTCTTTATTTTGCTGTCCTCTATTATATGTTCCCCTTGTTTGTCTCTTCTCTAAACAGACTCAGACTTTTCAGTCTGTCCACATATGGCAGCCTCCCCATTCTCAGAGCCTGTCTTGGAAATCCCCTTTTTATTTGCTAGATCATTTATAGAGACCAGGTAACCAAAACTGAGCACATATCCAAAGCAGATTAGTTTCCATTGCATTCTGAAGGCATCCAGATATTGTTTTTATTTTGGCCACTGCTGTGAATGAGCGGGTGTTTCTCTGGAGCTGTTATCAATGATGCCCAGGCCCTTTCTCTGAGGTGTTTTCTAGTTGGGATGTTTCCAAGGTTTGGGGTTTTCTCTACTCTTATATTTTAAGCAACCAGTGACAAATGGGAACTCCCTACATGGATTCTCTAGTCTGGCTTTCATTGTGTTAAGGAACAATGATTGATAACCAATATTCACACTCGTGTTTCCTGTTGGTGCCTCTTAAGGTTTCCCCCACTAAGACATGTAAGAATTATTGATGCATGGAGCATCATCATATATTGAATTGGCATAAGAAGGGTCAGTTGATCAAAATTCATTTATTTAAATAATAAGAATGTCATTTCTCTGTGTATGAAGAGCAACCAATCTACTTCACTCGCAAGAACAGTCTCCGCTAGTGTATGTAGTGTCTCATATTCACATTGTCTCTCCATCTAGGCATTTGTAAAGCGACCATCACCCTGCACCCTGGGGACATACAAGAAGTTACGGAAAACTACAGTGTATGCGGAAGACACCATTCTGCCTTAGAGTTGGACACCTTCTCCCCTACTCCATGTCAGATTCCAACACAACTGACTTCACCAACCCCTCCACCTTCATTCTGATGGGCATTCCTGGCCTGGAGGCTGCTCATGTCTGGATCTCCATCCCCTTCTGCACCATATACACCATAGCCATCCTGGGAAACGTCAGCATCTTGTTCATCGTGAAGATGGAGCCGAGCCTCCATGGGCCCATCTATTATTTCCTCTGCATGCTGTCTGTCACCGACCTGGTCCTGTCTACGTCCACCATGCCAAAAATGTTGAACATCTTCTGGTTCAATTCCACTGAGATCGATTTCAGTGCCTGCCTCACCCAGATGTACTTCATTCACTGTTTCTCAGCAATGGAGTCTGGGATCTTAGTGGCCATGGCTTTGGATCGCTATGTGGCCATCTGCCATCCCCTGAGACATTCTACCATCCTCACAAATTCTGTTGTGGCCAAGATTGGCCTGGCCGTGGTGCTGCGCAGTAGCATACTTGCATTCCCCTATCCCTTCCTGGCAAGGTGTTGGCCATACTGTAGAACCAACATCATCCCCCACTCGTACTGTGAGCACATAGCTGTGGTGAATTTGGCCTGCGCCGACACCCGCCTCAGTAGTTATTATGGCCTCTTTATTCTATTCTCTGTGATCTGTTTGGATGTTTTTTTTATCACCGTGTCATATATCCAGATCCTCAGGGCCATCTTCAGCCTCCCCACAAAGGATGCCCGACTCAAGACTTTTGGGACCTGTGGCTCCCACCTTTGTGCCATCTTGGTTTTTTATATTCCAGATTTCTTCTCTTCCATCACACATCGGTTTGGCCACAATGTGCCCCTGCATTTCCTCATTCTCATGGCCAATGTGTACCTTTTGGTGCCCCCCTTGTTACACCCTATCATCTATGGTGTGAGGACCAAACAGATCCGGGAAAGGCTGCTCCGGCTCTTTCCTCATAAAGGGACCTAAAAGTTTTCTCCTCGTGATCGGGGTCTCAGGCTGAGCTCTGTGTAGAGCTGGCTGGTGATATGATGCTGGGCCCCCTTCCCTGAATCACTTGTGGGAATCACTTGTGGGCCCTTTCCCAGAATCACTTGTGGGAATCAGTTGTGGGAATCACTTGTGGCAGTGGGAGAATTCTAGTTTGGGTATTAGGAAAAAAGGTCAAACATTCCTTCAAAGCTTGTAACATCTTTACCCCTTACCCGCTTTCCCATTAAATCTTTCTCTTTTTTTACCATATTCCACAGTACTCATATCAGCACCCCTCTTAAGATACCCAAATTTCACTCCTTATGTTTCAGGGGTAATCTGAAATTGTTCCAAAATCATTTCTTTGAATTTACAATACTCTAAAGCATTCTCAATTGGCATTTTATTGAGTGTATACAGAACTTTACCAGTTAACTTTGCAACTAAAGTGTTCATCTTCTGGTCATCAGGAATCACACATAGCCTCTCAAAGATAGTGAATTATTCAGCAATATCAATGGCCTCATTGTATGCAGGACACAACTGTTCCAATTTGTGGATTTTTGGAGAGGTGGAAATTTGTGGAGGGTTCTGGTTCTGGTTCTGCTTGTCCAGGAAGTCCAACAGGTGTTTCTGCGCTCCCTCTTTCTCCTCAATTTCTTGTTATTTTGGTTCCCTAGACCTACTCTTTTTAGCCTCCTCTCTGGCAGTCTCTGTCTTCTTTAGCTTAAAAATTCACCTATGTGCTTTTTTCTTTTTCTGCTGCCTGCAATTTGAATAGCTCCAGTTTTGAAATTGTTTGCTGCTTTCTCTCATTTTGTTGCTTTTTCTGTCCCTACTTCCCTTTCTGAAATAAGGAAACAGAAAATAAAAACAATGGTGACCTATTTGATCTCCAGCCACCATGCTTAAAAACTCTGCACAAGTGTATGAAGTTCAAATTTCACTCAGAACAACAAGGTGTGCATTTCACACTGCTTGTAATGCCACTGTGATGGACTTCCTCAGGATGCAATCTGCACTGCTGATCCCTCTAGCATATCAGTCTGGGCCCCCTCCCCTCTCAGGCTATGAGAAGCTTCAGTCACCTACAGGTCCTGCACTTACAAAAACGTTCACAGGCAGGGACACACCCAGTTGAGTTACATGAATGCTTTCACCAGCAACCCATGAACCCACTGTAGCAAAGCTCCAGTCAAGTACCCCCAGTTCACCAGCCTAGGACACAGAGCTGACTGTCTTGTCCTGCTCATAGGCCTGAATGGTAAGTTTATTACTCATCTGCCCCTTCCTCATTGTGGAGAGGACAATGCACCAGCCCCTGATCCTGAGCAGATTTCCCTTTATACTTCAAACAACACACTGGTTTAGGTTAAAAAAATAAAACAGATTTATTAACTACAAGTAATAAGTGTTCAGATCAAAGAAGATTACCTAAGAAATAAAGCAAAATTGCAAACTGAGTTCTATAAACTAGACAGGATTTGAATCAATGAGTGTCTCACCCTGATGGTAGAAACAGTTCCCCAATCCTCCATACATGGGCCGGGATTTCTTCTTTCCAGCCTGGGACCACCTGCCCGGTCACAGTCTTTTCCCTCTAGCCATGCTTTCAGGTGTTCAGTTGTGGGGGGCAGAGAGTGAGACCAAGTGGTGATGTCACTTTCCCTTTTATAGCTTCTGCCAGGTGGATGGAACCTCGTTTTTCAAAATAAAGCCCACAGCAGTTAGTGGAAACGTACAGGCACAAGACTAAGTCCAGAATCATCTGAGTTGGTTACGTGCTCTTGCATGCTTCAGTGAGTCATAGAAGTGAGTCATATTCTGGTCCATGGCCCATTGTGCTCATTAATGGGGCATGAATTTGAATAATCCATTCACAGTGTGCTGGCTAGACTGAATGTAAACTACATTTTGGGAATGACCACAGGAACAAACACATTTGAAATGTAGGTACATAGGTCATTTCAAATCCCAAAATGAGACATGCATATAAATATGATGGTCATATTCAGCAAACCATAACTTTTCCATTGACACCTCATAGGACATATGTTGTACATGAATTGTTGCAATTACATAACAGTGGTTAATATGGAGGTGCCAATATGTTGTTTTGGGGTACATAGTGTCACAGCAATATATCTATCAAATGGTATCATCTTGTCCAACTAGTGCTCGAAGCAGGACCAACTCTACCTAAATCATCCCAGCCGGGACTTTCTCGAGCTGTGTCTTATAAACCTCTAATGCTAGAGATTCCACCAGTACCCTAGGTAACCCATCCCAGTACTTGAACACCCTCCCAGTGAAATAGTTTTTCCTAATATCCAACCTAGACCTCCCCCACAGCAACTTGACATCATTGCTTCTTGTTCTGTCATCTGCCACCATTCAGAACAGCCTAGCTCCATCCTGTTTGGAACCCCCCTTCAGGGAGTTGAAGGCTGCTATCAAATCCCTCCCTCACTCTTCTCTTCTACAGACCAAATAACCCCAGTTCCCTCAGCTTCTCCTTGTAAATCATGTGCCCCAACCCTCTAATCATTTTTGTTGCCTTCCGATGGACTGTCTCCAATTTGTTCACATCCCTTCTGTAGTGCAGGGACCAAAACTGGATGCAATACTCCAGATGTGGCCTCACCAGGGCTGAATAGAGGGGAATAATCACTTGCTTCGATCTACTGGCAATGCTTCTACTAATGCAGCTCAATATGCCTTTAGCCTTCTTGGCAACAAGGGCACACTGCTGACTTATGTCCAGCTTCTCATTTACTGTACTCCCCAGATTGGTTTCTGCAGAAGTACCGCTTACCCAGTTGGTCCACAGCCTGTAGCAATGCATACAGGACTCTGCATTGTCCTTATTGAACATCATCAGATTTCTTTTGTCCCAAACCTCCAATGTATCTAGGTCACTCTGGACCTATCCCTACCCCCATCCCTACCTCTCCCCACAGATTAGTGTTGTCCACAAACGTGCTGATGGTGAAATCTATCCCATTATCCAGCTCATTGATGAAGATGAACAAAACAAGCCCCAGAACCGGCCCTGGGACACTCTGCTTGATATAATCATCATCATACTTGACTTTTCTATTTTGGTGGAAACCGAAGGCTGGGTTGTTGCAAGCGAACTGTATTTTGCCTTCTGTGTAATCAGTAAAGCATTGTGAAAGCTGTTTTGTTGCTGGCTCAGTGAAACCAACTGTTAGAATAACCACCCATTTGAGTCAGCTCCATTCTTTGGTGTTTTTCCTAATGTACCGATCTCACTGTGGGCCCACCTGGAACCCCAGTCACAGGCTGCTAAAAAAATTCTTCTATTTTACAGAGAACAAGAGACACTCACATCCAGGTGAGCACAATACAACACCTGCACACTATGTCCTACCTCAGTGACCATGAGAATGATCATACTGGATCATACCAAATGTCTATTTACCCCAGTATCCTGTCTTCTGAGAGTGGCCAATTCCGGGTGCCATGGAGGGCATGAACAGAACAGGTAATGATCAAGTGATCCATCTGCCAGCACCCAATCCCACTTTTTGCAAACAGAGGTTAGGGAAAACACCTCTGCCCATCCTGGCTAATAGCCACTAATGGACCATTAATATGTCGAGTTCTTTTTGGAACCTTGTTATAGTCTTGGCCTTCACAACATCCTGTGGCAAAGAGTTCCAGAGATTAACTGTGAGTTGTGTGAAAAAATACTTCCTTTCATTTCTTTTAAACCAGCTACCTATTAATTTCATTGGGTGACACCTAGTTCTTGTGTTATGAGGAGGAGTAAATAACACTTCCTTATTCATTTTGTTTAAACCTTTCATGATTGTATAGACCTCTCTCATACCTCCCCTTACTCATCTGTTTTCCAAGCTGACAACTCCCAGTCTTTTTCATCTCTACTCATACAGAAATTGTTTGATAGCCCTAATCATTTCTGTTGTCCTTTTTTGTATCTTTTGAAATTCTAATATATCTTTTTTGAGATGGGGCAACCAGATCTGCAGGCATACCCTGGGTATAGCTAGAGGCAATATATTTTCCTTCTTATTATCGCTCCCTTTCCTAATGATTCCCAACATTCTGTTCGCTTTCATGACTGCCGCTGCACACTGAGTGGATGTTTTTGGTGAACTAGCCACAGTGACTTCAAGATCTTTCTTGAAAGGTAACAGCTAATTTAGACCCCATCATTCTCTATGTATAGTTGGGTGTATGTTTTCCAATATGTATTACTTTGCATTTGTCAACACTGAATTTTACCTGTCATTTTGTTGCCCAGTCACCCAGTTTTGAGAGATCCTTTGGTAGCTCTTCTCAGTCTGCCTGGGACTTAACTGTCTTGAACAGTTTTGTATCATCTGCAAATTTTGCCAGCTCACTGTTTACTAGGGCTGTCAAGCAATTAATTTTTTTTCAACATTACCCTGAAGCCTACACTGGGATTTGGTCAGAGCCGTTATTCTAGGGTGTCCAAAGTCCAACTCCTGCACCTCCGACTTCTCGTCCAGGTAGAGTCTGTCTCTCTGCTGCAGCCATTGCCATGCTACCAGACTCTCCTCTCCTGCCCTTGTGCCTCTGTCCTATCCCAGCTTCCTCTGGCTCATCCAGTCTCCTTGGTTTTAAAGGGCTGGAACAAAACCTGCTCTCTTTGTTCCTTTTCTGGTGAGGTTCCATTCCTTCCGCACCCACCCCTCTGCAGAGAAGCTGCAGAAAACTGTTTTTTATCTAGAATGCAGTTACTCCCTTCTTCTGTCTGGGTGAGATCTCATTAGGGCTGATAGCCTTCAATGACCAATTTATACATAGATAGAGGCCACCTGCCCCTTAGTACAAAGAGGGTGAGCAAAGAGTAGAGGAAAATCCCGATGAAATAAGGATACAGATGGTTGATACAATCAAATGTCAATTAATAGGGTTAAAATATCTGCTCAATGTGCCGTGGCATTCAAAAAAGTGAACACAATGCTGGTAAAGGATATATAATAAGACATAAGCTATCTTATTGCCTCTATAGAAATCCATGCAATGCCCACATATTGAATACTGAATGCAGATGTGGTCACCCCATCTCAAAAAGGATATGTTGGAATTGAACAAGGTACAGAGAAGGGCAACATAAAGGATTAGGGGTATTAAACATAGGAGGAGAGGTGAAAAAGAATGGGGCATTTCAGCTTGGAAAAGAGATGACTCAGGGGGGTATGAGAGAGATCTATAAAATCATGATAGGTGTGGAGAAATTGAATAAATAAATGTTATGTACTCCTTCAAATAACACAAGAACTAGGTGTTACCCAATGAAATTAATAGGGAGCAGATATAAAGCAAAGAAAAATAATTATTTATTCACAGTCAACCTGTGGAACCGTTTGCCAGAGGATGTTATTCAGGCCAAAAGAAAAATACAGTTCCAAGACAAATTAGGGAAATTCATGGAGGATAGGTCAATCAATGGCTATTAGCCATGATGGGCAGGGATGGTGCCCCTAGCCTCTGTTTGCCCGAATTTGGGAGTAGGTGACATGGCATGAATCACTTGATGATTACCTGTTCTGCTCATTCCCTCTGAAGCATTGGTGAGAGTCAGAAGACAGGATCCTGGGCTGGATGGACTATTGTCTTTACCAAGCATAGCTTCCTTATATAGAGCCCATATGTATTTGACCCCTGCTGTAACTCACTAGACTCTACTCTTCTCCCAACGCTGAGATAGAAATCAGGAAGCCTTATGGGGTCTCTCTATCCGCAGAGTTAATAACAAAGTAAGAATATACTGTGACGTTGCACTCCATATGTTTTATGGAAATATGCTTATGAATGTGAGTATGATGTAACTGGAATATGCTTTATGAAAAAGGTCCCTTGGAAGGTATCATAACAAAGGTTATAACCTACTGAATATTTGCATCCAATTTCTATGTATCATTCTTGTATCTGAAGCTAGAAATATGAATTATAACTCTGAGGTCCTATCGTAATTATTCAAAGTGTGGGCCATTAATGGTGGTTTAGAATATTGATGGCTCCCATTGACCCAGACAACTGGTTATAAATAATTTATTGACCTGGAAACCTTCCTGTGTACCTGTGGGCCAACCCAGGAATAATGGAGACTAGGAGTCTTACAGTGACATGTGCCCATGTCACATGATACAGAAATCCATCTTAATGCTTGTACTTTTCCATTGATGAGGTGGGGGTGGGGACAAGCAGACACAGAAGATTCCCAGCTTGAACCAAATCTGTAAAAGGGGATGGAGCAGAACAAAGGAGGGCACCAGTCATGACAAAACTCTTGCTTACCACCTGAGATGTCTGCTGGATCTAACAAAGACTGTACCAGGGAGAGGATTGAGGCCAGAGTAGGAAGGAGGCTGGTCTGTGAAAGAAACTGACTGGATCATCTTTGAGGGTGAGATATTTCCTGTAATCAGTTTCTTAACATATTAGTCTTATACTTGCATGTTTTTGCTTTATTTTGGTTTTGTGACTAACTTTGTTCTGTCTCTAATTATTTGAAACCACTTAAATCTTACTTTTTATACTTAATAAAATCATTTTTGTTTATTAACAAACCCAGAGTAAGTGGTTAAGTTTAGAAGTGTGAGCAACAAGGGTGCTGTCATGGTGGGAGTCTGTTATAGACCACCGGACCAGGGGGGATGAGGTGGAAGAGGCTTTCTTCTGGCAACTAATGGAAGATACTAGATTGCAGGGCCTGGTTCTTATGGGAGAGCACCCTGATATCTGCTGGGAGAGCAATACAGCGGTGCACAGAAAATCCAGGAAGTTTTCAGAAAGTGTAGGGGACAATTTCCTGGTGCAAGTGCTCGAGGAACCAACTAGTGGCAGAGCTCTTCTTGATCTGCTGTTCACAAACCGGGAAGAATTAGCAGGGGAAGCAAAAGCAGATGGAAACCTGGGAGGCAGTAACCATGAGATGGTCAAGTTCAGGATCCTGACACAAGGAAGGAAGGAAAGCAGCAGAATATGGACCCTGGACTTCAGAAAAGCAGACTTTGATAACCTCAGGGAAATGATGGGCAGGATCCCCTTGCAGAATAACAGGAGGGGGAATGTTTCCACGGTATGCATCTGATGAAGTGAGCTGTAGCTCACGAAAGCTCATGCTCAAATAAATTGGTTAGTCTCTAAGGTGCCACAAGTACTCCTTTTCTTTTTAGGAGGGGGAAAGGAGTCCAGGAGAGCTGGCTGTATTTTAAAGAATTCTTATTGAGGTTACAGGGACAAACCATCCCGATGTGTAGAAAGAATAGTAAATATGGCAGGTAACCAGCTTGACTTAACAGTGAAATCCTTGCTGAACTTGAACACAAAAAAGAAGCTTACAAGAAGTGGAAGATTGGACAAATGACCAGGGAAGAGAATAAAAATATTGCTCGGGCATGGAGGAGTGAAACCAGGAAGGCCAAATCACACCTGGAGTTGCAGCTAGCAAGAGATGTTAAGAGTAACAAGAAGGGTTTCTTCAGGTATGTTAGCAACAAGAAGAATTTCAAGGAAAGTGTGGGTTCCTTACTGAATGAGGGTGGCAACCGAGTTGTTGGTGACACTGGGCACTACACTAGGTAACTCGGGAGGGTGGAAGACCACGAGTGTCGATGTGCCGGCAACAGAGTGACAGTGGATGCGGAAAAAGCTAATGTACTCAATGCTTTTCTGCCTCTGTCTTCACAAAAAGGGTCAGCTCACAGACTGCTGCATTGGGCAGCACAGCATGGGGAGGAGGTGACCAGCCCTCTGTGGAGAAACTATTCAGGACTATTTAGAAAAGCTGGATGAGCACAAATCCATGGGGCTGGATGCGCTGCATCCGAGAGTGCTAAAGGAGTTGGCGGATATGATTGCAGAGCCATTGGACATTATCTTTGAAAACTCATGGTGATCTGGGGAAGTCCCGGAAGACAGGAAAGAAGCTAATGTAGTGCCAATCTTTAAAAAAGGGAAGAAGAAGGATCCTGGGAACTATAGGCCAGTCAGCCTCACCTCAGTCCCTGGAAAAATCATGGAGAAGGTCCTCAAGGAATCCATTCTGAAGCACTTACATGAGAGGAAAGTGATCAGTAACAGTCAGCATGGATTCACCAAGGGCAAGTCATGCCTGACTAATCTAATTGCCTTCTATGATGATATAACTGGCTCTGTGGATGAAGGGAAAGCAGTGAACATGTTATTCCTTGATTTTAGCAAAGCTTTTGATACTGTCTCCAACAGTATTCTTGCCAGCAAGTTAAAGAAGTATGGGCTGGATGAATGGACTATAAGGTGGGTAGAAAGTTGGCTAGATTGTCGGGCTCAATGGGTAGTGATCAATGTCTAGTTGGCTGCATGTCTAGTTGGCAGCCAGTATCAAGTGGAGTGCCCCAAGGGTCTGTCCTGGGGCCGGTTTTGTTCAATATCTTCATTAATGGTCTGGAGGATGATGTGGATTGCACCCTCAGCAAGTTTGCAGATGACACTAAACTGGGAGGAGAGGCAGATACGCTGGAGGGTAGGGATAGGATACAGAGTGACCTAGACAAATTGGAGGATTCGGCCAAAAGAAACCTGATGAGGTTCAACAAGGACAAGTGCAGAGTCCTGCACTTAGGACGGAAGAATCCCATGGACCGCTACAGACTAGGGACCGAATCGCTCGGCAGCAGTTCTGCAGAAAAGGACGTAGGGGCTACCGTGGCTGAGAAGCTGGATATGAGTCAACAGTGTGCCCTTGTTGCCAAGAAGGCCAATGGCATTTTGGGATGTATAAATAGGGGCATTGCCAGCAGATCGGGGGACGTGATCGTTCCCCTCTATTCGACATTGGTGAGGCCTCATCTGGAGTCCTGTGTCCAGTTTCGGGCCCCACACTACAAGAAGGATGTGGAAAAATTGGAAAACATCCAGCAAAGGGCAACAAAAATGATTAGGGGTCTGGAACACATGACTTCTGAGGAGAGGCTGAGGGAACTGGGATTGTTTAGTCTGTGGAAGAGAAGAATGAGGGGGGATTTGATAGCTGCTTTCAGCTACCTGGAAGAGGGTTCCAAAGAGGATGGCTCTAGACTGTTCTCAGTGGTAGTAGATGACAGAACGAGGAGTAATGGTCTCAAGTTGCAGTGGGGGAGGTTTAGGTTGGATATTAGAAAAAAACTTTTTCGCGAGGAGGGTGGTGAAATACTGGAATGTGTTACCTAGGGAGGTGGTGGAATCTCTTTCCTTAGAAGTTTTTAGTGCCAGGCTTGGCTCAGCCCTGACTGGGATGATTTAATTGGGGATTGGTCCTGCTTTGAGCAGGGGGTTGGACTAGATGACCTCCTGAGGTGCCTTGCAACCTTAATATTCTATGATTTTATGATCCTATGATTCTATAATTAATACCTAGGGGAGCAAACAGCTCTGCATATCTGTTAGGGTTCCCTCCCCACTCTGAACTCTGGGGTACAGATCTGGGGACCCACATGAAAGACCCCCTAAACTAAATTTTACCAACTTAGGTTAAAAACTTCCCCAAGGTACAAATTTTTTCTTGTCCTTGGACAGAATTGCTGCCACCACCAGATGAGTTAGAGAAAGATTCAGGAAAAGGACCACTTGGAGTTTCTGTTTCCCCAAAATGTCCCCGCAAGCACCTTCATCCCCTTTCCTGGGGAGGTTTGAGAATAATATACCAACCAAATAGGTAAACAAGGTGAGCACACACCAGACCCTGGGGTTTTTAGGACACTAAAAACCAATCAGATGCTTAAAAACAGAAATTTATTACAAAGAAAAAAGTAAAAGAAGAACCTATGTAAAATCAGGATGGAAGGTAATTTTACAGGGTAATAAGATTTAAAACACAGAGGATTCCCCTCTAGGCAAAACTTTACAGTTACAAACAACAGGGATAAACCTCCCTCCTAGCAGAGGAAAAATTCACAAGCTAAAGCAAAAGATAAGCTAACACATTTCCTTGCTATTACTTACAGTTTTTGTAATATTGGATATTTATTTCAGGTCGGGTTTTAGGAGATGGTTTTTCCTACCCTTGCCCCTCTCTGTCCAAGAGAGAACAGCAAAGAGAGAACAAAACAAAACCTCCCCCCACAGATTTGAAAGGATCTTCTTCCCTTATTGGTCCTTTTTGTCAGGTGTCAAGCAGGTTATTTGAGCTTCTTAACCCCTTACAGGTAACAGAGGGATTTTATTGTGTCCTTAGCTGTATGTTTATGACAATATCTCTCTATCAGTGTTATAGAGGGTGAACAATTTATGAATTTACCCTTTATAAGCATTATACAGAATGAAACATATTTATTTGGGGTTTGGATCCCATTGGAGCTGGGTGTCTGGGTGCTGGAGACAGGAGTACCTGATGAGCTGTATTCAATTAAGCCTGCAGCTTTGGGGGCATGGCTCAGACCCGGGGTCTGGGATGCAGCAGGCTAGTGTGTCTGGCTCAACAAGGCAGGGTTCTGGAAATCCCAAGCTGGCAGGGAAGACTGGATCAGAGGTAATTTCAACAGATCAGGTGACAGTCACAGGGGATTCCTGTGACTGATCCCGTCACATATACATTAAAATTTTAATCCCAAATGGTGTTCCTTAAGTGATTTGCCACAAGATGTCAGAACATGTTTGTGTTAGAGCTGAGTGGGTCTAATAGTCAATTTTTTTTCTTTTAAATAGGAATTAGATACTTTTCTTCTACGACAAAATTAGATGGTTAAAGTGGCAATGCCTACCAAAATCTGAAAACCTATCTCGGGGCCTCTCCTTCTGCCCCTCCACCCCCACAAAAATGATGCAGTTCTGTGGTGACCTAGTATCCTATTTTTGACATCTCTGACTCAAGGAATATTTCCAACATACCTCTGAACAACATACTAATCCACAGAGACCTCCCTACCAACACTACAAAAAGAAGGATCCCAGATTCCATTGCTGAGAAGCAGTGAATGAAGTACATCTGGGTGAGGCAGGCACTGAAATCTATCTCAGTGGAATTGAACCAGAAGTTGCTCAGTATTTTGGGCATGGTGGACATGCACAGGACCAGGTCGGTGACAGCCAGCATGCAGAGGAAATAGTACATGGGCCCATGGAGGCTCTGCTCCATCTTCACGATGAACAGGATGTTGAAGTTCCCCAAAATGGCTATGGCATACATGGTGCAGAAGGGGATGGAGATCCAGACATGGGCTGCCTCCAGGCCAGGAATGCCCAGCAGGATGAAGGTGGAGGGGTTGGTGAAGTCAGTGGTGTTGGAATGTGACATGGAGTAGGGGAGAAGGTGTCCAATTCTGAGGCACAAGGGCATCACCTGTATGTACCACACGTTCCCCCGACTTCCTGTACCTGCCCAGGGTTTAGGGTGATGGTTGCAGTACAAATGCCTGGTTGGAGAGACAATGTTAATATGAGACACTACAGGTACTACTGGGGGCTGTTCTCATGGGTGAAGCAGATTGATCGCTCTTCACACACTGAGGAATAATATTTTCATTATTCAGGGAAATGAATTATGAACAACTGACCCTTCTAATGCCAATTCAATATTTTATGGTACTCCATGCTTCAATAATTCCTTCTTGTCAGGTTGGGGGATCCTTAAGAGGCAGCAGCAGGAAACACGAGTGTGGATACTAATTATTCATCATTGTTCCTTAATGCAATAAAACCCAGGCTTGAAAATCTGTGTTGTATGGATTTACCCATTTATCTGTTTTTTCAAAATCTAAAAGTAGAAAAAAATCCAATCCTTTATCAAGACATCTGCCAGGGGTAAACATCCATCTAGTACATACCTCAGGGAAAAGACCCGGGCACAATTGATAGCAATTCAACTGAAGCACCTGCTCAATCGCAGCAGAGGGGAAATGAAACACAATCTTTGGATGCCTAAGGAAGGGATAGAGAATAACCTGCTCTGGATATGTGCTCAGTTTTGGTCACCTGGTCTCAATAAAGGATATAACAAATATAAAGGGGATTTCCGAGATTGGTATGAGAATGGGGAACAGACTGAAAAATCTGGGACTGTTTAGTTTAGAGAAGAGACAAACAAGGAGGCATATGATGGAGGCGAGGGAAATAGGAAAGGAACTGATTACATTCAAATTGACGAATAGAGAAGAGTTCCAAACGGATACTATCTATAGACACTGAGTGCTTCAAAATCTCTAGTTTCCCAAAGCTGTGGTGAAAAATATAGACCAAAAATTGGAATAAGAGTTGGGAGTTCTTTAAGAAGAGATTATTAGATAGCAAAAAAGTCACAACTCCACAGTCAAGAAGGTGAAAAACTTTATCTAAAAACCTGGTTCATTTGGAAAGTGAAGGTAGAAATTAGGGGCGAGGGAAAACAATATATAAGAAATGAGAAAAAGGGGAAATAGTTAGCCTGCAATATAAATCAGAAATTCTGAAAATTGATAAGGGACTTTAAAGGCATCAGTTAAATATCCATGGTTGCAAAGCTAAGGATCACCCAAAACAAGGTTAATAAGTGTAGTAAGACAAAAAGGAATCCTAGAAAAAAATTGGGGCAATTCCTGTGTTTAAAATGTAAACTATTAAAACAATTAAGGTAAAGATTAAAAAAATGAAATTAGATCAGTTTAAAATATGCTAAGAATATACATAATGCCAGTCAATATCAAAGTTCATGCAAAACCGGTCTTGTCGAGTAAACCTGAATTCATAGAATCATAGAATATCAGGGTTGGAAGGGACCTCAGAAGGTCATCTAGTCCAACCCCCTGCTCAAAAGCAGGACCCATCCCCAATTAAATCATCCCAGCCAGGGCTTTGTCAAGCCTGACCTTAAAAACTTCTAAGGAAGGAGATTCCACCACCTCTCTAGGCAACGCATTCCAGTGTTTCACCACCCTCCTAGTGAAAAAGTTTTTCCTAATATCCAACCTAAACCTGAATTAACTGTTTCATTAGAGTAAACATTTGGTTTATCAAGGGAACTGTGCATATCAATAAACATTGATTTTACTATGCCATTTGATTTATTAACAGAAAATAGTGGGGTAAAATAATTAACACTCTACAATATCATTAGAGTACACATAAAACGGACTTAAAATGAGCTAACTGACAGACTTCAGAAAGCACTTGCCATGAATGGAGCTCTTTTTAGTGGGGTTCTTCATGGATCAGTTCGAGGCCTAATGTTATTCAATATTTTCATCCATGACCGGAAAGGAAATAGAAAATTGGTGCAGATACTGGGCAACACAGTATGGGGAGGAGGTGAGCAGCCCTCAGTGGTGAAAGAACAGGTTAAGGACTACTTAGAAAAGCTGGTCGTGCACAAGTCCATGGATCCAGTACTAATGCAAGTGAAAGTGCTGAGGGAGCTGGATGATGTGATTGCAGAGCCATTGGACATTATCTTTGATTATTTGTGGCAATTGGGGGACATCCCAGACAAATGGAAAAAGTTATATATAGTGCCCATATTTAAAAAAGGGAAGAAAGTGTACCCGGGGAACTACAGACCAGTCAACCTCACTTCAGTCCCCGGCAAAATTATGGAGCAGGTCCTGAAGGAATCCATTTTGAAGAACTTGCAGGAGAGGAAGGTGATCAGGAACAGTCAATATGGATTCACCAAGGGCAAATCATGCCTGACCAACCCGATTGCCTTCTATGATGAGATAACTGG
Source organism: Eretmochelys imbricata (assembly GCF_965152235.1). Taxonomy (NCBI): domain Eukaryota; kingdom Metazoa; phylum Chordata; order Testudines; family Cheloniidae; genus Eretmochelys; species Eretmochelys imbricata. Next base: position 2,390,025 of record NC_135572.1, read on the forward strand.
CTCTGTGGATATGGGGAAAGCAGTGGATGTGATATATCTTGACCTTAGTAAAGCTTTTGATACGGTCTCCCACAGTATTCTTGCCAGCAAATAAAAGAAGTATGGATTGGATGAATGGACTATAATGCGGCTAGAAAGCTGGCAAAATTGTCGGGCTCAATGGGTAGAGATCAATGGCTAGATGTCTAGTTGGCAGCTGGTATCAAGCGGAGTGCCCCAGGGGTCAATCCTGGGACTGGTTGTGTCCAACATCGTTATCGGTGATCTGGATGATGGGATTAATTGCACCCTCAGCAAGTTCACAGGTGACACCAAGCTGGGGGGAGAGGTAGATATGATGGAGAGTGGGGATAGGGTCCAGCGTGACCTAGACAAATTGGAGGATTGGGCCAAAAGAAACCCAATGAGGTTCAACAAGGACAAGTGCAGAGTCCTTCACACAGGATGGAAGAATCCCATGGACCGCTACAGACTGGGGACCGACTGGCTAAACAGAAGTTCTGCAGAAAGGGACCTGGGGATTACAGTGAACGAGAAGCTGGATATGAGTCTGCAGTGTGCCCTCATTGCCAAGAAGGCCAAAGGAATATTGGGCTGCATTAGTAGGAGCATTGCCAGCAGATCGAGGGAAGTGATTATTCCCCACTATTATGCACTGATGAGCCCACATTGGGAGTATTGTGTCCAGTTTTGGGGCCCCCACTACAGAAGTGATGTGGACAAACTGGAGAGAGTCCAGGGGCGGGCACCGAAAATTATCAGGGGGCTGGCACACATAACTTAGGAGGAGAGGCTGTGGGAACTGGGGATTGTTTAGTCTGCAGAAGAGAAGAGTGAGGGGGGATTTGAAAGCAGCCTTCAACTACTGGAAGGGCTGTTCCAAGGAGGATGGAGTTCTGTTCTCAGTGTTGAACAGATGACAGAACAAGGATCAATGGTCTCAAGTTGCAGTGCGGAAGTTCTAGGTTGGATATTAGGAAACACTCTTTCATTAGGAGGGTGAAGCACTGGAATGGGTTCCCTAGGGAGGTGGTGAAATCTCCATCCTCAGAGGTTTTTAAGGCATGGATTGACAATGCCTTGGCTGGGATGATTTAGTTGGGTTGGACCTACTTTGAGCAGGGGATTGGAGTAGATGACCTCCTGAGGTTTCATCCAACCCTAATATTCTATGATTCTATGAAAATTTGCGGACAACTGAAAGATTAGCAGAGTGCTGAAAATGAGGAGGACAGGTAGGGTGACCAGATAGAAAGTGTGAAAAATCAAGACTGCGTGGGGGAAAATAGGCTCCTATAAAAGAAGAAGTCCCAAATATTTGGACTGCCCCTAAAAAATTGAGACATCTGGTCACCCAAAGGACAGGGCAGGCATATCAATTGATCTGAAGCACTGGTAAGGGTGTCTAATAAACACAAAATGTATTAATACAGTCAAATGCAAACTTATCCTCTCAGAACAGGGAATGCATGCCCAACCCACAGTCTGGGGCACTGTATTATGCAGCGCAATGACCCTGAAAAGGATTTAGAGATCATTGTGTAAAACCAACTCAAAAGGCCAAAAGGACCGATGCAATCCGTGGAAGCACAAAAAAGGGAGTGGTTAGATGGAGCAGGGGAAGGATTTTACCTCAGTTGGAGATTGGAGAAAAAGCTGGACCACGAGAAATTTGAAGGGTTTCATCTATTTAACTTATCACAATACTGATCTATCGGACACTTTCATGGGGAGAAAACCGTGGGTAGTGATGCGCTTTGTAATCTAGAGGCGAAAGGCAAAGCAAGGCCCAATGGGTGGAAGCCGAACACGGACAAATTCCAGCTGGAAATAGTGGCCAAATGTTCAGCACTGATGGTGGTTAAACGTTGGAACAAACTGCGAAGGGAAGTGGTGGATTCTCCACCTCTCCCTGTCGGCAGATCCAGACTGAACGCTTTATTGCAAAATCTGCCTGAAGGCTTCTTTACAGTTAAAACACTATTGCAGCATTGCCTTAGTGCTTTTGTGTAGACACGACTGACACCGAAGGCAGGGTTTCTTCCATCAGCATAGGTAACCCACTTCCCCAAGAGGTGATTGCTAGGTGGGCGTAAAAACTCTTCCATCTACCTTCTCTTGACAAAGATGACAAAGTGCTGGAGTACAAGCCATATGATCAACGACAGAGAGAACTGGTTATGTTTAGTTTGGAAAAGAGGAGATTAAGTGGGGACATGATAGCAGTCTTCAGATACTTCAAAAGGCTGCCATAAAGAGCTGGAAGAAAGTTGTTCTGTCTTACCACAGGGGGCAGGAAAAGAGGGAATGTGTTCCAACTCTATTCGGTTACATTTCAAGTCTGAACATATAACACATGATAAAAGAAACTTGTTAACATGATGCATATTTGACCTGTGGAACTTATTGCCACTGACATTATTAGAGCGAAGAGCTCAGCTTAATGAGATACACAAACAGTTTGGCCATTGTACGTGGTGCTGGTGGCATGACTTTTAGTTAAGACTGTCTAACCCCTTCAATAAGAAGACCTTATTTTCAGTTGCTTATAAGTTTGCCACATTTTAGGCATTTGGACTGATATTTCCCAAGCTGCATGTGTGCTTCCAGCAGAATTGTTTTTTTAAAGTTTTCAGAATAACCGTCCAGCTGACTTTTCTCAGGAAACTAGGAGAAAATATGTCTTCCCCGTGTTATTTTTTTTCTGATTGTTCCAATGAGTTTCACTGAGGAGCCCTAGCCCTACCCCATAGGGTCTTATACCCTGCAAATGCCCAGGATGGATGGATCGATAGTAAACAGACAGATCTGGAGAAAGATGCCTGAGGGGAGACACAAGCACTTTCTGCAGACACACGGGGCTGTCGCTAAAGGATCAGAGATCAGTAGTTCTCATCAGTAACTATCATCCTATTGTGCAGCACCTTTCATTGAAGAATCTTGAAAACCCCTATCAAAGGAAAGTCACTTTGAACATATCCCCATTATACAGATAGGTAAACTGAGGCATGGGGAGACATGACTTGGTCGAGGTCACACAGAGATTGAGTGGCAGGATGACAGGCAGAACCCAGGAATCCTGACTTTCCTGCCATAACCATGGTCTGTGTGTCACACCAAAAGGGAAATAGACTCCTGCTCTGGCAGAGACTGTTCATTTTGAGGGATGCAGTGGAAAGGCTGGATGAGCAGAGCCTGAGTCTGCACGATCCCCTCATGGTGAATCTGAGGTTTTCAGAACTTACTGGAGTTTGTGAGCTCCCCACTCCTGGGAAGCATCAACTGCAGGTGTCCACTTCTGTTCCCACTCAGATACCTGCCAACAAATCACAGTCACTGGGGTTACTTCTGGGGAACGGACTTAGTAAAAGCAACTAATCTAATCAAATGTTCCTGGGGATAGTGGCCTCGTCTTCCCCCCAAAGGTGCCATGGGAAAAGGGGCGCCCTGTAGACAGCATGGAGACTGGATTAGTGTTTCCATTGGATTTGTTCTTGCCCTCTCTGTTCGTTTCCTCCCAGTCTCTCCCTGGTGGAATTGAAAATTAATGTTTCAGGCTCAGTCAGACTTTCCAGCATGGCCCCAGTGTCAGGCTGCTTGAATTCCTATAACTGAACTCTCTGCCTGTTCATTGGGCTAATCTGGAGTATTTCTCTGTCAAGGTTCCTCCCCCACTCTGAACTCTAGGGTACAGATGTGGGGACCTGCATGAAAACCTCCTAAGCTTACTTTTACCAGCTTAGGTTAAAACTTCCCCAAGGTACAAATTAATTTTACCCTTTGCCCCTGAATTTCCACTGCCACAACCAAACTTTAACTGGGTTTACTGGGAAACGTAGTTTGGACATGTCTTCCCCCCCAAAAAAAATCCTCCCAACCGTTGCACCCCACTTCCTGGGGAAGGTTTGGTAAAAATCCTCAACAATTTGCATAGGTGACCACAGACCCAAACCCTTGGATTTTAGAACAATGAAAAAGCATTCAGTTTTCTTACAAGAAGACTTTTAATAGAAGTAAAGAAATCACCTCTGTAAAATCAGGATGGTAGATACCTTACAAGGGAATTAGATTCAAAACATAGAGAATCCCTCTAGGCAAAACCTTAAGTTACAAAAAAGACACACAGACAGGAATATTCATTCTATTCAGCACAGCTATTTTCTCAGCCATTTAAAGAAATCATAATCTAACACATACCTAGCTAGATTACTTACTAAAAGTTCTAAGACTCCATGCCTGTTCTGTCCCCTGCAAAAGCAGCATACAGACAGCCCCAGACCCTTTGTTTCTCTCCCTCCTCCCAGCTTTTGAAAGTATCTTGTCTCTTCATTGGTCATTTTGGTCAGGTGCCAGCGAGGTTATCCTAGCTTCTTAACCCTTTACAGGTGAGAGGATTTTTCCTCTGACCAGGAGGGATTTTAAAGGTGTTTACCCTTCCCTTTATATTTATGATGTTCTCCCATGCAGAGCACTTGAGCTTTTAAGTACTGGAATGAGGCTGAACAAATTTTCCTCTCCGAACTGAACAGAGGTGCTGTGTCCACCTGTATTCAAGTTACTAACACTCTGTAGCTGGCAAGCATGGTTTGACCTTCATCTGTAGCTATTGCAAAGGGGGGCTAGGACCTGATTTACTTTTTTATCAATAGACTCATAGGGTTCAAGGTCAGAGGGGAGCATTAGATCATACAGTCTGGCGTCCTGTATAACACGCACCATTACATTTCACTCATTTACCCCTGTATTGAGCTCCATATCTAGTGTGTGATTAGGACCTGGTCTACACAAATATTTTATATCATCTTCTAGTATGACCCCCTGCCCGGATGCAGGATTTTTTGCATCTAAACCATCCTAGACAGATGACTGTCCAGCTTTTTTTGGAAAACCTCCAGCTAAGGTGCTTTCACGGTCTCCTGAGGCGTCTGTTCCATTTTCCGCCTGTTCTTACACTGAGGAAGTTTTTCCTGAGATTTCATCTCAATCTGCTACGCTGGAGTTTGAACACATTGGCTCTTGTTCCACTGGCTGCGGTAAGACAGAACAACTTTTCTCCATTTTTATGGCAGCCCTTCAAGTATCTGAAGACCATTGTCATGTCCCTCCTCAGCCTGCTCTTTTCCAAATTAAACATATCCATTTCCTTCAGGCTTTGCTCATATGGTTTGCATTCCATCCCTTGGATCACCTTTGTCTCTTAGCTCTAGATCATTTTCAGTTTTTCTACATCCTTCTCCAGCTGAGGCCTAATGAGCACTGAGTAGAGGAATACTATTGCCTCCCATGACCTCCATGCTATGCCTTTGTTAATGCAATCCATAATTGCATTTTCTTTTTTTCCAGTTGCAAAAAAATCCACCCCCCTGAGAGATGTCGCTATATCAACCTAACCCGGGTGTAGACAGCATGAGGTCATTGGAAGAATTCTTCCATCAGCCTTTCAGGGGAGTGGGTTACCTACTCTGATGGGAGAACGCCCTGCCGTTGGCTTAAGTAATGTCTACATTGAAGTGCTATGGCAGCGCCGCTGGAGCATTTTATGTGTAGAGAAATCAGATTTTATTTCAACTCCCTTGACTATCCAAATGTGGACTCTCATTGAAGCATGAAATTGGGTTTATTTGACAAGACCAGTTTTCCATAAACCTTATTGTTTCCTGGCATTAATTATATTCCTAGAATTTTTCTGAACTAATTCCATACCAGCTTTTTCATTATTTCCTAACCTTGTCAAATCTTTTTTTTAATCTTTCCCTTTATTTTTAATACTTCTCATTTAACACAGAAATGTCCTTTATTTGTATTTATTTATTTAGGCTCTGCTGCTGCCTGATTGCTTATTTCTGGTTCTGAGTGAGGTGTGTGGTTGATTGGTCAGTTTGTAACTCTGGTGTTCACAACTCCAAGTTTCTACTGTAGATTCTATTTAGCATCCTTCTTGACAGCTAATGGACTTGAAAGGATTACATAAACTCATGTGATATGAGTACCTCAAACTGCTCCTTTCCAAATGCAGAACAAAACTATTTCTTGAAACTGTTCCACCTTTTCTGCAACATTAACAAGTTTTCTTTCTCCTTCTAGGAATTGGCCTCAAACTTTTGTAGGATTTCTTTTGTTCTTTAGATTCTTAATAACCTCCTTTTTGTGATCCTTAACTCTGGCATGGTCAAGTCAGGTCGGAATTGAAAACCTGCTTTTTCCAGGAACATAAGCATAACAAGTGCCTGAGGATAAAAGTGGAGCTCTTGATCGAGGAAATGTCATCAAAAGGGCAGGTGAGCAGATTCATTCGGTGCCTTGCCAACAACATCCATAAAGGACAGATTGGGTCCTGCAGGTATGGCTGATCACTAATCTAGGAGTGGAGCCCTGAAAGGCAGACAAATGGAAGACTCCTCTGCACTGGCAACTCCTGCAGCACAGCTGGTTCAAAATGTATCAACTCCGTCCTTCCTTCGATCCAAACCAGTGAAGTCAAGAGGGGCACGCTCACACATAGGTAAAATAGCACCCTCATATTAACTGCCCAGGCTATTGTGCCACATCACATGGAGAGGACACTCCATCCTTGCTGGCAGCATGGATACAACATGGAAGGTGGCAGTTACGGGTTATAAGCTCTCACCTGATTGGCATAGAGTAGGGCACCAAGGGTTACGTTCAATGGTGGGAGGAACGACTGCACTCCATTTGTCAGCCATCACCCACCACATACCCGAGCAGCCCCCGGACAGTTAGGTGCTGAACCACCATGCCTCATGGGGTGTGCGGGCTAAACCAAAAGTTCAATGACAGATGGAAACCTTGCACCTGGCAAAAATAAGAAACCATGAACTTTCCGGCTTGACAGCTGGAATGTCAGGACCATGTGTCCGGCACTGACAGAGAATGATGACATACAATACACAAGCAGCATACGGAAGTTAACTTCGATAGACCGTGAGCTGTACAAACTCAGTGTTGACATTGCAGCACTTCAGGAAATAAGACTTGAATACGCAGAAAAGAATTGAATCATTAGAACAACAGGGAGTGCTGGAAAAGGGGAATCCCACATACAGCAGCCTGATCTGGCCCATATTAAATGCTTCAGGAGATTGAGAGTGGATTTTAGAAAAAATAGTAAAGCTACACCCCCATAGCAACAATAGTGGCAGATCTAGCTCTAGTGATGGCAAGAACATAGGGCCCCCTAGATGGTTCTCTGTCATAGATTAGGCAAATTGTTTTTTCACCATCCCATTGCATCCCGATTCTTGGCCTGCTTTGCCTTACTTTTAAGGGACAACAGTACTTATTCAAAAGAGTCTTCCCCAGTAGACTTCTGCTCCATGTATGTGATAGCCATCTGGGGGAACTTCACCATCCTGTTCATTGTGAAGATGGAGCCAAGCCTTCATGGGCCCATGTACTATTTCCTCTGTGTGCTGGCCGTCACTGACCTGGTCCTGTGCACTTGCACCCTTTCCAAAACACTGAGCATCCTCTGGTTCAATTCCAGGGAGGTAGATTTCAATGCCTGCCTCACCCAGATGTTCTTCATTCACTGCTTTTTGGACATGGCTATGGCTTTTGACCTCTATGTGGCCATCTGTGATCCTCTGAGACATTCCATCATCCTGAGAAACCCCATCGTGGCCAAGATCAGCTTGGCTGTGGTGATGCGTGGCTGCATGCTTGTAATGCCCTGTCCCTTGCTGGCAAGGCAGTTGCCATATTGCAGAACCAACATCATCCCCCACTCCTACTGTGAGCACATAGCTAAGGTGAATCTGGCCTGTGCCGACATTCACATCAATAGTTATTACGGCCTCTTTAATGGCAATCTTGGTGATCGGTCTGGATGTGTTTTTTATCGCTGTGTCCTATATCCAGATCCTCAGACCATCTTCAGCCTCCCCACAAAGGATGCCCGGCTCAAGACTTTTCAGACCTGTGCCTCCCACCTCTGTGCCATTTTAGCCTTTTACATCTCAGGTCTGTTCTCCGTCCTCATGTACCAGATTGGCCACAATATGGACCTGCATTTAAATGTTCTCTTTACCAGTGTGTGCCTCCTGGTGCCCCCCATGCAAAACCCCGTCATTTTTTATGTGAGGACCAAACAGATCCGGGACAGGCTGCTCCGGCTCTTTACTCATAAAGGGACCTAAAGTTTTCTCCTGGAGCTCCATGGACAGCTGGCTTTTGACATGGTGCTGGGCCCTCCTCCTTGAATCCCTGACTTGACAGTCAGAAAGACATTAATCCCCTTCCTGACCTTACTGTGTACTGTCAGGGTGACAAACTGGGGAATCGGTCTATGTACAACTCATTGAGTTGACACCTTTTTAATTGCTTGTATTGGACCCCCAAATTTCCCCCCTTGCCCCACCTCTTCCAACAAGGCCCCGCCCTGCTCTGCCTCTTCCCCTCCAAGGCCCTGGCCTGGTTGCTTGCTCCTCTCCTCTCCTCCCCGTGTCATGTGCTGGATCATCTCCTTGTCCCTCCTCCTCCCAGCCCCCATTTAAGGTTTTGGTAGGGGTGACAACTTTAAACATGATTCAAGGGTCTACTTAGGCACTAAAACTATTTTTTCACAGATAACTTATCAATTATCTGACTGGAGAACTGTATCTAATTCCTATGTAAAAGAAAGAAAAATAAATAAATATTAGAACCCCTCAGCTCTGGTACAAAAATGTTCTGGCATCTTGGGGCAAGGAGGGGCAACCAGGGGCCTATGTAGATGTTTTTTTTTTTTCATGGAGGGCTCTTATTCCATCCCTGGCTGGACTCCAGCATCAGTGCCCCAGTGAAAGGGGACTTGTGAGCAGTGGGGAAGACTAGAGACCCCGCTACAGGTGACCCAGGAGAGTCAGGAGGGACAATGGGAGATGTATTGGGTCCTGCATGAACAAATGGGGCAGCTGCTCTATGAACAGCAGGCCCTTGTAAGACTCCTGAGGAAGGAATCCAAGAGAAAAGCCCCGCAGCAGGGCCAGGAGGCCAGTGGCGGAGTATAGGGCTTGTTACTCCTGCAGGAGGTGTGGATATTTAAGGAGGAATTGTCCCTACTGGGATGGGGGCAAGGAGCCTCACCCAGAGAAGGGGAAGGGACATGGCCCTGGGAATGCCCGCTGGGTGAGGAAACCCAAGGGACAACAGACATGTTGGGCCTGTGGGCAACACGGACACCTACAGTGGGAGTGCTCAGGCCCAAGGTGGAGGGTCCAGTTGAAGCCCAGTGAGAAGGGGCCCAAGGCATCAGAGAGGCAGGGAGTCTGCTTTGGCTGCCATGAGTGGGGCTATATTAAGGGGCACTGCCCCTTCTGGGGAGGGCAGCCGAAGAAGGAGGTGCCTGGAGACCCAGAAGTGGCAAAGATGAGCGAGGTCAACATGGCAGTGAAGGCGGTAGACCTGCCTGAGAGCCACCAGCATGAGGTGGCAGAAAAGGGGACTGAGACGGAGAGGGCCCAGTGAGAGGTTGGGGCCCAGGCTGTGAGGGAGCAGGCTACAATGGGAACCAAGACCCTGACATTACAGGGTCAGGAGGATGTTAGCCAATGGACGTGGCTGACAGCTGTGGAACAGGCCCACTAGACAGCAGAGGTGGAGCTGCAGAAATTCCACAAGGAGAAGGAAGACCTGACTGTGAAGTTGAAGGAAAATGAAGAGACGTAAGGGCGGCTGGTGGGACATCTCCGGATTGCACAGGGTAGAGGACTCCCCTACCCCAGAGCATGGAATTTTGAGTGGGGGGGTGTGGAGCAGGGTGGTCACCCTACTCCAGTTTGGATGGGGTTAAAAACAGCCCTGGGAAAGGGCTGCCCCGGGGAGTCAATCACGAGCGGGCTTGAGGCAGGCAATCAGGGCCCAGCAGGACAAGTATAAGAAGGGCTCCTGGGGAAAAGGAAGTGAGTCTTGCTGCAGCAGTGGAGCAAGAAGGACCTAGCTGCCTGGGAGAGACAGGGATACCTTGGACAGAGCAGTGCTGGGGAAGAGCAAACCAAGCTGGGGAGCTCTGGCCTGGCGACCTCCCAGGCTGAGGCCTTGCAGCAAAGGCCTGAGGACATACTAGGGAGGCAGCCAGGCCAAGAAAAGGCCTAAATGTGGCTTCCACAACCTCTCTCCTGTGCTTCCCTATGCCTCCTTTCCCTGGTGCCTACATATACCACGACTACCAGCTCCTTCCCAGAACTGCACATAAGTCAATGTCTGAAGAGGTCCACAAACTTTGGACCTGGTTGGTAAGTTACCATGCAGTTCTTCTGGTCATTGCAAACCCAGCTATCTATGTCTCTAATATCAGAGGAGTAGCCATGTTAGTCTGGATCTGTAAAAGCGGCAAAGACTCCTGTGGCACCTTATAGACTAACAGATGTATTGGAGCATAAGTTTTGGTGGGTGAATACCCACTTCGTCGGACGCATGTAGTGGAAATTTCCAGAAGCAGGTATAAATACGCAAGCTAATATTTATACCTGCCTCTGGAAATTTCCACTACATGCATCTGATGAAGTGGTTATTCACCCATGAAAGCTTGTGCTCCCATACGTCTGTTAGTCTATAAGGTGCCACAGGACTCTTTGCCGCTTTTATGTTTCTAATGATTGAATCCCCCATAACTATTAACCGTTTCTCCCTGATAATTGGAGTTGCCTCCTCCAGAGAGTTATCCTCAGTATGAGAGGGTCCCAAGACATCATCTAGAAGGAGGGTCCCAACTGCTCCAATTTGATGTTTTCCTTCTCTGAGACTTTCATCCTCCTCAGCATCACAGAGGCTGTCAGACCAGGGGTGGGACCATTCTGCTCTGTCCCGGGAAGTCTTATCTACGTAGCTCTCTTGTCTCCCTTAGCTCCTCCAATTCAGCCATTGTGGTCTCCAAAGTCCATACATGGTCCTTAAGCACCTAACTCCCTCTGATTTGGGCTTCTAGGGGCTTGGCTGATGGGATGGAGATGGGGGCAGTCAAGGCTGATTCCCCACTCAGGCACTTAGAGTGCAGAAGGTGGGGGCCCGCAAAAGACCTTAAAATACCTTGCCACTCCAGGCTTGTATTAAACTCCCAAGGTTACAGATTCTCCCTGGCCTTGGGTTGTATTTCTGCCACCACGCAAATCCAACACCTCCTTAGAACCCAGGAAGGCTCCCTTGGGAATTCCTTCCTGTGAGACATCCTCAGCTCCTTCACCCCTCCTCTAGGGAAGAGTCGAGAAAAGAAACGAGGAAAAGAACCAGCTCTTGCCACCCGCTGAATCTGAAACCCTTTGTTCCTGCTAGTAGATAACTGAATAATGCGCACAAACACCCTCTTCTTCTTAAGACACAGGAATCAAATCATGTTCTTAAAAAGATGATTTTTATTGAAAAAAAAGAAGAAAGAAAACACACCTGGAAAATCAAGGATGTTGCTAGATGTTAAAGAGCAACTGGAAAAGACTGAACTCCAGAAATTGCTTCTCTGGGGTTCAGCTTAAAGATTACAAAACGGAAAAAGCACCTTTGTTTAGCACAGAGGACTCAACAAGCCCAAAATAAAGAGAGAATCCTGATCACATCTAACAAAACATTTTGTCCTACTTACATATTTGTAGTTTCAAATGAATAATTCTAGGTAGGAATGCTGAGGAGTTTTCATGCCTGGCCCAAGCTTCTTACAGCATACCTCTGGCATGGTCTCTCCAGCCGAGAGAACAAACCAAAAAACAGATGACAGAGCAGAAGTTTTTTTTTTTTTTTTCCAATTTGAAAGTTTCTACCCTTCCCATTGACTCTTTTGGCCAGGTGCCCACTCACTTCCGCTTACCTAAGCATTTCAGTTAGACTTCTTAACCTTTACAGGTAGGGCAATAGTGTACAGCTACTAAGAAGGATTTTTATTGCTAACTGACTGGATGGGTGTCCATAAAAGGGTGCTACCCTCCCCCCACATTTACCACAGAGGCATATTTTCATGTGGGATTGTCATCTGTGAGCCCTCTCCTGGAGCGGGATGCCTAGGACAGATCACCATTTTCTCATGAGAGACCCGAGAGAGACATGGGACACCCAGATCCAAAATCTTTGATCTATCTGACTTCAAACAGGGACTTAAACACAGGTCTCCACATCCCCCAGGAGTGCCCTGAGCACCAGGCAAATGGCTGTTCGGTGTGGAGCTCTCAGTCTGTCCGTCTGGAGCTCTTCTACTTTATAGAAATAAACCTTAAGTGGCACAGGGCTTTGAATCTGGGTCTCTCACACTCCAGGTGAGGGTGCTAAACCGCCGGGCTATGGGACATTGTGGGTGTGCACATGCGGGGACACACATCCACACACATCATGGATGCATGTGAAAAACACACAGACACATGAACGCATGTGCACACACACATGGACGCACGTGCACGTAGACACACGCATTTCCAGCCTGCAAGGCTGCATCCAGAAGTCATAATGGATTTGGCCTCTGGTGGAACCTGAGGCTCCTGCAGGGTCAGGCAGCGGATGAGCCGGGGTTTGAGAAAGGCAGCGGCGCCTAAGTTCAGTATTTACCCAGGTGCCTTTGTGGATCTAGCCCCTGGAAGCATTTCTGGAAGATGCTTTAGTCAAACACAAGTTGAGGATGTTCAGTTCCAAGGATGCTGGCTGGCGACGCTTGGAGGAAACAGCTGCATTCCCGGACGTCCACCTCTCACTTTCAGAGAACTCTTTCCTCTTTTCTTTGCACAAGGAGAAGCTCCCTGCAGCAAAACACATTTGTATCGGCTCTTCCCTTCCTCCAGTGGCTCTCGTGTTCCAGCTGCTGCCCTGCTCGGACCCGGGCAACGCCCCTGTATCATCTTTGTGTCTGAAGATTATTGGTTATGTACTGGTATCAGTGGAGCAGTGCCCATGAGTGGCCAGAGCAGCGGTGCTCAGGGGTCAGGGCTCTTGGTTTCTATTCCCAGCTCTGCCACCGACCCATTGTGTGGCCTTGGGCAAATCACTTTACCTCTGCGTGGCTCAGTCCCTCCTTGACATGGGGATGACGCTGCCTAGCAGCCTAGCGAAAGAAATTCGAGATGTGGTGACCAAAAGCGTCATGCAGAGCGTATGTTAGACTCAGCTTCATTGTTCAGCTTCAGGCCCTAAGAAATGGGTGCCCTGTAGCTCCAGATGAGGGGCTGTGTACATGTGTAAATACCCAGCTAATGGCAGGTGTGCTGTTTATCTCACTCCCGGTGAGCTATCAAAGCCACCCGGCCTCTGCCCAGCATCCCAGCTTCAAAGCTAATGCAGGGACTTATCCTTCTGCCTCTCTCAGCTGTTGTTCACCTAGATACCAACCTGATCTCTTGCTATGCCCCCAAAGCCAAGCTCAGGGCAAAGGGCTCCCAGCCCATCCCCATTACCAGTACCCTGCCTGCTACAGGCTCCCAGCTGGGAGGAACAAAGGGGAACTGAAAGCTAAGGAAATAAGCCACCCAATTGTCTCTGGCCTTAGAACTTTGTAGCTGAGCTTTAGGGCCCACAAGCTGTATGATGCAGAACCTCACCCACCTATAACACAACCTTGCTCCCAACCCTCAGCTGCTTTTATACGGCTTCCTGGCTTCCCTCTCTGCTCCTTGTTGGTCCCAGTACTGCAACCCGGCTGCACTCACTGAAGACTCCTTCTCAGGCTGCAGCAGCTCCTGTCCCAGCCCCAGAGCAGAGGGAGCCCAGCTGTGGGGGAGGGTGAGAGAGAGGTGGAGATGATATAGAGAGTGACAGGGGAGGAGAGAGGGACAGGGGAAGAGCCTTAGGAGAAAAGGCGGAGAAGTGGGTGGGGCCTTGAAGGAAGATGGGGAGCAGAGGCGGTCTAGTTACCAGAAATAAGAAAGGTGGCAACCTTATGAGTTAAAGGGTTTGTCACAATGACACAGCACAGTATGGTCAGGAAAGGATTTAATGTCTCTTTGGCCAGCCAACGATTCAGGAAAGACGGCCCAGCACCCTGTCACCAGCCAGCTCCCCACAAAGCTCAGTCTGAGAACCAGAGGACCAGGAGAAAACTTTAGTGCCTTTCTGAGTAAAGAGTTGGAGGATCCTGCCCAGATCTCTTTGGTCTTTATCCCATAGATAATGGGGTTTAGCATGGGGACACCAGTAGATATACATTGGCGCTGAGAATGTGGAAATACAGGGGCATATTCTGGCCAAACCGGGATGTGAAGGAGGAAAAGAGACGGGGGATGTAAAAGGCTGAGATAGCACAGAGGTGAGAGCAGCAGGTCTCAAACGTCTTGATCCGGGCATCCTTTGTGGGGAGGCTGAAGATGGCCGTGAGGATCTGGGTATAAGACATGGTGCTAAAAACCACATCCAGACCAGTTACACAGAATACCACAAACAGGCCATAGTAACTACTGACGTGGGTGTTGGTGCAGGCCAGCTTCACCACGGCCATGTGCTCGCAGTGCGTGTGGGGAATAATGTTGGTTCTGCAATACGGCCACTGCCTGGCCAGGAGGAGATAGGGCAGTACAACTATGCCACCACGCAGCATCACAGTGAGGCCGATCTTGACCACTACCGGGTTTGTCAGGATGGTGGAATGTCTCAGGGGATGGCAGATGTCCACGTAACGATCCAATGCCATGGCCACAAAAATCCCAGATTCAGTCATGAAGAAGCAGTGAATGAAGTACAGTTGGGTGAGGCAGGCACTGAAATCGATCTCCCTGGAATTGAACCAGAAGATGGTCAGTGTTTTGGGCAGGATGGACGTAGACAGGACCAGGTCAGAAACAGCCAGCATGCAGAGGAAATAGTACATGGGCTCATGGAGGTTCAGCTCTATCTTCACAATGAACAGGATGGTGAAGTTCCCCAACATGGCTATGGCGTACATGGCACAGAAGGGGATGGAGATCCAGACATGGGCCACCTCCAGCCAGGAATGCCCAGCAGGATGAAGGTGGAGGGGTTGGTGAAGTTGGTGGTGTTGGAATGTGACATGGAGTAGGGGAGAAGGTGTCCAACTCTGAGGCAGAACGGTGTCTCTTGCATGTACCGTAAGTTTCCCTGACTTCCTGTATGTGCCCAGCCTCTAGGGTGATGGTCGCAGTACAAATACCTGGATGGAGAGACAATGTGAATATGAGACACTACATGCATTACTGGAGGCTGTGCTCATGGGGGAAGCAGATTGCTCACTCTTCACACACTGAAATTTGACATTTCCATTATTCAGATAAATGAATCATGAACAACTGACCCTCCTAATGCTAATTCCATATTTTATGGTGGTCCATGCATCAAATAATTCCTACACATCATGGTTTAGGAACTCTTAATAGACACCAGCAGGAAACACAAGTGTCAATACTGGTTATCCCTAATTGTTTCTTAATGAAATGAAAGCCAGGCTCGGGAGTTCATGCTGTAGGGAGTTCACAATTCACACGGTTGCTCAAAATCTGAGAGTGGAAAAAAAAACTTTTTCCAAGACATGTGCCAGAGGAAACATCCCAGCTAGAACACATCTCAGGGAAATGACCTGAGCATCATTGATGGCAGCTCCACAGAAACTCCTGCTTATTCGCAGCAGTGAGCAAAGAAAGAACATATCCGGATGCCGAAGAAATGAGATGTGCTCAGTTTCGGTCATCCAGACTCTACTCTAAAGGGTATAGCAGTTATAAAGGGGCTTTCCACGATAGGCTGTGAAAATGCTGGAGGTTGCCACGTGCAGACAGATTGAAAAGTCTGGGACTGTTTAGTTGAGGGAAGGACAAACACAGGGTCATATGATACAGGAGGGAAAAATAAAAGATGGAACTGATTACATTTAAATGGGCAGACAGAGAACTGTTTCTTACCAGTAATATCTATAGACACTTAGTGTTTGAAATTGGACTAATCCCCCAAACTTGAGGCAAATTATCAGAAAAAAATTATTTGGGAGGAAAAAGATAGACAGCAAAATGGGAATGAAACTTGGAAGTTCTTTGAGAATAGTTTATTAGATTGCGAAAAAGCTACAATTCCATAATCAATGAGGGAGAACAACTTTAACTAAAAATCCCATCCAGTGGTAGAGGGAAGTCAGTAATCAGTGGGGGGAAAGGAATATATAGCAAATGGGGGGGAAAGGGAATACAGATAGCAAGCCATACAAATTGGAAGTTATAAAAATTGATAGGGAATGTTAAAGACATAAGGGAAAGCTCCATGTTTGGAAAGACTAAGGATCAGAATAGGAGGTTATTGAGTTTTTTAAATCCTAGAAAATCCTAGAAAAGGTTTAGACCAATTCCTAGAGGGAGAAAGGCATCTTGTTAATATTGCAAAATAAGGTAGATTTGTTCGATAAATATTTTTGTTCTGCACTGGGAAAGAAGCAGTATGAGACGCCCATATAACACGAGGTGATGAAATACTTTCCAGTTCATTAGGAGTAAAGGAGGATGTTAAACAGCAGCTGTAATAGAACCATAGAGTTACAAACACCTGAGTTACCACACATCTCATTCAGAACCAGAAGTATGCAGCAGTCTATGCTGGTGTTAGGTTAATATAGCTATATCTCTCAAGAGTGTGGATTTTTTTTTGCTATAGCAAAAAATACAAAGGCAATTTCTGGTTGCATTAGGAGAGGCATAGTATGCAAGTCACGGAAGGTGATATTACCTCTCTATTCCTCACTGGTTAGGCTTCAGCTGGAGTACTGTGTACAGTTTTGGTTACAAATATATAGAAAGGATGTTGAGAAACTGCAAAGGATCCAGAGGCGAGAGACAAAGATGATCAAAGGGATGAAACACAAGCTGTACTATCAAAGGCTGATGTTTAATTTAGAAAAGAGGAGACTGATTAGGGATGTGGCAATGGTCTTCAAATACTTGAGAAAAGGTGTTCTATCTTGCCACTGAGCTCAGGACAAGAGGCAGGGGGTTCAAACTCCAGCAGAGCAGATTTAAATCTCATGGAAATCTTCCCAACTGTAAGAATAGGAGGCCTCAGGAGGTTGTGGAAGCTCCTTCAATGGAGAGTATAAAAAGGAGGCTGGATAGCCATCTGTCTTTGATGGTTCAGAAGCAACAAATACTGTATCTTCACAGGGGGTTATACTAGTTGACGTTTATCATCCCTTTTCACCCTGTGACTTTATGTTTCTATGATGTAAAATCATAGTGAAGATCAGGTCTTAGTCACACACACGTCACTGGGCTCAATTCAGGGGTAAGAGGGTGAAATTTAATGGCCTGTATATTACAGGAGGTCAGACTGGATGATCTAATGGTCCCTTCTGACCTTGAACCCTATGAATCTATTGAAAAAGAAAGTAGATCAGACCTTTATATTTACTCCTTCTCACAACACATGAACAAAGGAACATTCAATTTTATAACACTCTGAACATATAATACTGATAAAATAAAATTATTTACATAATGCATATATGGCCACTGGAACCCCTTGCCAAATACATTATTGGAACAAAGAGCTGAGCTGAATGGGATTCACAAATGGATTGGCCATTGTAGGTGGACCTGGTGGCACCGCTTTTAGTTATGGCTGTCTGACACCTTGAATTAGAAAAGCTCATTTTCTGATGCTTGTAAGTTTGCCAAACTTTAAGTGTTGGAACTTAAATTTCCTACACTGGGTGTCCCCTTCTGGCTGAATTGCTTTTTGAACGTTTGATACATAACAGTTCAGCTGACTTCTTGAATGAAACTAGGAGAGAAGATGTCTTGTCCATGTTGAAAAAAAAGTCATAACTATTCCAGTGAGGAGCGCGAGCACCTCCATGCTTTCCAGCAGATAAAAGTCAGGTAACAGCCCCCCAGTTAGCAGCCAAAGGTCTGAAATACAAGAGCAGGAGGTGACAGTGTTTGTGCATTAATGCACAGCTGGCTCCTCAGGTCTTTAATCAGTTCTTACTCCAAGGTGAATTTTTCCTTTGTGGGACCTAGGCAAACTATGGGCCACTGAAATGCAGCCACCTTGGGGTTGGAGGCCATCAGCAAGGGAGGGCACCAAATAGTGGGAAATTTTGGCCCATAACACTGCAGCAAACTCGTCATCAGCTGGAATTACCCTGGTGTACAGAGTGGAAAGGGTTACAGACCTAGTCTCTACCCCATCATGCCCACATAGCTCTGGGTTTGTCGAGCAGGTGAGCTCCCCAGCAAGAGATGGTACCTGTGAATCCTGAGAGGGAAGTGTCCTCCCTGGGAATCCCCCTCAGGTATCTGTATCCCACACTTCACTCACCCCAGCATCTGCAGCAGTATCCCACACTAAGTGCGGACACAGGAGTGTGCACCGTTTATAATCTAGCTCTATTAAATCCCAGTGGGTTCGCTCTCCCTCTAGAGGAGAAGTGAGCATCTGAATGTAAACAAACTGGAGACAAACCTGTCTGCGCTTCTATGCTATTTGTCCAGCATTAAGAGTAAACAATAATTAAGAGACCTTCCCAAAGGGAAATGAAAACTCTTGGGCTCTCTGCTGAGTCACTGAGGAACCGCCTGCTCTGTGTATTTGTGTATATTTAAAACTGTAGTTGATTAGGAAGAAAATGAGGGATAATGACTAGAGCACCTTAGGGTCTGATATCCTGTAAATGCCTAGGATAGTTGGGTAGATAGCAGACAGATCTGCAGACAGATGACTGAGGGGAGACACAAACACTTTCTGCAGGCACACAGAGCTGTCGCTATGGGTTCAGAGATCAGTAATTCTCACCAGTAACTGTTATCATACTTGGCAACACCTTTAACTGAAGGATCTTGAAAACACGTAGCAAAGGAAAGTCACTATGAACATATCTCCATTATATAGATAGGTAAACTGAGGTACGGGGTTGTGTGATTTCGGCAAGGTCATACAGAGAATGACAGACAGAATCCATGAGTCCTCACTTCCCTACTGTTATCACTGTTTCTTTGTCAGTAACTGAGAGCATGACAAGAAGGAAATGGACTCACAGTCTAGCAGGGCCTGTTCCTTGGGTGGGACCTGGAACTGGGGTACTGTTGAGCCCTCTGGCATACCAGTCTGTGCCCCCTCTCACAGTATGAGGCTGTGACAAGCTGCAAGCCTCTCCAGGTCATACACTTACACAGCTGCACAGAGACAGGAACAGAGCCAGCTGCAGTTACATGAAAACTTTCACTAGCCACTCATGAACCAACAATAGAGAGCCAGTTCCCTCCAGTTCCCCAGCCTAGGACCCCACAGTCTTTCCCTGGTCAGAAGACTGACCAGTGTAAGTTTATTACCCAGTCTGCCCCCACTGGGTGTGGAGCAGAGTGTGCACCATCCCCTGCTGCTGAGCATAATTCCCATTTGCGTTTCAAAGAACACACTAGTATAGGTAAAAAAAATAGAACAGATTCATTAAGTATGAAAGGTAGATAGTGATTATAATGAATAGCATACAGATTAGGGCTGTCAATTGATTGCAGTTAACTCACCTGATTAACTGAAAAAATTAATCGTGATTAATCACATTTTTTCACACTTTTAAACAGTAGAATATCAATTGAAATTTATTAAATATTTCTGGATTTTTTCTACATTTGCAAGTCAGAATACAAAGTGTACAGTGCTCACTTTATATTATTATTTTTATTACACATATTTGCACTGTAAAAATGATAAAAGAAATTGTATTTTTCAATTCACCTCATGCAAGCACTTAATGCAATCTCTTTATCATGAAAGTGCAAAACTTTAGCGCCTACAGGTCCACTCAGTCCTACTCCTTGTTCAGACAATCGCTAAGACAAACAAGTTTCAGAGTAACAGCCGTGTTAGTCTGTATTCGCAAAAAGAAAAGGAGTACTTGTGGCACTTTAGAGACTAACCAAAGCTTATGCTCAAATAAATTGGTTAGTCTCTAAGGTGCCACAAGTCCTCCTTTTCTTTTTAAGACAAACAAGTTTATTTACGTTGTTCAGGGATAATGCTGCCTGCTTCTTATTTACAATGTCACATGAAAGTGAGAACAAGTGTTTGCATCGTACTTTTTAAGCCGGCATCGCAAGGTATTTACGTGCCAGATATGCTAAATTCATATGCCCCTTCATGCTTCGGCCACCATTCCGGAGGATATGATTCCATGCTGATGATGTTACAGAAAAAGGGTTAATTAAATTTGTGATTCAGATCCTTGGGGGAGAATTGTATGTCTCCTGCTCCATGGTTTTGCCTGCATGCTGCCGTATATTTCATGTTATAGCAGTCTTGGATGACGATTCAGCATGTGGTCCCCGTTTTAAGTACACGTTCACCAGAGATTTGACAAAACACTAAGAAGGTGCCAGGGTGTTGTTTGTGGCAGAGACTGTGACACCTGCCCCCTTCATTTACTGCAGGAGTGTTAGTCACTGAGGTGCTGGTTTCCCTGCTGTGACAAGCTTTGCGCCTTTCTGCAGGTGTTAGCTGAGAAGCAGTGTCCCCAGAGGCATATATTTTACCAACAGTAGGCATTTCCCAATATTTTAATTATAACACACCTTCTGCTTGGATCATTTGGTTTGTTCAATACTTATTGTGTCTTTCAACTCCTCCCCGAACTTTAACCTGTGATTATTTACTGTTTTTCCTTCCCCCCATTGTCTCCTTCAGTATGAGATTTCAGTGTAAAGTCATGTTTGGGATTGTTAGGGGGCTTATTCCTTCACCCACTTACTTCCCTGGTCCTTCTCACATGAACAGAGAGCAACAATACCTGAAGTCCAAAGGTGCAAATTATTCAATGTTTATTGGGTGAATTTCCAGCAAGCACGATTCCAGTTTCCTTCCTTAGTGTCCCCCTTCGCAGCTCTGACACCACAGAGCCTTACTTGTGTCCCTGTTCCCATTCAACCCTCCCTTAGCAAAAAGCAAAAATTCCTTTTTAAAATCTGTATTTCTAGTTCCAAAAATCTCAACTGGATCTCAAAATGATTTCAGGTTAATCCCACCACTATGCCACCATGTCAAGGTTCCTCCCCCACTCTGAACTCTAGGGTACAGATGTGGGGACCTGCATGAAAAACCTCCTAAGCTTATCTTTACCAGCTTAGGTCAAAACTTCCCCAAGGTACAAAATATTCCACCCGTTGTCCTTGGACTGGCCGCTACCACCACCAAACTAATACTGGTTACTGGGGAAGAGCTGTTTGGACGCATCCTTCCCCCCAAAATACTTCCCAAAACCTTGCACCCCACTTCCTGGACAAGGTTTGGTAAAAAGCCTCACCAATTTGTCTAGGTGACTACAGACCCAAACCCTTGGATCTTAAGAACAATGAACAATCCTCCCAACACTTGCACCCCCCCTTTCCTGGGAAATGTTGGATAAAAAGCCTCACCAATTTGCATAGGTGACCACAGACCCAAACCCTTGGATCTGAGAACAATGAAAAAGCATTCAGTTTCTTACAAGAAGACTTTTAATAAAAATAGAAGTAAATAGAAATGAAGAAATCCCCCCTGTAAAATCAGGATGGTAGATATCTTACAGGGTAATTAGATTCAAAAACATAGAGAACCCCTCTAGGCAAAACCTTAAGTTACAAAAAAGACACACAGATAGGAATAGTTATTCTATTCAGCACAATTCTTTTCTCAGCCATTTAAAGAAATCATAATCTAACAAATACCTAGCTAGATTACTTACTAAAAGTTCTAAGACTCCATTCCTGGTCTATCCCCGACAAAGACCAGCATATAGACAGACACAGACCCTTTGTTTCTCTCCCTCCTCCCAGCTTTTGAAAGTATCTTGTCTCCTCATTGGTCATTTTGGTCAGGTGCCAGCGAGGTTACCTTTAGCTTCTTAACCCTTTACAGGTGAGAGGAGCTTTCCCCTGGCCAGGAGGGATTTCAAAGGGGTTTACCCTTCCCTTTATATTTATGACACCTCTAGAACTAGCCAAGTGATAAGAATACACCTAAATTCTTAGAGTCTAGGCCTTTACAGACAGGCCTGAAATCTATATCCTAACGGGTCTTGGTATGTCAGGCTCTGTGAGTTAAGGATCTAAGGGGACTTTGCATGCTGGCTATCCCTCTGTGGAGCTGCTTCCCAATCCCAGGGTTATGACCTTCCAAAAAATTCACTCCTCCACCCTGTCTAGTGGTTTCCCTGAGATCCCCACTGCCAGCATTGTGATGTTCTCCATCCCCTTTTTCTCACGGCTAAGAGTATGTCTTTTCTCAGCAACCCTTTCACGGCTGCTATCTGTGTCTTCCCAAGCCAGACCATTTCCTCCTCCCCTCTGTCAGGTGGGTCATTCACATTTTCTCAACCAACCATTTCTTCATCAGGATCTACATCCTCTCTCGAAGAGACAGAGTTAGTTTTCACAATCACATCAGAAACAAAGTCCTGAAAAATTGGGACCTGGATTGGCGTACCCTCTGTCACTCCTCTCTCTACCCCGAGAGGTCAATTGTGTGACTGCTCCCCTCCAGGAGGTCAGTTACACCTTTGTCTTTGAAAGTCTGAACCATGGGTTGGGTGCCTGAGTACACATATGATGAACCAGCCATTCTGTCCTGAACATTCTCCCCCATGTGACCAGTGAGGATATATTCTTGTACCCCATCTATTCCTACCCCAGTTTCCTTATCTGGGCACCCCTCTGGGACACATACCTCTATGCTCTCGAGGCTGGGATCTATCCTCTGCTCAGTTGCGAAGGACTGACAGCTAACAGCTTCGATAGTTTTTCACTTACATTTGCTACAACCCCCGCCTTTCCTCAGTGGTGTTCCCTACTGCTTCAGTGTTATAGTAAACCTCACCCACCTCCTCAGTGGTTTCTATGATTCCATCCCCCTTCTCTGGGCTCCACTCTGGGACACATCTCCCTGTGCTCTCTAGCACTGGGTTTGTCTCTTGCTAAGCTGCAATCTGGATGTTTTTGTCCCTGACAGGCAATACAAACTCCTTCCTCACTGAGGAGACTCTGTCTTCACCTGTAGGGCAGGAGTTGGTCTCAACCACCCCCACCCCTGGAAGCATCAAAGCTTCCCCCCTGCTGCAGACAAATCAAGAAGACTTTCTCCCATTCCCTGAGCAGTTCCTAGGACTTTCCCCTTTTGTTCTGAGGTCCCTGCAGAATGCTCCTTCTTCCTGCAGGCGGACACTTTAACAGCCTGATCTACGTGGAAGAAATCATTACCAATTATTCTATCAACAGGGTTATGGTCTATGTCAGAGTTCCTTCCCCATTCTGAACTCTAGGGTACAGATATGGGGACCTGCATGAAAGACCCCCTAAGCTTATTCTTACCAGCTTAGGTTAAAAACTTCCCCAAGGTACAAATTTGCCTTGGCCTTGAACACTATGCTGCCACCACCAAGTGCTTTTTTTTTCATAGATTCAAAGATATTTAGATCAGAAGGGACAATTATGATCATCTAGTCCGACCTCCTGCACAACGCAGGCCACAGAATTCCACCCACCACTCCTGTGAAAAACCTCTCAGCTATGTCTGAGCTATTGAAGTCCTCAAATCTTGGTTTAAAGACTTCAAGGAGAAGAGAATCCTCCAGCAAGTGACCCGTGCCCCATGCTACAGGGGAAGGCGAAAAACCTCCAGGGCCTCTTCCAATCTGCCCTGGAGGAAAATTCCTTCCTGACCCCAAATATGGCGATCGGCTAAACCCTGAGCATATGGGCAAGATTCACCAGCCAAATACTACGGAAAATTCTTTCCTGGGTAACTCAGATCCCACCCCATCTAACAAAGAACAAGGAAAGAGCCCACTTAGAGACGTCTTCCCCCAAAATATCCCCCCAAGCCCTACACACACCCCTTCCTGGGGAGGCTTGAGAATAATATCCTCACCAATTTGTTACAAAATCATCAAAGACCCAAACCCCTGGATCTTGGAACAATGGAAATATCAGTCAGGTTCTTAAAAGAAGGATTTTATTTTAAAAAAAAGAAAGATAAAAATCATCTCTGTAAAATCAGGATGGAAAATACTTTACAGAGTATTCAGATTCAAAACACAGAGGATCCCCCTCTGGGCAAAACCTTAAAGTTACAGAAAACAGGAATAAACCTCTCTCTTAACACAGGGAAAATTCACATAAAACAAAAGATGAACTAATCCGCCTTGCCTGGCTTACCTATACTGGTTGCAATATTGGAGACTTGGATTAGGGTGGGTTGGAGAAGATGGATTTCTGCCTGGCCTCTCTCAGTCCCAAGAGAGAACAAATATGTAAACAAAGAGCACAAACAAAAGCCTTCGCCCCCTCCCCAAGATTTGAAAGTATTTTGTCCTCTTATTGGTCCTTTCGGTCGGGTGCCAGACAGGTTAGCTGAGCTTCTTAACCCTTTACAGGTAACAGGATGTTGCCTCTGGACAGGAGGGATTTTATAGCACTGTATACAGAAAGGTGGTTACCCTTCCCTTTATATTTATGACAGTCTACTACCCCCACTGATATTACAGCTTCCAAACCCTCCGTTTGTATGTGCGCTTTTGCCAAAGGCACAAGGATTCAGTAACCTGCTACTAAAAAAGCTCTGCCATCTGTCCTGACAGTATGTCATCTTCCTACACTATACTCCACCTAACTACAGAAATTTCTGCCCCTGTATCTTCAAACCTAAGGCATTCCCTGCCATTAATTCTGACAGACTTGATCTGCTTCAGGCTTACTTGTAGAAAGGCTAATTTTTCTCACCCAGTATGATAAGAGTCAGCTGCCACAGGGGCTTCTTTGCTCACATGGGGAACTTGATACCAATTTCCATACAGAGGCTGGGATTTCTCCTTTCCAGCCTAGGGCCACATCCCCAGGAAAACTCTTTTTTCCTGTAGTTGTGTTTTCAGATATTCTGTTGCGTGGGGAGTGAGACCAATGATGATGATATTTCTCCCTTTTTTTAGTTTCTACCATTTGAGGGGAAACTTCATTTTTCCAAGCAAAATCCCCCAGCACAGATAGTGGAAAAGTACAGGCACAAGATGGAGTCCAGTGTCACATGAGCTGGCCACATGCCCTTAAATGACTCTATGAGTCATAGCAGGGGCTATCGCCCTTATTCTGGTGACAACATCCCCAGGAAAGTCCATCAGGTGAGGATAAATTTCTTCCATGGCCCATTGTGCTCACTGATGAGCCATGACCTTGAATAGTCCATTCACAATTTGCTGGCTAGACTGGATGTAAACTACCTTGTGATAGTTGTCAGAGGAGCAAACACATTTTGTCAATATTCATAACTTCAGATAAAAAAATGTGACATGCATACAAACAGGATAATCATATTCAGCAAACCAGGATTTCTCTACAGACACCTCACATGACATATTTTGTACAACATTTGTTGCAATTATATAACTGGTAAATATGGGGGTTCCAGGATGTTGCTTTGGGGCACAGAATGTCACAGAAATATATCTATAGAACTAGAACTTTCTGAGATCTAATTTTGTATTTTTATATAAGTCACACATCCATGTCCTGAAAAAGACTACATTCTGGTATGTATCACAAGAGGAAAACAGAGAAAAGGAAAATGAAAGACTGTTTTCCCCACTACATATCACACACGCAATACGTGAGCCTCTGAAAATGTCCTTCCCACTTTCCTTGTTCAGCGAGTGTCACCTGCACTTTCTGTTTATCGGATCTCAGCCTCACACACATTACTGGATCAACAGACCATTTGCCACAGTATCTGGGGAGCCTTTCATCCCGTCAGTCATCATCAACATCTTCATGGCAAATCCCAAAGGAACGTAGCCTCCTTGAAAACCATGTGCTGCCCGGATCGATCTCTGGAAAGGTGATTAAGGGGATAAGGTTGTATATCTGCGCAGTGGCAGTCTTGTCGTGCCACCAAAACTTTCTTAACTACCTTTCTGTATTCAGAACTGTAAAATTCCTCATGGCTAGAGGCAAAACCCTTTCACCTGTAAAGGGTTAAGAAGCTAAGATAAACTCTCTGGAACCTGACCAAAATGACCAATGAGGAGACAAGTTACTTTCAAAGCTGGGTGGGGGGAGGGAAACAAAGGTCATGTCTGTCTGTGTGATGCTTTTGTGGGGAACAGAACAGGAATGGAGTATTAGAACTTGTTAGTAAATAATCTAGCTAGAAATCTGTTAGATTTCCTTTTGTTTAAATGGCTGGTAAATAAGCTGTGCTGAATGGAATGGATATTCCTGTTTTTGTGTCATTTTGTAACTTAAGGTTTTGCCTAGAGGGATTCTCTATGTTTTGAATCTGACTACTCTGTAAGGTATTTACCATCCTGATTTTATAGAGTTGATTATTTTACCTTTTCTTTAATTAAAATTCTTCTTTTAAGATCCTGGTTGCTTTTTCATTGTTCTTAAGATCCAAGGGTTTGGGTCTGTGTTCACCTATGCAAATTGGTGAGGATTTTTATCAAGAGTTCCCGAGGAAAGGGGATGTAGGGCCTGGGGGGATATTTTTGGGGGAAGACATCTCCAAGTGGGCTCTTTCCCTGTTCTTTGTTTAACTTGCTTGGTGGTGGCAGCATAGGGTTCAAGGACAAGACAATGTTTGTACCTTGAGGAAGTTTTTAATCTAAACTGGTAAGAATAAGCTTAGGGGGTCTTTCATTCAGGTCCCCACATCTGTACCCTAGACTTCAGAGTGGGGAAGGAACCACAACATGGTGGCAGAGTGGTGGGATCATTTTAAGATTGTTTTTGGATAGTTTTGAGATTTTTTTAGATCATTTTGAAGCAGAAGCACAGTGGGATTCTAAAAGGACATTTTTTTTTTCCTTTGGGCTGCTTGGAAACAGGTTTTAAGCGAAAGCAGTTAGAGGCTTTTTTGTCTCTGCCTGGGGGCCAGAGCAGAGACAAAAGGGATTTGTCTTTTTTGAGCTGGAGTTTTCTCTACCTCAAGGCAGGGTAGTTAACCTCCTGCAGGGAAATTCACAAGTTTTTCACAGACCTGAAGAGGGTTTTTTGTTTGTTTGTTTTTGTTTTTTTTAACCTAAGAGCAACTAGAGGGTTTTCTGTCCATTTGCCTGGAGACAAAGGACTTTTCTGTAGGCTGAGAATAGCTATCAGAGAACATAGGTATCATATTACAGCACAGCAAAATTTTACAAGACAAGTTTTTTTTTTTTTTTTTTTTAACTCTCAGGTGTAAAGTTAGTTAAAAACAGAGAGGCTAAGATGACAGAATCCAAGGCGGAAAAAGCCAAAGAGGCTGCCCACAGGAGAGAAATGGAGATAAAGGAAAAAGAAATGGAGGCAAAGGCTAAAGAAATGGAGCAGAAGGAAAAAGAGAGGAAGCATACAACTGGAGATGGAGAAAGCAAAGGCTCAGCAGAATGTAGTGGATAACCGTAACAATCCTTACCCAACAATCCACAAATGGGAGCGACTATGTCCACAGTATGATGAATCTAGTGATATTGCTGAATATTTTCTCACCTTTGAGAAACTGTGCACACTTCATCAAATTCCTGAAGCTCACAAGATGACCACGTTGGTCGCTAAATTGATTGAAAGAGCTCTGGACATATTCAATAAGATGCCTATTGATGAGGCTTCTAACTATAATAAATTCAAGGATTTGGTTTTCAGGCAATTTCAAGTTACACCTGAAATTTACAGAGTAAAATTTAAAGTCCTTAAGGGAGGACCTGGACTAAGTAATGTGGCTTATCTAAACCAGATAAAGGATCTGTGAGTTTAAATGGGTTAAAGGAATGGGTGTCACTAGCTTTGAAGGAATGTGTGATTTGATGGCTCAGGAGCAATTCCTGAATATTATGTCCAAGGAGAAAATAAAACAGAGTTTATGGGATAAGAAAATAGACTCAGCAGGAAGTCTTGCTTCTTATGCTGATCAATACGAGCAGTCCCAGAGTGCCAGAGAGGCGGGGAAAACTGGAAAAAAAATGGGTGGAGGGAGGAGAGAGAAACAACCCTGTCACAGTTGGAGAGGATACCAGAAGGGACAACTTCAGACCACACCCTACTACTCGGGGCAGCCCAAGATCCCAACTACACACCAAGGAACACTCCAGACACCTTATCGTCCCACCACACTGTTCTCCAGCAACCCACCTTGCCCCAATGACCTGTCAGCTGGACGATGTTTTAAATGTAACAAACTGGGGCATGTAAAGGCCAACTGCCCCAAGAACCCCAACAGATTACAGTTCATTGCACCAGAATCACACCAGAGGTCCGCAGGCCCAGATACCTCCCAGATACCCTCAGAGTGGAGGGAAACTGTGAGTGTGGGTGGGAAGAAGGTCACCATGTGGAGGGACATCAGAGCACAAGTGTCGGGTATCCATGCTTCCTTAGTGGACCCTAATTTAATCAACCCAGAGATCCAAGCAACAATTCAACCCTTCAAGTCCAACTCTTTCAATTTGCCAACAGCCAACTTGCCTGGCCAGTACAAGGGCTGGTCAGGAACATGGACTTTTGCAGTCTATGATGATTATCCCATCCCCATGCTGTTGGGGGAAGACTTCTCCAATCATGTGAAGCTAGCCAAGAGGGTGGGAATGGTCACCCACAGACAGGCTAAGCAAGTTTTCACGCCGAGCTCTGTTCTCAAAACTTCTACCAGGACCCAGTCATAGGTAATGGATCCAGCCCCAGAGACCTAGACAGAGCCAGTCCCAGAACCGGAACTGGCAGAACAACCAGCACCAGCTCCAGTGCCAGGTGATTCTTTTACTTTTTCTTTAATTAAAATTCTTCTTTTAAGAACCTGATTGCTTTTTCATTGTTCTTGATATCCAAGGGTTTGGGTCTGTGTTCACCTATGCAAATTGGTGAGGATTTTTATCAAGCCTTCCCCAGGAAAGGGGGTTTAGGGCTTGGGAGGAAATTTTTTGGGGAAGACGTCTCCAAGTGGGCTCTTTCCTAGTTCTTTGTTTAACACTCTTGGTGGTGGCAGCATAGGGTTCAAGGACAAGGCAAAGTTTATACCTTGAGGAACTTTTTAACCTAAGCTGGTAAGAAAAAGCTTAGGGGGTCTTTCATGCAGGTCCCCACATCTGTACCCTAGAATTCAGAGTGAGGAAGGAAACTTGAGATGCCCACTTCAGAATTTGCTAGTCTTTTACTCTAATAATGTGTCCCCAGTAAGAAATCTGCCAAAACATACACAGCACTGAAGGGGGCATTTGCTGGCTTCAGCTTCGAATATTCTCAATCCTGATCTTGTGCTGCCCCTTTGTATGGAGCAGCTACTAGGGGACATGGAGCATTGAAAATATCAGTCTGGAGTTCCTCAGCCTTCCTCATCACCCACCCCCATTCACTCCCATCTGCTAGAGCTGGGGTGCCCGCTGTTATATAGAGCTACTGCTTTTTAGCAAGCCGTCTGCCACGACATCCCCACAAAGGCTGTGGAATGGAGCAGGGCAGACGATGGAAGAAGGATACAGATGATTCATAGAATAAAACGTGAGTTATTAGTTATGACACAGTATCAGAAAGGTTTATGCAACTAGGAGGTTAATAGACCCAAATTGATAGTCCGTATGAGGAGAGATTACAGTGACTGGGACTTTTCGGTTTTGAAAAGAGACGACTAAGGGGGGACATGAGAGTGTAAATAAAACCATGAATGGTTTGAAAAAGTTCAGTCAGGAAGTGTTATTTACTCCTTCAAATAACACAAGCACTAGGGGTCAGCCAAATGAATTAATAGGCAGCAGATGTAAAGCAAACAGACAAAGTATTTCTTCACAGTTGACCTGTGGAACTCTTTTCCGGGAGATGTTGTGAAGGTCAAAACTATAACAGGGTTCCAATAAGAACTAGAGAAGTGAAAGAAAGGTAGGTCCATCAATAGTTATTAGCCAGGAAGCCAACGCCATGTTCTGTGTGCCCCTTGCCTCTGTTTGCCAGAAGCTGAGACAGTACGATAGGGGATGGATCACTCAGAATTTTCCAGTTCTGTTCATTCCCTCTCAAGCATCTGGTATTGGGCACTGTTGTGAGCTAGGATACAGGGCTAGATAGACCATTCATCTTATCCAGTATGGCCAATCTGATGTTATATGGACCCAGATATACCTGCCTTAGCCCACTGTACACCACTCCCCTCCCAGACCCCCCTCCCCTCCCAGAAGGCCTGATGGGGTCTCTCTCTCTCTCTGCAGAGTTAGTAAGAAAGTAAGAAGATACATGAAATGTTTAAACCTAACCAGTGTCCTTAAGTGACCAGCCAAAAGATGTCAGAAGACGTTAGTATTAGACCTGAGTGAGTGCATTAATTTAATTGTATTACTTGTATATAGGAATGTGGTACAGTATTTCTGTCAGCTAATTGCTAAGTTATCTGTTAAAAACATAAGATTTCAAGAGCCTAACTAGCCCCTGGAAGTGCACATGCGTCAAGGTGGATGATCCAGTGAGTGATACGCGGAGGGGAGGAGAGGAGTGAGCAACAGGGGCGGGACCTTAGTGAAAGAAGTGGGCAGGGCCACAGAGGTCCTGTTACCTAAATTAGAAAGGAGGAAACCCCATGAGTTAATAAGTTCTATGTAGACCGATGCCCCAGTTTGTCCCACTGAAACAGCACAGTAAGGCCAGGAAAGGATTAATGTCACTTTAACTGTGCAGTCAGTGATTCCGGGAAGAGGGCCCAGCACCATGTGAGCAGCCAGCTCTGCTCGGAGCTTAGTGTGAAAGCCAGAGCACCAGGAGAAAACTTTAGGCTCCGTTATGAGTAATGAGCCGGAGCAGCCTGTCCCGGATCTGTATAGTCCTCACCCCGTAGATGATGGGGTTTAGCATGGGGGGCACAAGGAGGTACATGTTGGCAATGAGAATGTGTAAATGCAGGGGCACATTGTGGCTCAACCGGTGCATGAGGGAGGAGAAGAGAGTTGGAATGTAAAAGGCTAAGATGACACAGAGGTGCGAGCCGCAAGTCCCAAAAGTCTTGAGCCGGGCGTCCTTTGTGGGGAGGCTGAAGATGGCCCTGAGGATCTGAGTATAGGACATGATGATAAAAAACACATCCAGACCAATCACAAAGAATGCCACAGAGAGGCTGTAGTAACTGCTGATGCGGATGTCTGCGCAGGCCAATTTCACCACGGCTATGTGCTCACAGTACGAGTGGGGGATGATGTTGGTTTTGCAATATGGCCACCGCCTCGCCAGTAAGGGATACGGCAGTATGAGCATGCCACCACGCAGCACCACGGCCAGGCCAATCTTGGCCACCACGGGGTTTGTCAGGATAGTGGAATATCTCAGGGGATTGCAGATGGCCACGTAGCGATCGAAAGCCATGGCCACAAAGATCCCGGACTCCATCCCTGAGAAGCAGAAAATGAAGTACAGCTGGGTGAGGCAGGCATTGAAATCTATTTCCCCCGAATTGAACCAGAAGATGCTCAGCGTTTTGGGCAGGATGGACGTAGACAGGACCAGGTCGGTGACAGCTAGCATGCAGAGGAAATAGTACATGGGTCCATGCAGGCTCGGCTCCCTCTTCACAATGAATAGAATGGTGAAGTTCCCCAAGACGGCGATGGCATACATGGCACAGAAGGGGATGGAGATCCAGACGTGGGCCGCCTCCAGGCCAGGAATGCCCAGCAGGAGGAAGGTGGAAGGATTGGTGAAGTCAGTTGTGTTGGAATCTGGCATGGAGTAGGAGAGAAGGTGTACAACTCTGAGTCTGACCGATATCTTCTGCATATACCTTATGTTCCCCCAACTTCCTGTATGTGTCCAGGCCTAGGGTGATGGTCTCATTACAAATGCCTGGATGGAGAGACAGTGTTAATATGAGACACTACATACACTACTGGGGGATATTCTGATGGATGAAGCAAATTGGTTGATCTTCACACATCGAAAAATGACATTTTCCTTATTCAGAGATAAGAATTATGAAGAACTATCCCCACTAATGCCAATTGCATATTTTATTGTTCGCTGTACTTCAATAATTCCCACACATCATGGTGTGGGAAACCTTAATAGACACCAGCAGGAAACATGAGTGTGGATACTTGTTATCAATCCTTGTTCCTTAGGCCTTTTCTACAATGCCAAGTTTTTTCACCAAAAGGCAGCAACAGTGGAGGAGGACACTCTGCAAAGCCACTTTTGATGGTGGAACTCAGCTGTTTCAGTGACACAATACAACTACCTTGAGAAGAGTTGTAAGGCTTTTTACACAAAAGTTTTGTCAGTGACGTGCCAGTGTAGACACTTCCAATTGATTTTATCAAAGCAATAGGCCTTTGGAAGGTGTCCCACAATGCCCATCCTGACCACTCTTGTCAGAAGTTTGAACTCCTCCTTTAAAGGCCCAGGAATTTAGAAATTCCCCTTCCTGTTTGCTAGGCATGGAGAATTTACATCACGTTTTCCCAGGTGGCCATGGCTGCTCCACCCAGGAAATGCTCTCCCACTTGGACCACTGCAGAGCAGCTGGATCTCCTAAGTATTTTGGAAGAGGAGGTTGTGCAGTGCCAGCTGCACTCCAGCTCCAGGAAGTTTGATACCTTGGGCAGATTTCACGCAGCTTGTGGGAAAAGAGCTGTGATCAGGACACACTACGGTGCACAGCAAAGGGGAAGGAGCTGAGGCACATGGGCCAGAAGGCAGGGGAGGCAAATGGTCCCTCTGTTGCTGATCCCCACACCTGCCATTTTTATAAGAACTTGAATGCTATCCTCGGTGGTGACCTCACAACAATGGCCATGACCCAAGTGGATACTGCCGCGGGCTGCAGCTGACAGAAACTGAAGCTCACCCAGAGGAGGAAGTCATTGATAAAGAGATGGAGGCAGAAGAAGACGTGGAGACCATGCCAAGGTCGCCTGGTGCTCTGTCCAGTCAGGAGCTGTTCTCCACTCTGGAGGTGTGGCAGTCTTGGCAGTCACAATAAGACAAGCCAGAAGCAGGAGAGGAGACCTCTAGTAAGTGGTTTTGCTTAGTGAAGTGCAGAGATGGGTTGAGGGAAGAGAAATGCACAAAGCTGGCTGTGTTTCTGTGTTCTAGGCATTTCTCCATGCAGCTAAGCACGACCGTGGAACATTGTATTGATGCACACCAAAATTTCACTGGAATTCTCCACAGAGATCTCTAGAAAACTTTTCTGCAGGAATTCTGCAGTTCTCTGTGAGAGATTCCTTGGTAGAGCTGCTTTGTTCCTTCCCCCATTGAGGGACACTTTCCCGCCCCATTCTGCAATTGCTTGGGCAAGTACCAAAGAGGCACACAGGCGAGCGGTATAAAGACTGAGGCAGAAGCTGCGAGCATGTAGTAGATGCCTCCTTGCTTACCCTCACTCGAGACATATCTGCCACAATGACCACTGCCTGTGGAAAAGGGTGGGGAAACTTTGGAGTACTGTCTGCCATGAGTTTCCCGCGACCCCTTTCCAGTTGCTTTTCTCCTCCACACAATGTGCCCCACCCCAGGGTACAATCACCATGGTTGCAGTTTTCAGAGTAGCAGCCTTGTTAGTCTGTAAGGTTGCAGTGTTCACCGGCATGTGTGCTTGTGAAGGGTCAACCAAAAAGTGATTGGTGTGTTACCAGCGGTGTATTTTAACGTAGCATTTCAATATGGTACGTGTACTTAACAATAATGCTTCTGTTTATTGTTACTTGTGCTTCACCAGATATGTCCTTGAAAGGAGGCACCCCCCTCCACTCCGGCCGAGCATCTCTGTCAGATAAGAAAGCGCTCAAGTTGGAGCAAGACAGATATGTTCCAGGAGGTGCTGCATTACTCTGATGCAGACAGGACAGAATGCAGGCAGTGGAGGGAAAGCGACAAGCAGGAAACAATAGAAAATGAAGCATACACTAGGGATGCAATGGAGAGGTGGATAAAAGTTCTGGAGCAGCAAACCGACATGCTGCAGTCCCTCGTAACCCTCCAGACTGAGCAGGCCATTGTCTGCCTTCCCCTTCAGTACATTCAGAGCTCTTTCCCATGCCCTCCCCAGACTGTACCCGCACATCCATTTCCCATTACTGGGATTTCATTCTTTCCCCTACACTCCACCCCAGCAGACAGCTTTTCAAATGACAGCTGGACTTACGCTCAGCTCCAAAATTCAGCCCTCTCCTGGTACCTCCATTTCCCAAGAAAATGTGTGTGTCAACGATCCATGAGCTCCTGCAACACCACGGAGAAGAATGAATCAGAAGATGGCCCAGTGCCAAAACTGGAATATGTGTGACCTCTAATGCACCTTCGCAATTGGGGAAACCCATTTCTGCAAAGCCATCCAGAACTTCATGAACATCCCACTAAACTTTCAGCAGAAAATCTCAGCCAGTCTAGACATAGCCTTAATGAAAACAAAGCCAGGCTAGAGATTCCATGCTCTGGGGAGTTTCCCATTCACCTGTTTACTCAAAATGTGAGTGGAAGGTTCTAACAAAGTCAAATGCAAAGTTATCCTCTCGGAACAAGGTATGCAGGCCCGACCCAAAGACTAGGGTACTAAGCTATTGAAAGATGTGACCCTGAAAAGGATGTAGGGGTCATTGTGGACAACCACCTCATCATGTGTTCCCAGTGTGATACCGTGGCCAAAAGGGACAATGTGATCCTTAGATGCATAAACAGGGGAGTAGTGAGTTGGAGCAGGGGAAGGATTTTACTTCTGCACATGGCATTGATGAAACCGTGTGTGTCCAATGCTGGGATCCACGCTTCAATAAGGATATTGAGAAATTGGAGAGGGTTCAGAAAGGAGCCATGAAAAAGATTGAAGTTTGGAGAAAATGTCAGACAGTGAGAGACATAAAGAGCTTCATCTATTTATATTATCAAAAAGACAAGTGGAGATTTTCATGGGGAGAAAACCGTTGGTAATAACAGGCTCTGAAATTTAGGAGTAAAGACAGATCAAGGCCTAATGGCTGGAAGCTGAAGCCAGACAAATCCCAGTTGGATATAAAGGCCAAATATTTAGCACTAATGGTGGTTAACCATTGGGACATACTGCAAAAGGAAATGGTGGATTCTCCAACTCCACATGTCTGCAGGTCCAGGTTTGATGCTTTTCTGGAAGATCTGCTTGAGGACTTGTCTACACTTAAACCGCTACAGTGGGGCTGCTGAAGCACTTCAGTGTAGACACTACTTACACTGACAGAAGGGGTTCTCTCGTCAGTGCAGGTAATACATCTCCCTGAGAGGTGGTAGCTAGATCAATGGAAGAATTCTTCCGTCGACCTCATGCTGTCTACACTGGGGTTAGGCTGATATAACTGTATCTTTTATGGGTGTGGATTTTTTTGCTATTGCAAATAAAGAAAATACAATATTAGGTTGCATTAGTGGAGACATAGCATGCAAGTCATGGTGGGTGATAGTACAACTCAACTTGGCACTGGTTAGATCTCAACTGGAGGCCTCAGCTGGACACTGTGTCCAATTTTGGTCACCAATGTACAAGAAGGATGTAGAGAAACTGGAAAAGGTCCAAAGGCGAGTAACAAAGATGATCCAAGGGATAGAATATAAGGCATACAAGCAAAGGCTGAAGGAACTTGGTATGTTTCATGTTGGAATATAGGAGGTTAAGGGTGGATATAATAGCAGTCTTCAAATAGCTCCATCAATGGTTATTACCCATGATGGGCAGGGATGGTGTCCCTAGCCTCTGTTTTCCAGAAGCTGGGAACGGGCGACAGGGTATGGATCACTTGATGATTCCCTGTTCTGTTCATTTCCTCTGGGGCACCTGGCAGTGACCACTGTCAGAAGACAGAATACTGGGCTAGATGGACCTTTGCTCTCACCCCGTATGGCCAATCTTATGTTCTTATCTTCTTATGTAATACTTGAAAGGCTGCCTTAAA
The DNA here is from genome assembly GCF_965152235.1 of Eretmochelys imbricata. NCBI lineage: Eukaryota > Metazoa > Chordata > Testudines > Cheloniidae > Eretmochelys > Eretmochelys imbricata. Next base: position 2,425,798 of record NC_135572.1, read on the forward strand.
AAAGAAGAAGAAAAGTTGTTCTCTCTTCCTGCAGAGGGCAATGCGTTCAAACTACAGCACAGCAGATTTAGATTAAATATCAGGAGGAAATCCCTAACTCTGAGAACAGTAGGACACCAGAATACATGCTTTGGGAGGTCGTAGAAGCTCCTTCTCTGTAGGTTTTTCAAAGGAGGCAGGATAGCCATCTGTCCTGAATGTTTTACATGCAACAAATCCTGAATTTTAGCAGTGGGTTAGACTACACGACCCTTGCGATCCCTTCTCACCATGTGCCTCTATGATTCTGTGATATGAAATTCTAGTGTAGACAGGGCCTTTGTCAAACACAGATTGTGGATCTCAGAATGGATGACCTCCTGAATAACACCCTGAATAACACCCTCAATAACATCTGAATGGTTCCTTCCGTCTTTAAACCCTATGAATCTATCCATAAAGTATGTCAGGAATGTATATTTACTGTGTCTCATAACACAACTATAAGGGAACATTGAATTACATTGACCGTTTCAGTGTCGCTGAATGGGTTTCACAAATGGATTGGGCATTGTAGGTGGTGCTCGTGTCACCGCCGTGAGTCTGGGGTGTCTGACACGCGGAATCAGAGATCCTCATTTTCAGTTGCTTATAAGTTTGCCAAACATTAACTGTTTGGCCTGAAATGTATCATGGTGGGCATCTGCTTCTGGCTTAACCGTTTTTTAAAAAAAGTTCAGACAGAACAGATCAGGCAATTACTGGAATAAAGCTAGGAGAGAAGATGTCTTCTCTACGTTGACATTTTTTTATAATTATTCTAGTTAGAAGCCCGAGGACCTCCATGTTTTCCAGTATATAAGTCAGGTAACAGCCACCCTGTTAACAGCCAAAGACCTGAAATGCAATAGGAGGAGGTGAGAGTCTCTGTGCATTAAAACACAGCTGCCTCCTGAGCTCTTTACTCTGTTCTTATTCCAACAAGATTTTTTTCCTCAGTGGGGACTGGCCAACGTATGGGCCACAGCATCAGAATTTGGCCTTTGTATTGTACATCTACTAATACCGTTAATCCTGAGGATCCACTGGGCCACTGAAATGCATCCGCCTTGGGGCTGGAGGCCATCAGCTTCAGGGGCACAACATACAGGGACATTTTGGCCCATGATATGGGAGGAAACTCATCTCCTGTGGCAAGGCCCTGGAATGTTTAATGTCTGTGCAGAGCAGAAAGGATAACGGACCTATTCTCTTTTCCATCACACCCAAGTTGCACGGGGTTTCTCAAACACCAATTGTTGGGTACCTGTGAATTCTGAGAGAGAAATGTCTTCCCTGGGAATCCCCCTCAGGTCGCCGTGACCCACACCCCACTCACCCCAGCAGCAGCAGCAGCATCCCACGCCGACAGACGACACAGAGCTGTGCACCGTTTATAATGGAGCTCTGTGCAATCCCAGTTGGGTTCACTCAGCCTTTAATGGAGAAAAGAGCATCTGAGTGCAAAGAGGGTGGAGACAAGCCTGTCTGCACTTCTGCGCTATTTATACAGTTTTCGGAGTAAACAGTAATTAAGGGACCTTCCCAAAGGGAGATGAGAACTCTTGCGTTCTGTGCTGAGTCACAGCATAATTGGCTCCTCTGTGTAGTTGTGTATATTTAAAAATTATAGTTGATTAGTAAGAAAATTAGGGATAATGACTTGATCTCTGTAGGGTCTGATACCCTGTAAATGCCCAGGATGGATGGATAGAGAGTAGACAGAGATATGAAGACAGATGACTGAGAGTTGATACAAACACTTTCTGCAGGCACATGGGGCTGTTGCTAAGGGATCAGAGATCAGTAATTCTCATTAGTAACTGTCATAATGCCATGTAGCATCTTTCATTGGAGGATCTTCAAAACACCTTGCAAGGGAAAGTCACGATGAACATATCCCCATTTTACATATAGCTAAACTGAGGTACAGTGAGATGTCACTTGGCCAAGGACACACATAGAATGGCAGACAGAACACAGGAGTCCTTGTGCTTCCCTGCTGTCTCCATGGTCTCTCCATCAGAACTGAGCCCATGACAAGACTGCCTTCAGGAGCAAACAGTTACGAGTCCAAGCCCTCCATTAGGGCAGGGCAGGAAAGAGTCTATGCCTTGGGCCTGTGTTGAGGGCCAAGCAGCAGACAGTCAGTTATGAGCCCCAGTTCCTCAGTCAGGGAGGGGCAGCAAAAAGTCAAGGTCAGGACTGTATTCAGGGCCGAGCAGTAAGATGGTCGGACATCCCAGCTTCTGGGGATGGCCAACAATCACAGTCTCCTTGGTCTACAGAGCGGGGGAGGATGAGGAATCTTGGTGGGCCAGCCTAGACTCCACGCTGGTCCCGCAGCCTGCCGGGGATATCGGTTGGCGGTTATTCATGAAGGTGTGAGCATGGGTGTGTACTTGGAATGGTTCACTCCAATCCCCAATGCTTGCCCTTTTTCTGTGTGAAGGAGACCTGTGGAGGTTCTGGCTGCACTTTTCCCCACACCTTTTCTTATATGCACACCTTGTCCAGGGCCCCATTGAGTGACAAGACCTCCACATCAGCCTCCTCCTGGTGCTGGCCAAATGACAATCCACAGCCTCAGGAGGATGCTGGACAGTGAGGTGCTCTGCAAATGTGGGGACTATTTCTGCTCCTCCCTTGTATCAAGCATCCAGACATAGTTGCGCTTGGCGATGACCGCTGGTTTCCTAGGCAGCTTTGAGGAGGAGTGGGTGCTAAAAAGGGTTCTGGCCTCAGTGTCCCCCTCTGGATCCCTAGTTTGGACCCTATGAGCTCCACTCCAGAACCAGTTATTCTTGCTTTCACATCCCCTGCACTCTCCTGGATCTTGAATCTCATGGCTACTACTACAAGGCTGGGGGTGGAGCCTTTAGATGAGCCTGCCTGTATCCTGGAATTCAGTAAGGCCTCACTGCATGGCTAGCCAGTTGTTTTTGACTCCCTGCTGGCTGGAGGTCTTCCTGGCTGCTGCTGCTCTTATCTGGGGCCCCTGCCTGCCTGCTCTCCCGAGGGAAGTGAGGGACCCCAGCACCATCCCTGGGGTCTCTCCTTGGTGATAGCTGTTGCTCACTACAGCTGCCCTGGAGGCTGCTGCTGCTGTCGTCAAGGAGTAGGAAGAGGAGGACTGGTGTGGGACGCTGTGCAGGGGGTTTCTGGCTGGACTGAGTGACTTTCCATCTTTGCTCATGTGGTGGTGGTAGATATCCCCCTTTTGGGGAGCTGGGGGAGTGGCGTGGAGTCCTCCCACTAGCCCATCTACCCCCCCACCATTGCCTCTGCCCCCTCCAACGACCACCACCTGAACCTGTTCATCACCCCTCAATACAGCTGCTTGCTTCACCTTTCTCAAGATTCTTGTCAAAGATTGAATTGTACAAGTGCCCCCCTCCCAGGTGCATTTGGCTGGTGGGCTCCCCCCATACAAAATGCTTTGCCCACTGACCTGCCTCCAGCACTTTGCCCCCATTTCCCTTGCTGCCCACCCTGCCCACCCCTTATTCCCTATTTTACTCCCCCCTGCCCAGGCCCCCTTGGAAGTTCTGTGTTTGTTCAGAGTAACAGCCGTGTTAATCTGTATTCACAAAAAGAAAAGGAGTACTTGTGGCACCTTAGAGACTAACCAATTTATTTGAGCATAAGCTTTCATGAGTTACAGCTCACTTCTTCGGATGCATACTGTGGAAACTGCAGAAGACATTATATACACAGAGACCATGAAAGAATACCTCCTCCCACCTCACTCTCCTGCTGGTAATAGCTTATCTAAAGTGATCATTCTCCTTACAATGTGTATGATAATAAAGGTGGGCCATTTCCAGCACAAATTCAGGTTTTAACAAGAACATCGGGGGCGGGGGGGAGGAAAAAACAAGGGGAAATAGGTTACCTTGCATAAGGACTTAGCCACTCCCAGTCTCTATTCAAGCCTAAGTTAATTGTATCCCATTTGCAAATGAATTCCAATTCAACAGTTTCTCGCTGGAGTCTGGATTTGAAGTTTTCTTGTTGTAATATCACAACTTTCATGTCTGTAATCGCGTGACCAGAGAGATTGAAATGTTCTCCGACTGGTTTATGAATGTTATAATTCTTGACATCTGATTTGTGTCCATTTATTCTTTTACGTAGAGACTGTCCAGTTTGACCAATGTACATGGCAGAGGGGCGTTGCTGGCACATGATGGCATAGATCACATTGGTGGATGTGCAGGTGAACGAGCCCCTGATAGTGTGGCTGATGTAATTAGGCTCTGTGATGGTGTCCCCTGAATAGATATGTGGGCACAGTTGGCAATGGGCTTTGTTGCAAGGATAGGTTCCTGGGTTAGTGGTTCTGTTGTGTGGTATGTGGTTGTTGGTGAGTATTTGCTTCAGGTTGGGGGGCTGTCTGTAGGCAAGGACTGGCCTGTCTCCCAAGATTTGTGAGAGTGTTGGGTCATCCTTCAGGATACGTTGTAGATCCTTAATAATGCGTTGGAGGGGTTTTAGTTGGGGGCTGAAGGTGACGGCTAGTGGCGTTCTCTTATTTTCTTTGTTAGGCCTGTCCTGTAGTAGGTGACTTCTGGGAACTCTTCTGGCTCTATCAATCTGTTTCTTCACTTCCGCAGGTGGGTATTGTAGTTGTAAGAATGCTTGATAGAGATCTTGTAGGTGTTTGTCTCTGTCTGAGGGGTTGGAGCAAATGCGGTTGTATCGCAGAGCTTGGCTGTAGATGATGGATCGTGTGGCGTGGTCAGGGTGAAAGCTGGAGGCATGTAGGTAGGAATAGCGGTCAGTAGGTTTCCATTATAGGGTGGTGTTTATGTGACCATTGTTTATTAGCACTGTAGTGTCAAAGTTTGACTCAGACTCACAATTTATCAGACCACTCTGTTTTATTAACAAAGCTGCTCTGCTAATACATTTAGAAGTGAACCCCCCGAGTGGGGCTTGTGTCTCTTAACTTATACAGTTTTTTGGAGAACAAGTTACAGAGAAGTTACAGACAAAAGAAGAAAAAGATTTTAGTCACCACCCTTCGAGATCCCTGAGACCAGTCACGTATCTTCAATTACCTGCACCCTTAACAATCTCCTTTAAGAGCTTCCAGTTAACTTAACTAATTACCCTTCACACCTTCCATTCTGATGCCTGCTTCTTAGACGTGCTGGCTCTATCTTAATTGCTTCTCCATTCAAAAGCTAACTGTCCCTACGTGTGCTCCCTCAGATACTTTGTAACATGTTTTGGCATGTCCTGTCATATACAATGTATCCAGCATGTCCGCTTATACAACGTTATACTTATACAATGTTATACTTCCACAATCCCCCTTTTGGTCAAGGCTAGGCCCATGACTAATGACTTACTGGATTCCATACATCAATCGTTCTTTTTCATTACTTTCACTGGTGACATTTAACAACATTGGATTAGCACTCTGGTTAGGGGTAACCTGATGGATGGTGTGTCTTGTGCAGTTTTGGATACACCAAGAAATTAATAGAAAACACATAAAGATTATTAGAATTCCAAATAGGATAGTCAGGATTCCTTGTAACAACCAATTTCCCAGACTAGAGAAATTGAATAAGTTACTTATCCATTTCCACAAGGAACTTGGTTCTTCGTGGGGAAGGTATGCAATTTGCTCCAGATGGCTAGCACGATTTATTACCTCATTAGTATTTTCAGGTATGTATACACAGCATTCTGTACCAATTAGAGCACAGGTCCCTCCTTTGGCTGCCAGTATTATATCTAATGCCCGACGGTTTTGGAGGGCCACTTGTCGGACCGCTCCTGCTTCTTTGGCTAGAGCTTTTAAGCTCTCTCCTGTTTCATTGGCCATGATCTCAACCACCGCTTGTAACCTTAAAAGCCTTTTTGCATGGTGGATTACCCCCCCTACTGGGACTAAAGAAATGCCAACAGCTTCTTCCCAAGTTAGGGGGCTTATGTTATCCACATACCATTTAGCATCTGGCAAGTCCCTCCTTTTTCGCCTGAAATTACGGAGGCGATTTCGTGGGAGGGATTGAAGCGCCCGGAATTGTGGGAAAAGCTGAGCAGGATAACAGATACCTGACCAATTTGCTGGTAACACAGTGTAAGCATTTTCCCCACAAACCCAATGATGTCCCATTAAAGCTGGGAAGGGTTGACTGCAACCCTTTGACATGTAAGAATTTACGGAGGAGGCATAGTTTCCCCCAAAGGGCACAGGATGATTTTCACTGGGAGAAGAGGTAGCATTCACATGACATTTGTAGATGGTGCTGTTTTTCTCAGGGAGGCTGTAGGGGGAGCAAGAGATTGAATCTTTGGTTTGGTCCCAGGTTGAGAGGAAGTTTATCTTTCCATACCCAAAAAGAAAAGGAGTACTTGTGGCACCTTAGAGACTAACCAATTTATTTGAGCATGAGCTTTCGTGAGCTACAGCTCACTTCATCAGTAGCTGTAGCTCACGAAAGCTCATGCTCAAATAAATTGGTTAGTCTCTAAGGTGCCACAAGTACTCCTTTTCTTTTTGCGAATACAGATTAACACGGCTGTTACTCTGAAACCTTTCCATACCCAGTTCGCCATTCTCCAACCTTGTTTGAATAGTCCCATACACCATGGGACACGATGTATTGGAGACAGCTGCTCCTCCCTAGATTCAGCCCTGTCCCATTACACACCCAGCACCAGTGGCCCTTTCCTTTCACCACACTTATAAGTTTAGGAACACATGTTTTTCCCAACCTCCAAGTGTCATTTTCCTTCCATGTCCTTTTAAGTGGATAGGGTTCTCCAGCAAGCTCTGAGGAATTCAAAGGGATTGCCATGGTGGGAATACTAGCTTGTGAGTGAGCTGGGATGTGGCTGCAGACCCAGCAATTAGAAATATTCAGGATCTGGGCTATCTGCACCTGTTGTTGGATGAAAGAATTGTCACTGTCACTCTGGATTCCCCAGACCCTCAGGACACAGTAGCTGAGGATTAAGCTTCTCAAAGGACACATGTTGGAAGCAGGACCCTTTCTGGTTCCGACAACCCCTTTCGAGGGAACCGCAGTCACGGTTTTACATCCACCAGGCAGCAGGCGCTAGGCTCACTACTGCTTCTTGTTTGTTGGGTCCTGCTGTCTGCTTACCCTCTGCTTCTGGCAACCCTTACAAGAGCGCAGATTGTAAGGTGTTGCAGGCTGTTCCTCTTTGTCTTCTGGGGTTGAAGCTGCTTCTGCGTGGTCTTGCAGAGGTGCTTGGTCCCCGTGAGGTGGCGCTGGCTTACACTGTGAGGCGTGGATCCATGCAGCGATGCCGGATAATTTCACTGCTGTCTGGGTGGTGAGCAGTACCTGGTACGGACCCTTCCGCCGGGGTTCCAAGGCGTGCTTCCGAAGGTGGTGCCGCAGGCAGACCCAATCACCAGGCTCAGGAGTGTGACAGGCAGCAGAGGTGGGTTCCCTCGGCCAAGCTGCTCGCACCGGCAAATGGAAGGAGCTCACAGCTTGCATTAACCCTTTGCAGTACTGGAGGAGCGTGCTGTGAGTTAGGTTTAGGTCTGGGGCTGGGGTAATAGTAGCCATTGTTCGCATAGGGCGTCCCATGATGATTTCAAATGGACTCAATTTGTGTCTCTGGGATGGGGATGACCGAATTTCCATAAGGGCCAGTGGTAAAGCAGCTGGCCAGTTTAGCCCTGTGGAACTACAGATTTTTGCCAGCTTATTTTTAAGCACACCATTTCGCCTTTCAACTGCCCCTGCACTCTGTGGATGGTAAGGGCAGTGCAACAGGTGGGTGACATGTAATACCTGGTTTAGATGTTGAACAATTTTTCCAGTAAAATGTGTTCCCCGGTCACTAGACAAAGTGGCAGGAATTCCCTTGGTAGGGATAATGTGGTTTAACAGACATTTTGCAATGATGAATCAGCTTTGCGACAGGGAAAGGCTTCAAACCAACCCGAAAACAGACATATTATAACTAAAATGAATTCATATTTCTGACACTTTGGCATTTGTACAAAATCAAGTTGCCAGTGTAGGAAAGGTGCTTGAGGCAAATCACGGAACCCTTGTGTTACTTTTACAGATTTGCCTACATTGTGGCTTTGACAAGTAACACAAGCGGCACAGTGGCGGGTTGCAGAGGAGCTGAAATGGGGAGCCCACCACCCCGCCTTACTCATAGCAGAGACCATCCCCTCCTTGCCGACATGCGAAACACCATGTAGCAGGGCGGCTAGAGATGGGTAGAGTGAGAGGGGGGCTACAAAGGTACCGGTGGGCGATCACCAAAGAGAATCAGAATGCAAAGAGCAACCCAAAGCACTCCAGGAGTCTTTCTCTGTTTCTGGGGCAGAATCCTGGAGCTGAGCGAGATGAGACAGGGATGGTGGCATTACAGAGACAGAGAGGGGACCAAGAAACGCTTCTGGTGAAGGTTTTATAGTGGTGACATGTTTTGCAGCAGCATCAGCAAGTGCATTACCTTTTGCCACCTCGGTGTCTGCCGCTGAGTGGCCAGTACACTTAACAATTGCCAAGGCAGACGGTAGTAAAACTGCATACAGGAGGGCAGCAATGTAGCGGCCATTCTTGATAGGGGTACCAGTAGAGGTAAGAAAACCTCGAGCCTGCCAGAGGGTGCCAAAGTCATGCACAACCCCAAAGGCATACCAAGAATCAGTAAAAATAGTGGCAGAGAGCCCCTCGGCTAGAAAGCAGGCACGGGTTAGAGCAATCAGTTCAGCCACCCGGGCAGAGGTCACAGAGGGTAAGGGTGCAGTTTCTATGGTCTCAGAGAGAGAGACCACAGCGTACCCTGCAAGAAGGTGGCCTTGGTCATTTCTATAACAGGACCCATCAGTGAATAATACCAGGTCAGAGTTAGGGAGAGGTACATCTGAAAGGTCGGGGCACGGGACAGTGATAGCGGAGACAGTTGCAAGGCAGTCATGGGGTTCACCATCACTAGGTAAAGGAAGGGGGGTAGCAGGGTTTAACCGGGAGCAGCGCTTAGTAGTGATATGTGAGGCTGAAAGCAGCAAAAGTTCATACCTAGTGAGGCGAGCAGAGGAGAGGTGAGCCGTGTTGCATTGCAGAAGGAGAGTTTCCACAGAATGGGGAACCATGAGAGTGAGAGGAGAGCAGAGGATAAGGGACTCAGACATCTCGACCAGGCGTGCTGCAGCAGCTACAGCGCGTAGGCAAGGGGGTAAACCCTGGGCTACAGGGTCCAAGGTTGCAGAAAAATAAGCCACCGGGCGATTTCTGTCACCGTGCTCCCGAGTAAGATTTTTCCTTTTCTGATTTCTTATTTGCGCAGGAGTATGGTGGGGGTTGGGTTTGATCCGGATCATTGCACAGGACTGGGCAAAGGGGAGCGCTCAGACTAGTGGTGGGAGAGACTGCATCCAATTGAACTGTTAGTTTTTTGATAGAATTTTTAAGAGGTGAGTTTTGACTCAGTCCATCTACGATTTGCCTCTTCCCACCGCTGCATGGAGCAGTCTACTTCTCCTCTCTCCAATTTGGTTTTTGGGAGGACGAGTTTGCTTTTTAAAGCGTCCACTCGATCCTTGTCCCAAGAACCTAACAGTGGCCACTGTAATTTGGGGTTCTCTAGAGCTAATTTGGACCATTTTTCAAGAAACCTACAAGAGTCCGGACCCCTCCTAAAATACATAAAATAAGCTGGAGTTCCCTTAGGGAACTGTTCTACCTTAGACTTCTGATTACCCATCCAGGAGGACTTCACACAGCACTCACACAAGAAGGAAATTCGGGCTCAGCAGAGCGGTACCTGGTGCAACACACAGAAAGGAGCCCACAGGCCACTGCCTCAACTGCCCTTGCTTTCACACCAGGGGTTATACCCAAAGCGTGGTGCGGCTGCAGCTGTGCAGATTCCACTTATTCAGACCGTGGGGACGGGGACCCCTTGGTCAGCCAGTCTCCGGACAGAGATGGCTCCCAGATTCACACACACACCACGGGGAAGACGGATAGACACAAAGACAAGACAGTCCTCAAACTGGTTAAAGCACAAAAATAATAATTACCTGAGACGTCTGATTCCAGAAGCTGGATCAAGCATTCTTACAACTACAATACCCACCTGCGGAAGTGAAGAAACAGATTGACAGAGCCAGAAAAGTTCCCAGAAGTCACCTACTACAGGACAGGCCTAACAAAGAAAATAACAGAACGCCACTAGCCGTCACTTTCAGCCCCCAACTAAAACCTCTCCAATGCATCATCAAGGATCTACAACGTATCCTGAAGGATGACCCAACACTCTCACAAATCTTGGGAGACAGGCCAGTCCTTGCCTACAGACAGACCCCTAACCTGAAGCAAATACTCACCACCAACCACATACCACACAACAGAACCACTAACCCAGGAACTCCTTGCAACAAAGCCCGTTGCCAACTCTGCCCACATATCTATTCAGGGGACACCATCACAGGGCCTAATAACATCAGCCACACTATCAGAGGCTCGTTCACCTGCACATCCACCAATGTGATATATGCCATCATGTGCCAGCAATGCCCCTCTGACATGTACATTGGTCAAACTGGACAGTCTCTACGTAAAAGAATAAATGGACACAAATCAGATGTCAAGAATTATAACGTTCATAAACCAGTCGGAGAACACTTCAATCTCTCTGGTCACGCGATTACAGACATGAAAGTTGTGATATTACAACAAAAAAACTTCAAATCCAGACTCCAGCTAGAAACTGTTGAATTGGAATTCATTTGCAAATTGGATACAACTAACTTAGGCTTGAATAGAGACTGGGAGTGGCTAAGTCATTATGCAAGGTAACCTATTTCCCCTTGTTTTTTCCTACCCCACCAGACGTTCTTGTTAAACCCTGGATTTGTGCTGGAAATGGCCCACCTTGATTATCATACACATTGTAAGGAGAGTGGTCACTTTAGATAAGCTATTACCATCAGGAGAGTGAGTTTGTGTGTGTGGTTTTTGGAAGGGGGGGGTGAGAAAACCTGGATTTGTGCTGGAAATGGCACAACTTGATTCTCATACACATTGTAAGGAGAATGATCACTTTAGATAAGCTATTACCAGCAGGAGAGTGGGGTGGGAGGAGGTATTTTTTCATGCTTTATGTGTATAAAAAGATCTTCTACACTTTGCACAGTATGCATCCGATGAAGTGAGCTGTAGCTCACGAAAGCTTATGCTCAAATAAATTGGTTAGTCTCTAAGGTGCCACAAGTACTCCTTTTCTTTTTGTATTTGTTAGTTTGCCTGTCCCGCCCTCACCTCAGCAGTTCCTTCTTCTGCTCTTCCTCCCCACCCTGGCCTGCTTTTCCCCTAACCTTAACTTGCCACCCCCTTGATTACGTCTTGCTCCATGCACCCATGTCACCTCCCGAAGGGCTTGTGCCCCTTCTCCCTTTTAAATTGCACCCCTTGTTCACTGCACCACATCCCAATGATATTGCAGCTGGAGAGCCAGTATACCAACCTCGCACTGGTGATCAGCCCCCCTTCCCTGCCTCAGTCATCTTCTTCGTGCACTCCCACCCACCCACCGCATTTGGTTTGAATTGCATGCTGGAAACCGTGGCTCTGGCATGACGAGAAACTGTGGTTACGGCAGGGAAGTCAGGACTCCGGGGTCCTATCTGTCCTCTTGGGTCCTATCCGTTTTCCTTCCACACAATCTCTGTGTGACCTCGGCAAATTTATGCCTCCTGGTGCCTCAATTTGCCTGTCTGTGTAATGGGGACATGTTCAGAGTAACTTTTCTTTCCTAGGTGTTTTGAAGATCCTTCAATAAAACGTGCTGCACACAGTGAGGATAGTTACGGATTTAGCCAAAGGTGGAAGTCCTTTGTTTCGGTTTGACCCTCTCCCAGTTCCTGATGGAGAAGTACATGGTTTAAGATGGATTCCAGTATAAGCCACCTCTCTTTGCAGGGCCCCCGTTGCCCCTCCTGCTTGCAGGTGTCCCACAAACATACAGGACAAAACCCATTCACAGCCAATTGCTTGACTTAAATGGAGCCATCGTTTCCCTGAAATACCATTCATGGCCCTCACTTAGTGTGACTACATCAGTAATACAAGTTTATACTTCATATTCCTACCTTCAGTCATAAAAATGATACATGCATACAAATAGGATGAACGCATTCAGTCGATTGTACCTTTTCCAATAACACATGACAAGAGGCATTTCACAGAAAGTATATGCCATTAAGGTCAGATTCATATTCATAAGTATATTTCCATAAAGCATATGGAGTGCAACGTCACACAGCCAATTCCTCTCTGCCTCAGCACAGAGCCCACGAGTTCTCATCTCCCTTCGGAAGGTCCCTTGCTACTGGTGACCTAAATATAAAGGGAAGGGTAACAACCTTCCTGTATACAGTACTATAAACTCCCTCCTGGCCAGAGGCCCAAAATCCTTTTACCTGTAAAGGGTTAAGAAGCTCAGGTAACCTGTCTGGCACCTGACCCAAAGGACCAATAAGGGGACAAGATACTTTCAAATCTGGGGGCGGAGCCGGGAGCGGCTTGGGGGGGGGAAGGTTTTGGTCTGTCTGTTCCGAGTGCTTGCTGGACACAGATCAAGGAAGCAAGCAATCCGACTCCGTTAGAATCGCTAAGTACTAGCAAGGGAATACGTTAGCTTATTTTTGTTTTGGCTTGTGATTTTCTCTGTGCTGAGAGGAAGGTGTGTTCCTGGATTTCTTTTTGTAACTTTAGAGTTTGGCCTAGAGGGAAATCCTCTGCTGTTTGAATCTGATTGTCCTGTATGATTACCTTCCATCCTGATTTTACAGAGGTGTTTCTTTTACTTTTTCTTTCTTTCCAATTCCTCTCTGCCTCAGCACAGAGCCCAGCAGTTCTCAACGCAGTCAAATCCTTGCCTCGAGGGCATCCGAGACAGACCAGAGGGCTGAGAAGAACAGACAAAGAGAAAAGAAGCCGTATATAAAATTGGCAACCCCCTTCTCTGCGTGCCAAGCAGCACTGCGTGGGGCCCGCACAGGAACTGCTAGCGTATCTCTGTGAAACAGAGGCTCATTTAGGGGACTGTAAAGCTCTTCATGTATAGCTTTGTCTAACACAGGAGTTATGTGCTTGATATAACCCATCACCGCTTGTGTAATTCCTTCTCAATGAAATCCTGTGTATCGCGGATAATTCTTGTGGACGTTTTCACTGGTCGGACAGTCATCCTCTCCACTGGGAGCCACGCAAGACCCATTTCAGGGGTAGTAGTGCCCCCTAGTGTTAATATTTGATAGCAGAGGACGGTTTACTGTCATGTCTACGAGAATAGGTTTTTCCACTGAATGAATGCTGTTTCTGGACTGGCTTCTCGGTAAGAGGTTGCTATCCTGGATCACTGGTGTTGACCAACTAATGTAAATATTGGGCTGAATCAGTTCTGACCTATTATTTGTGGCTCGGGGTTTGCAAATGCAGACAGTGAGGGGTCATCGTACCGAGGCTGAAGGGGATGCCCAGGACCCTCCGGTTGTGGTGGAGGGGTGTTTACTGAGATAGGCATGTGAGGATCTGGGCTCTGTTCTCCGGCTGCCAAACGCTGTTCCTGTCCTGTTCAGGGAAGGGTGTTTGAATGACATATTATTAAAATATCGGACTTGTGGCACTCCCAGTCCTAAAAAAGGAACAAATGAGAAATGCTGCTGTTTGGATTATGTATCAGGCTGTGAATAAGTTTGCAGAGGAGCATGAGATCTGGAAAGATGAGAAGGAAAATTTGCAACAGGAGCTGCAGAAGCTGAGATTGCAAAATGAGGGGATGCAAAGAGATTTACAAACTTCTCTGATGCAAAATATAGCCAATGCCCAGCTATGGTTGCGTTAACTCAGACTTGTCAGGAATTGGAATGTGATATGAATGCACAAATGCAGGAAAAACAAAAGTATCAATTGGAAGCAAAACGATATAAAGGGGCTGTGTCCGTTTTAACTGAACAGGCTACAAAGCCCCCTGAAAAAGAAAATCATAAGAAATGATGTGAAGTGATTAACAAGCTGTTCTCGAGTTGGGATAAAAGGACTTCCCCCCACCCAACTCCCCAGGAGCTAGGGGAGAGAGAGGTGTGTCCTCCATGTCATTACACAGTCCAAGGTCCTCCCCCATCAGTCCCACACTAATATCCATTCCCAGACACACACCCCAACGTCAACCCCACACTAATATCCATTCCCAGACAGGTCCCACCCCCCATCACCTGCATGGATAATATCAATTCTCAGACCCCTCTCCCCCATCAGCCCCATACTAATATCCATTCATAGACCACCCACTCCGTCAGCCCCACGCTCATATCCATTCTAAACCCTCCACCCTGCTCTCCCATCACCTCCACCCCAGGATGCTAGGGTTCAACACCACTAACCACCCCTTCTTCCTGGTTTTCAGTTGGAACATCGAGTCGAAAAGGGGATCTGGCAGTGTCCAGTTACAGCAGAGTGTGTGTGGGGGGGGGCACAACCATGTCATTAACTCATATCAGCCCCTGCTCAACGGGGCTGCGTCCTACAAGCAGGAAGGATCCTCATCAGGCTTCTGAAACTCCAGTTCCAGCCCCGGTACACAGAGGATGCAGCTGGGGTAGAGAGGGGGATGGAGACAATCCAGCGAGTAATAGGGATAGTGGAGGAGAGGAGTGAGTGACAGGGGCAGGACAAACGGGGGAGGAGGTGGGGCAAAGTGTGGGGCCTCAGGTGTCCAGTTACAGGCAATAAGAAATGTGGGAACCCTGTGAGTTCTACATCGATGGATTCCCCGGACTGTCAGGTTGATACAGCACTGTAAGGTAAAGAAAGGATTTAATGTCAATAGTCACTGATTCAGGAAAGAGAACACAGCACCATGTCAACCATTGGATCTCCACAGAGCTTGGTCTGAGAGCCAGAGCACCAGAAGTAAACTTTATTCAATATGAGTAACGTGCCAGATCAGCCTGTCCCGGATCTGTTTGGTCCTCACCCCGTAGATGATGGGGTTTAGCATGGAGGGCAGTAGAATGTACATGTTGGCCATGAGAATGTGGAAATGCGGGGGCACATTGTGACCAAACCTGTGTGTGAGGAAGGAGAAGAGAGCTGGGATATAAAATGCTAAAATGACACCGAGGTGGGAGCCACAGGTCCCAAAAGTCTTGAGCCGGGCATCCTTTGTGGGGAGGCTGAAGATGGCCCTGAGGATCTGGATATAGGACACAGTGATAAAAGACACATCCAGACCAATCACCAAGAATGCCACAGAGAGGCCGTAGTAACTACTGATGCGTATGTCAGCACAGGCCAGCTTCACCACGGCTATGTGCTCACAGTATGTGTGGGAGATGATGTTGGTTCTACAGTATGGCCATCGCCTTGCCAGGAAAGGATAGGGCAGTGCAAGAATGCTGCCACGCAGCACCACGGCCAGGCCGATCTTGGCCACAAAGCGGTTGGTCAGAGTGGTGGAATGTCTCAGCGGATCACAGATGGCCACGTAACGATCCAAAGCCATGGCCACGACGATTCCAGACTCCATCGTTATACAGCAGTGAATGAAGTAGAGCTGGGTGAGGCACAAACTAAAATCTATCTCCCTGGAATTGAACCAGAAGATGCTCAGCATTTTGGGCATGGTAGATGTAGACAGGAGCAGGTCAGTGACAGCCAGCATGCAGAGGAAATAGAACATGGGCACATGGAGCCTCGGCTCTGTCTTCACGATAAACAGGATGGTGAAGTTCCCCAAGAGGGTGACGGTGTACATGACAAAGAAGGGGATGGAGATCCAGACGTGGGCTGCCTCCAGGCCAGGAATGCCCAGCAGAATGAAGGTGGAGGGGTTGGAGAAGTCGGTTGTGTTGGAATCTGACATGGAGTAGGAGAGAAGGTCTCCAACTTTGAGGCAGAACGGTGTCACCTGCATCTACTGTAAATTGCCTCGACTTGCTGTATGTGCGCAGAGTCTAGGGTGGTGGTCACATGAGAAATGCCTGGAAGGAGAGACAATGCCATTATGAGACAATGCATGCACAATTGGAGGTTGTTCTCATGGGTGAATCAAATTGATCACTTTTCACACACTGGAAAATGACATTTTCTTTATTCAAATAAATGAATTCTGAATAACTGACTCAAATAACACCATTCCATACTTGATGGTGCTCCATAGGTCAATAATTCCTACACGCCATGATGTGGGAAACCTAAATAGGCACGAGGAGGAAACATGTGTGCAGATACTGGTTATCCGTCATTGTTCCTTAATTCAGTGGAAGCCCAGCTAGTGAGTCCATGCTGTCTGGACTTCCCCAATCACTGCTTGCTCATTCGCAGTAGTGGCTGTTAGGATATAGATATTCAGGCCTGTTGGTAAAGTCCTGTACTCGAAGAATTTAGGTGTATTCTTATCACTTGGCTAGTTCTAGAGGTATAAAAGAAACAATCAAAATCACTGTCTGCCGGTGTAAGGGCCTTCTCTTACTGTGACATTCTGGGGCCCTGTGCTTAGGCTCAGGCCTTTGGCTAAGCAGCAGAGGCAGCCATAAGCTGGGAAGCGACCGGTAACCTCCTCACATTCCAAATTAGTCATATTGAAATAAGGTGCTACTGGGCTGTTAGGATACAATCCTGTCCTGATAGTGCCTATCGCCTCCAGAGAAAGGGAAGTGCTTTGAAAATGTAAAAGGAAACTTAGTTTGATAGCATCCTGTCTGGCAAGAACTCACGTATCAATAGCTGGGATGTGAAATCCTCACTTCTGTATTGTTTTGTCATTATAGTTCTCACTTTGCTATTGTTTGTCTGTATAATCTCTGTCTGGTTCTGTGATTGTTTCTGTCTGCTGTATAATTAATTTTGCTGGGTGTAAACTAAATAAGGTGGTGGGATATAATTGGTTACATAATCATGTTACAGTATGTTAGGATTGGTTAGTTAAATTGCAGGAAAATGATTGGTTAAGGTATAGCTAAGCAGAACTCAAGTTTTACTATATAGTCTGCAGTCAATCAGGAGGTGAGTGGGGGTTTGGGTGGGGGAAATGGGAACAGGGAATGGGGGTAAGGCAATTGGAATCATGTTTGGTTAAGGGCAGGAATGGGAACAGGGACACAGGTGTAAGGCTCTGTTGTGTCAGAGCTGGGAAGGGGGAAACTAAGTAACGAAACTGGAAAAATCCATGCTTGGCAGGCTCAGGATAATAAAAAAGGTAGTTATTAAGTGTATTAAGAAGAAAAGAATTCCTAGAAAATGTTTACGCCCGTTCCGAGAGGTAGAAAGGAAACTTGTTAATTGTACAGAAAAAGTGGATGTGTTCAAGAAATACTTTTGTTCTGCAGTTGGAAAGAAGCAGTATATCAAATGAGCCAATGAAAATCTTTCCAGTCCATTAGCTGTCAAGGAGGGTATTGGAGACCCCAGGGCATGGCCACTAGTTAAGTTGAGGAGATAGAAGACCATAAGGGTCAAGGAAATCTCCCTGCTGAAGGCCTAAGGGCTTCTTCTCAACCCCCCTTAATACAATTCAGGCCTGGCTGGTTGGAGTAAGCTCTTTTGCTCTTAAAACAATGTTGCAGCCGCAGATAATGCCTTATAGTGTAAGGTTTGCTGACGCCAAGTTAAAGGTAATAGGAGAGAGTTACAAGGCCAGACAGAATGTGCTGGTTGTTTAAGTTGCTAGGAATGCTTGTTAAAGGTTGCAGGAAATAAACATTGTTGTAACCCATATAAGGAAGGCAGAGTATTTGTGCAAAGTTTTGATTGGCTAATGTGTAGTGCAGTAACATTAAAGAATATAAAAGTGTGTGTAATGACATGGTCTGGTGTGCAGGATTTAAGATTCTATTCTCCCTGTACCTTGTTTGCAGCTGCAAATAAACTTTTCTGCTTCTCCACCCCATTGTAATTATTAAGTGAAGCACACTGGGTAATGAACCCCCCCTGCTGTTGTTCTCCTCTGGCACTGGGTGCCAGCAACAAGGGGGTTAAACAGCATTGACAGTCGAACCTTAGAGTTACGAACGCCAGAGTTAGAAACTGATAGATCAACCACACATCCGATTCAGAACCAGATGTAAGCAATCAGGCAGTTGCTAAGGGATAGATCAGCCACATGTCTCATTCGGAACCAGAAGTACACAGTCAGGTGGCAGCAGAGCAAAACACCAAAGAAAACTAATGACAGTTCTCTGTTAACAGTAAACTATTAAAAAAAAGGAAAAGTTTAAAAAAATTCACAAGGTGAGGAAACAATGGAGAAGCTGGTATGTGATTCATTACAAAAATGTC
Organism: Eretmochelys imbricata; assembly: GCF_965152235.1. NCBI lineage: Eukaryota > Metazoa > Chordata > Testudines > Cheloniidae > Eretmochelys > Eretmochelys imbricata. The sequence goes on from NC_135572.1 coordinate 2,444,118, forward strand.
GAGGAATATAATTAATGTCAATCAACAACATTTTGGTAAACAGGTTTTGTCAAACAAACCCGATTTCATTCTTTAGTGAGAGTATTTGTGTAGTTGATCAAGGGTATCTGAGGCATTTCATTTCATGGGATAACCTTCAGATAAAAAATGAACACTCTACAATATCAGTAAAACATACTTTAAATGGATTAAACACTGGCTAACTGACAGATCTCAGAAAGCAGATGTCAACGGGCCATTGCCAGCGAATGGGGGTGCTCAGATTGGTGTTCTGCCGGGATTAGTTCTAGGCCTGAAGCTATTCAATATTTTCATCAATGATCTGAGAGCAAATAGAAAATTACTACATGGCATTGGTGAAAAAACATTCTGCACAATGGTGTGTGTAATCTTCCAGAGAAAGGCAGTGCAAGGCCTAATGGCTGGAATGTGAAGCCAGAGAAATTCCAGTTTGGGGGCTGTTAGACTATAGATATTCAGGCCTGTCTGCAAACGCCTGTATTTTAAGAATTTAGGGGTATTCTTATCACTTGGCTAGTTCTAGAGGTATAAAAGAAGAATCAAAATCACTGTCTGCTGTTGTAAGGGCCTTCTCTTACTGTGACAGTCTGAGGCTCTGTTCTTAGGCTAAGGCCTTTGGCTAAGCAGCAGAGGCAGCCATAAGCTGGGAAGCGACCGGTCACATCCTCACATTCCAAACTAGTCACACTGAAATAAGGTGCTATTCGGCTGTTAGGATATAATCCTGTCGTGATAGTGCCTATCACCTCCAGAGAAAGGGAAGAGCCTAGAAAATGTAAAAGAAAACTTAGTTTGATAGCATCCTGTCTGGCAAGAACTCACTTATCAATAGCTGGGATGTGAAATCCTCACTTCTGTATTGTTTTGTCATTATAGTTCGCACTTTGCTGTTGTTTGTCTGTATAATCTCTGTCTGGTTCTGGGATTGTTCCTGTCTGCTGTATAATTAATTTTGCTGGGTGTAAACTAATTAAGGTGGTGGGATATAATTGGGTACATAATCATGTTACAATATGTTAGGATTGGTTAGTTAAATTTCAGGAAAATGATTGGTTAAGGTATAGCTAAGCAGAATTCAAGTTTTACTATATGATCTGTAGTCAATGAGGAAGTGAGTGGGTGTGGGGGGAGGTGGGGGTGGGTGTGGGAGATGGGAACAGGGAATGGGGGTAAGGAAATTGCAATCATATTTTGCTAAAGGGGGAAATGGGAAAAGGGATTGGGGGTAAGGAAATTGGAATAATGTTTTGCTAAGGGCAGGAATGGGAACATGGACACAGGTGTATGGCTCTGTGGTGTCAGAGCTGGGAAGGGGGATACTAAGGAAGGAAACTGGAATCATGCTTGCTGGAAGTTCACCCCAATAAACATCGAATTGTTTGCACCTTTGGACTTTGGGTATTGTTGCTCTCTGTTCATGCGAGAAGGACCAGGGAAGTAAGTGGGTGAAAGAATAAGCTCCCTAACAGGGGCCAAATGTTTAGCACTAAGAATGATTAACAATTGGAACAAACCGCAAAGGGAAGTGGTAAATTTTCCAACTACCCATATCTCCAGAACCACTTAAGCAGCTACAGCAGCCTGGCCATAACACTTCAGTGCAGACAGTAATTACACTGATGACAGTGGTTCACCCACCAGTGTAGGTAATCCACCTCCCCTAGAGGTGGTAGCAAGATTGATGCTGTCTACTCCAGGGTGAGGATGACACAGTTACATCTCTCAAGGGTGTGGATGTATTTACTGTTGCCAAAAAAAAAAGGGCAAATGCAATGTTTGACACCAAACTGGGAGGAGAGGTAGATACGCTGGAGGGTAGGGATAGGATACAGAGGGACCTAGAGAAATTAGAGGATTGGGCCAAAAGAAATCTGATCAGGTTCAACAAGGACAAGTGCAGAGTCCCGCACTTAGGATGGAAGAATCCCATGCAATGCTACAGACTAGGGGCCGAATGGCTCGGCAGCAGTTCTGCAGAAAAGAACCTAGGGCTGACAGTGGACGAGAAGCTGGATATGAGTCAAGAGTGTGCCCTTGTTGCCAAGAAGGCCAATGACATTTTGGACTCTATAAGAAGGGGCATTGCCAGCAGATCATAAGACGTGATCATTTCCCTCTATTCAACATTGGTGAGGCCTCATCTGGAGTACGGTGTCCAGTATTGGTCCCCACACTACAATAAGGATGTGAGAAAAATTGGAAAGCACCCAGTGGAGGGCAACAAAAATGATGAGGGGACTGGAACACATGACTTCTGAGGAGAGGCCGAGGGAACTGGGATTGTTTAGTCTGCAGAAGAGAAGAATGAGGGGGGATTTGATAGCTGCTTTCAACTACCTGAAGGGGGTTCCAAAGAGGATGGATCTAGTCTGTCTCAGTGGTAGCAGATGACAGAATGAGGCGTAATGGTCTCAAGTTGAAGTGGGGGAGGTTAAGGTTGGATATTAGGAAAAACGTTTTCATTCGGAGGGTGGTGAATGCGTTCACTGGAATGCGTTGCCTAGGGAGGTGGTAGAATCTCCTTCCTTTGAGGTTTTTAAGGTCAGGCTTGACAAAGCCCTGGCTGGGTTGATTTACTTGGGGATTGGTCCTGCTTTGAGCAGGGGGTTGGACTAGATGACCTCCTGAGGTCCCTTCCAACCCTGATATTCTATGATTCTATGATTCTATGGTTTGTTGTATTAGCAGAGGCATAGGGAGCAAGTGATGGGAGTGTGATACTACCAGTCTACTCGGTGCTGGCTATGTCTCAGAAGGAACACCGTGTCCAATTTTCTTCACTACTAATAGAAAAATGTAGAGAAAGTGGAGACGATCCAGAGGAGAGTGAAAAAAGATGATCAAAAGGATGGAATGCAAGTCATATCAACAAAGGCCAAAGGAACTGGTTCGGTTTACTTTGGAGAAAAGGAGGTTAAGAGGGGACATGATAATGCTCCTCAAATACAGAGCACATGACAAGAGGCAATGGGTTCAAACTACAACAGAGCAGATTTAGATTAACTCTCAGGTCAAAACTCCTAACTTTAAGCACAGTAGGACAATGGAAGGGGTGCCTCAGAAAATAATGAAAGCTCTTTCACTGGAGGTTTTCCAAAGGAGGGTGGATAGCCACCTGGTTAGATACAACAAGTCCTGACTCTTGGCAGGGAATCAGGCTAGCTGACCCTTGAGGTCCCTTCTCACCTCGTGGCTCTATGATTCTGTGATGTCAACTCCTAGTTTAGACCAGGCCTTAGGCAAACACAAGTCAAGGAGCTTAATACAAGGGTAATTGGGTAAAATGTAATGGTCTGTGTTATACAGGAGGTCAGACTGGATGATCTAATGGTCCCCTTTGACTTTAAACCCTATGAATCTATCAATGAAGAATGTAGATCAGGCATTTATATTTACTCTTTCTCACAACACATGAATAAGGGAACATAAGTCATAAGAATGGCCATACAGGATCAGACCAAAGGTCCATCTAGCCCTGTATCCTGACTTCTGACAGTGGCCAGTGCCAGGTATCCCAGAGGGAATGAACAGAACAGGCAATCTCCAAGTGATTCATCCCCTGTCCCCCATTCCCAGCCTCTGGCAAACAGAGGCGAGCGTTACCCTCTCAGCCCATCCGGGCTAATAGCCTTTGATGGACCTATCCTCCATGAAATTAACGAGTTCTTTTTGAACGCTGTTATGGTCTTGGCCTTCACAACATCCTCTGGCAAGAAGGTCCACAAGCTGACTGTGCGTTCTGTGAATAAATACTTTCTTTTATTTGTTTTAAACCCACTGCTTATTATTTTCATGTGGTGACCCCTAGTTCTTGTGTTATGAGAAGGAGTAAACAACACTTCCATATCTACATTCTCTACACCAGTCATCATTTTATGGACCTCAATCACATCTCCCCTTAGCCATCACTTTTCCAAGCTGAAAAGTCCCAGTCTTATTAATCTCTCCTCATTCAGAATCCGTTCCATACCCCAATTCATTTTTTTTTGTCCTTTACCGAACCTTTTCCAATTCCAATACAACTTTTTTGAGATGGAGCAATCACATCTGCACTCAGCATTCAAGAAGTGGGCGTACCATGGATTTATACAGAGGGAAGATGGTTTTTTCAGTCCTATTATCTATCCCATTCTTAATTATTCCCAGCATTCTGTTTGCTTTTATGATTACCTCTGCAAATTGAGTAGATGTTTTTAGAGAACTATTCACAATGACTCCGAGCTCTCCTACTTGAGTGGTAACAGCTAATATAGATCCCATCATTCTATATTAAGAGCCTTTGGTGAGGGACCTTGTCAAAGGCTTTCTGAAAATCTAAGTAGACTATATCCACTGGATCCCATTGGTCCACATGTTTGTTGCACACCTCAAAGAATTCTACTTGATTGGTAAGCATGATTTCCCTTTCCCAAAACCGTGTTGTATCTTCCTCAACAAATAATGTTCCTCTATATGTCTGACAATATTCTTCTTTATTATAGTTTCAACCAGTTTGCTCGCTACTGAAGTCAGGCTTACAGGCCTGTAATTGCCCGGATCACCTCTGGAGCCCTTTTTGAAAAATTGGCATCAAATATAATATCCCCCAGTCATCTGTTACAGAAGCTGTCATTTATGGTGTCAACTGCATCCCCTACTGAGGTGAGATGAACCCAGTCAATATGCGGATAATTGAAATCCCCATTATTATTGATTTTTTTTTAAATTTCAATATCCTCTCTAATATCCCTCAGCATTTCACCTTTACTATCACCATCCTGATCAGGTGGTCAGTAATATATGCCTACCCCCATATTCTTATAATTAGAGCATGGAATTTCCATCCATATAAATTCTATGATACAGTTTGATTCATTTATGATTTTTACTTCATTTGATTCTATGTTTTTCTTCACATGTAATCTCACTCCCCGACCAGCATGACCTCTTCTCTCCTTTTGATATATTTTGTAACCTGGTATTACTGTATCCCAATGATTATCTTCATTCCACTCAGGTTCTGTGATGACTATGATATCAATATCCTCATTTAATATGAGGCACTCTCGTTCACCCATTTTATTATTTAGACTTCTAACATTGTAGAAGTTGTAGCATTCTAGAACATGTCTGGGACATGTTGAAAAATTGTTATTATTCTTCGGTGAGGAGCCCTAGCACTTTCCAGCAGATAAAAATCAGCTAACAGACCCTCTCCCTCATCAACAGCCAGGGCCCTGAGATGCAAGAGGAGGCAGTGACAGTGTCTTTGCATTCACACATGGCGGGATCATGAGGTCTTTAGTCAGTT